>NC_063063.1:23604599-23947212 GCF_018812025.1 Megalobrama amblycephala
AAGCATAATACAGCCTAAATAACTTTTGCAACTTACATTAATTGCTGAATCAGATTTTGATCTGGCTGTTTAAAGTGTATTTATTTACTTAACCTATTGATATTGGATGCCAGTGGGTTCATTTTCTTTGAACTCAATACATAATTTATCATGTAGAGAATCTATCTGTCTGTCTGTCATATTTTTAGCCCATTTTATGATTGCTGTTACAGTTGTTTTTCTGAGATTCAGTGGGAAGCATTTCCTAGCCCCCTATAAAAGGATTAGGATGACACTCCCTAAAGTGGCTATACAACCACATTAGAGAAATTATGCAGTTTTTTTTTAATTATTATTAATAAGGCTTGATTTAAAATGTGTTTTTATTACTCTTTGCTTCTTTCCCTTTTGTCCATTCAGATTACAGTTAAAGGGATAGTTCACCAAAAAATGAAAATTATCCCAAGCTTTACTCACCCTCAAGCCATCCTAGGTGTATGACCATATTCTTTCAGATGAACACAATTGGAGATATATTTAAAAATATTCTTGCTCCTCCAAGCTTTATAATGGTTGTGAATGGGGGGCCACATTTTGAAGCAAAAAAATAAATAAAAATGCATCCATCCATTATGAAAGTACTCCACATGGCCTTCTGAAGTGAAGCGATTAGTTTTTGTAAGAAAAATATCCATATATAAAACTTTATTAACTATAATAACTAGATTCCGACAGACGGACATACACCTTGCAGTGCTTCCCACAGGTTTGAAATATACTTGCGGTGGTAGCCGGGCGAAAAATCCTCCTATTACCCACGGCACAAAAATGGTCTACTACATGTGACAAACAAACAATGTGTGATTTTTAACAGTATTTTTATTTATTGAAATTAATTTTAATTAAATAACATATTACATTTAATTACATACTAATATTTTGCATTATTATGCATTGTAAATTATGCAAAATTACAGCATTTAAATGGTTTACCTTTTCCTATGTTCTCCTTGCTGTCATATAATGTCTCTCTCAGTGAATGGGACACAGATTTTATAAAATGAATAATATATGTGTCAAATAATGTTCCTAGTCATTTCTTTCTGTGGGGGAGACTACAATAATTTACTATGAATTAAATGGAAATCAAATTAAATACAATTTATAGTGTAACCAAAAAACCAATAATGCCCAAAAGAAAAAAAAAACTTAGCGTGTGACTTTTAATTATAAACAAGCCCGAAATACACCGGGACTCTTATTTTGAAATGTATGTACTATTGCAGGCTGATCCTTCAGATTCTTACAATCGTCTAAAACATTTTGTATAAAGGCCATAAAGTAGACATTGTAATAATTCATCAACTTGAGTTCATTAGCAATAGCTTGGCATAAATCTGTGCTTTTCATTGATTGAGAATCACTTTGAAGCAGTCTAAAGCGCTGTTGCACGAGATTGTGGAACGCGCAACAGCGCCCCCTTGTGACTTTGCAAAATGCAGTGCCCGTTTGAATGTTAGTGGGAGTAGTTCTGACGCACACATAACGAGCAGGTACGAAACGACTAGTTAATTGATCGCGGATGGTTTCATTATCTCGCGCGGATATAAAAGTATAAGAGGATAAAAAATAATAAAAGCAAAAATGCGTCTCCGAATATACTTGGGCGGCCGTTATTATACGTGGGCGGCCCGCCCAAGTAAAGTCTATGTGTGGGAAGCACTGCCTTGATTTGTGGCGGAAGAGTAACCCCTGACCCGATGCAATGATGAACGCGGAAGCAGAGGGGATAGAGCAAAACAAAACACCGGTCATGAATTAGAAGTCTAAAACGAGAAATTGTAAAGAGAAATGTCGGAGGATACTGATATAAGAGAAGAGGAGAGGCTTGAGTTTGTTGCCCAGCCCTATTTGTTTAAACTGCGAGAGGCATCTAAGCTTATTGTACTCCTACATCCTGTGTCATACAACACGTCAGGAGTTACTCATTTGGCACAAGTCGACTTGCACAGTATACATACGGAAGCTAGTTATTTGAATTTATAAAGTTTTAAATATGTATATTTTTCTTACAAAAATGCATCGCTTTGTTTCGAAAGGCCTTTATTAACCCCCTGGAGCCGTATGGATTACTTTTATTATCGATAGATGCATTTTATTTTTGCTTCAAAATGTGGCCCCACATTCACAACCATTATAAAGCTTGGAGGAGCAATGATATTTTTAAATATATCTCTGATTGTGTTCGTCTGAATGAAGATAGTCATATACACCTTGGATGACTTGAGGGTGGGTAAATCATGGGATCTTTTTCATTTTTGAGTGAACTATCCCTTTAAGCATGTGCTGAGACAGAGCCCCTCAGTCTCATATGAGACAAACAGGATGCTCAGTTCTGAAATAGCACAGTGACACAACTGACTTTTGTAATAGACCGATCAGAGATGAAAACTGGCCTGATATGTCACCTCCCAAACTAAAGACCGTTTGTACATTTATATATGCTTTATTCCTATTCAAATATACAATATTTATGGATAAGACAGTAAGTAAGTGGGGCTTAATTTAAGCTGCAGTTTTCCGTACAACTTTATTTATCTAGTTATATAGTTTGTGAAATAATAGTCACATTCATTGAGTAATTTTGTTGTCTTACCAATGTTTTTTGTTCTTCTGTAACTGTCTGGCTATTATTTATTTATTTATTTAATAAAAATAAAAAAAAATTGAGAGGTTTTGGGGTGAATTAACATGGATTTAGACTTAGTTTAGTGATTTATTTTTTTAACCTAAAGTCCCTTCTTTGTAACTGTTGACATTCGGAAGTGGGTGGTTGAGACCAATCCTCTTTCCATCCGTACCCTCCTTACCCTGGATATCCAGGTCAGCAGTGGCTTTACTTGGTGCGACCCCAAATCAAGTCCTCTAGATTAAGAAAGGCCTGTCTCGAGCTGGTTCTCCTTTAGGAACTGCTTTTTTATTGCTCAAAGTAAACCATGTGCTGCTCATAGGTTTTTGCTGTGTGATCGAGTGATTTCCTCCCCATTAATGTCTATTAGAGGACATTCCGACTGAATTCAGGTCACATCTAGATCAGATGTTTTTTCTGGTCAGGATACCAAAGCTTATGTCTTGCTGAGCTTTTTGAACTATGAAAACAGGTTGCAGAAAACAGGCCAAACTGGACTGAGCCATTACTGTGTAGGGAAAACCGGACAGTTTAGGACAGAGACGCATCATGCCTGAATGCAAACACATCCATGAGGGAGAGGTATGTTTGTTCTGTCTTTTTTATTGTGGAATAAGAATGAAACAAAAGCTGAGCAGAAGAATGAAATATCTCTTTTGTTCCTCTCTTTTTTAATAATCTCTTTCAGTATTTGTTTTGTCTTTAATGCTTCTGATTTTGATTTATGTGTAGTTTCGGTTACTGAAGTTATGAAATATTTTTGTAATTTAAAGTAGAAAATATATATAATGTGGCCACAAATTAACAATTTGTTCCCACAACTTGCTAATACGTCAGCATGTTTTAGCCTAATAATTTTGTGTGCAAAATATAATAATTTGTTCAATAATTCAATATAAGGGAATGAATTCGTTCAATGCCACAATTTACTAAAATAAGGGAATGAATGAATATGTTGTGGGAATGAATTCTTAATTCATGGCCACTATCTATCTATATATATATATAAATAAATATATATATATATATATATATATATATATATATATATATATATATATATATATATATATATATATATATATATATATTAGGGGTGTAACGATACGCTCAGGTCACGATACGATACGTATCTCGATACGGAGTTCACGATACGATACGTATCACGATATTTTGAACAAAATGAAACTGAAATTCAAACAAGATTTATTAAAAAAACTAATAATTAATTAACAACAAATAATTTTCCTTGTTGTACATACAAGATCACATTTCAATAAAATAAATAAATATAAAATTTTAATAAAAACCTTCTGTATTCAAATTAACAGTTGAATAGGGCTGTCTGTCACTGAAAAAAAATGTTAAATTTAACATGAACTTAGAATTATGAATAGGGGCCGTTCACATATCGCGTCTAAAAGCGCGTGGAAGGCGCGGCTGCACCGCTTCTCCTTCTTTCCAAAGCGCTTGCGCTCCCGTGGCGTCGGTCGTTGCTATGCAACCATGAACTGAGCTCTCCAAGAGGATCAGGATGTTTCTGCAAAGGATAAATGATTTCTAGCCCTTGCATTAGTTTTACTACGAGATATATTGATGGAGATAAGATATAAAAACCACCATGTACAGCTATGATCAGCTGTTCGGCTGAGCTTTTGATGTTTTGTTACGGAAAGGCCATAGCTGATCGGTTGATTCTTGTCACACGACCTGCGGTGCGCTTGCGGCATTCTGAGAAGTTGGGAATTGCATGCGCGTCGCGACCGCGTTGATCCAATTATGAGCGCGCCTGCCGCGCAGCTACATTTGAAAATAATAACTGACTTGCACGCGGAAAAGACGCAATATGTGAACGGGCCCACAGAACTTCTTAAAGCAAAGCATCGCAAGCGTCTTTTGCTTTTCTGTGAGCACAGCTGTTGCTGTGCACTGCGGTGAAAGAAAGCCACGACTTTCTCACGCGACCATGCAAGAGACTGACATGAGAAACGTTTAAACCTTGCAAGATTCAATGTGTGCCCGAAACACTTACTGAACTAGAAAGCTGATTAAGACACACCATCTACGATAAATCGTTACACCCCTAATACTTATAGTAATTTAAAAATGTGGTAGCATTGGATCTGGACAGGAAGGATAACTCTGGGAGTTGGAAGGGGTGTGTCGCGATTCTGCCTTCTCACATCGCGATACAGTTTCGTGGACCTGCGTATCGCGATTTCGGTTTCATATCGCATATCGTTACAGCCCTAATATATATATATATATATATATATATATATATATATATATATATATATATATATATATATATATATATATATATATACATATACAGTACAGTCCAAAAGTTTGGAACCACTAAGATTTTTAATGTTTTTAAAAGAAGTTTCGTCTGCTCACCAAGGCTACATTTATTTAATTAAAAATACAGTAAAAAAACAGTAATATTGTGAAATATTATTACAATTTAAAATAACTGTGTACTATTTAAATATATTTGACAAAGTAATTTATTCCTGTGATGCAAAGCTGAATTTTCAGCATCGTTACTCCAGTCTTCAGTGTCACATGATCCTTCAGAAATCATTCTAATATGCTGATTTGCTGCTCAATAAACATTTATGATTATTTTCAATGTTGAAAACAGTTGTGTACTTTTTTTTTCAGGATTCCTTGATGAATAGAAAGTTCAAAAGAACAGCATTTATCTGAAATACAAAGCTTCTGTAGCATCACAGGAATAAATTACAGGAATAAATTACTTTGTGAAATATATTCAAATAGAAAACAGTTATTTTAAATTGTAATAATATTTCACAATATTACTGTTTTTTACTGTATTTTTAATTAAATAAATGTAGCCTTAGTGAGCAGAGGAAACTTATTTTAAAAACATTGAACATCTTAGTGGTTTCAAACTTTTGGACTGTGTGTGTGTGTATATATATATATATATATATATATATATATATATATATATATATATATATATATATATATATATATATATATATATATATATATATATATATATATATATATAAATAAATAAATAAATACACACATATATATATATATATATATATATATATATATAAAACATATATGTATATACATATATATACATTTTTATTACAAACAGCATTTATTTGACAAAAATCTTTTGTACATTATAAATGTCTTTACATTATAAATGACTGTCAGTTTTGATTAATTTTAATTTGTCCATGCTGAATAGTTTTAATTTCTTTAAAAAAAATCTTGCTGACCCCAAACTTTTGAACAGTAGTGTATATTAAAAAAATATCACAGGGGGCAAAATTCTGTGCAGCCACAGGGTGGAGCTCTTGAGTGTGCAGAAATGAGTGTGTGTGCGTGCCGGGGGAGGAGACAAGAGGAGAGGGTTACAGAGAGCGATAAAGAGAAAGAACATGAGGGAGAGAGGAGGGGGGTCATTTTCAGACACAGCAGAGTTTGTGCTGAGAGCAGAGCAGTTGAGATCTCAAACTGGCCACCTCATTTTCCTGTAGCATCACTTCCACTCACACATGGAGCGCTGGAGATTACTGGAAGATCTTGGGAGTTAGGCTTCTGTTTCTTTTCCTGGGTAGCAATAACGCATGCAGGTGTATTTATCCGGATCAAAAGAACTGGAAAGCTGGAATTGTGAAGGTATAGAGCTGTCATTCAGCGCCACATGATTATTTTACTCAGGTACATTGTCCTTATTAATTTTTTTTTATGCATTTACAGTCATTTGTCTTCATTCATATAATCCTTATTTCTAAATGTAGCAGTGTGTCACATCTACATCTTGTAAATCATGTGCACAAACATAACAGTTTGTATTGCAGGCCTGTGGATGACTTTTCTCTTCACTAGTCATTGTAGAATGAGAGTCAGTATGACATCAGGAAACTCGTGGCAGCCACAGGACATGTAGCCTGTTTAGATGGAGGCTTTGTATGTGCTTCTGGGATGACTTGATTACACTGTAATTCTGATCTGTGGCTTGTGTTCTTCAGTTGCCTTTCTTATCAGTGTGTTTGCAGAGACAATGCTTAGAAAGAGCAAATGGTGGGTGTTCTTGTATCAACTGATGTTTCAGCTAAGATACTTAATGTATGTCCTATTTCCTGCTCTTTTTTCTTCATTCGTACACATATATTATATTGGCTTATAAGGCCGTGAATTGTGCAAGTACACAAGTGTGAATGCTTGGCCATTGTAAACATGCAGCCCTTTTGAACATAATTGGCGATAACAAACCTCCATACTCAAGGGGGCGATAGAGTTGGTTTCAGAAGCATCATTAAACAGAATGTTTTTTGTTTTTTCCAGGTAGCTCGTGTAGCTATAAAATTGTCGATGGTGTTAAAGATTAGTTCATCCAATACTGAAAATTATCAACATTTTCTCACCCTTATGTCATTCCAATCTTCGAAATACAAATGAAGATATTTTTAATGAAACCTGAGAGATTTAATTTAAGATTTTATTCATATATAAACATTGATCAACACACATACATTGAGCTCATCAAAAATGAGAAACAGTAGGTCAAACATGCTTGCTTGACGCGTGAGAACCAATGAGGTTTGTTCTCGCATGTCAAGCAAGTGCGTTTGAGCTTCTGTTGACCATGTTTGATGAGCTCAATGTATGTGCATTGATCAGTGTTTAAATTAGGGCTGGGCGATATATCGCATGCGATTGTCACGCGCATTTCGTCAGTAAAGCCGGTTCCCTGATTACCGCTAAATCGCCATCACCTGCTTTCAAATGGAGCGGCATTTAATAGACAGAACCGTAGTTCACTGACAAGCCACGCAATATCGCGTTCATATCGCAGATGAATCGCCTTCGATAATGAACGCGATATTGCATGGCTTGTCAGTGATCTATGGTTCTGTCTATTAAATGCCGCTCCATTTGAAAGCAGGTGATGGCGATTTAGCGGTAATCAGGGAACCGGCTTTACTGACGAAATGCGCATGACAATCGCATGCGATATATCGCCCAGCCCTAGTTTAAATATATAAATGATACCAGAATGAACCTGTTACTTATTTTATTTTCAACTGTTACTCCGCCATGACAGTAGATGAGCTGAAAGAAAAAAACGCCATAGAAGTAGACTGTTTATGCTAATACTCTCAATAGCGCCCTCACTGCACCGCAGGCAATACAATGCGTAAATTGCATTCGGATTCATTTCAGCATGAAAGAACGTACAGACTAGCTTCTAGAATTTGCTTTCAGGTACTTTCGTATGAGTGTACGTACTTGAGTATGTTTTGGGCCTAAAACGGTATGAAATGTAGCATTGTATTTGTTTGCTCGCCATTAACATGATAGTCGATTAGATTTGAGCTACTTTTAGAAGCACGTTTTAATGTTGAATGTTTCAATTTTCTTGCCCTATCTGCCATTTTTCATGAATTTTCTTTCATTTGTCAGTGTATTATGGGATTGCCTGCTCCACAAAGGATACATGTGAGGTTGCCTTAGAATTTGGCCAAAATTAGGTATCATGGAAGTAGGGCTGTCAAACGATTAATCGCGATTAATCGCATACCAAATAAAAGTTTGAGTTTGCAAAATATATGTGTGAGAACTGTGTGTAATTATTATGTATATATAAATACACACAAATTAATGTATATTTAAGAGAAATATGTTATTTATGTACAAAATATTTTTATTTATATATAATATAAATAAATGCATATACTTGTAAATATTTCTCAAATATAATGTGTTTGTATTTATATATACATAATAATTACACACAGTACACCCACATGTATTAGGCAAACTCAAACTTTTATTTTGTATGCGATTAATCGCGATTAATCGCGATTAATCGCGATTAATCGTTTGACAGCCCTACGTGGAAGGCAGCAGAAGGTTGCTACCTACCTTCATGTCGGAAATTTGATTCCTTAAATTGTAGGTTCTAGGTTTTTAATCAAAACTGGGGTATGTTTATGTTAATGTTAGTCATGTTTCGTTTATTTTTTGATACGTCTCTTATTCTTTTCACCTTTGATTGATCAGTCTGAGCAGACATGCCTAATAAGAAATGTTTGGTTAGTGTTTTCTCTGGAAAACGACTTTTGTGTTCCATGTTTTCTTCAGCCCTTTACAATGTCCGAATGACAGCACGTAGCCAGTGACTTGATTGATGGCACATTCTTCTGCCCCCGTGGTGTTTGTTTGTAGGGGTGAAGCGTCTGGTATTTAGTGAGTGTGTTAAATTGACCTGGTCAGCAGAGAGAGTATGTTAGGCATGGTGTCCTGGCTCATGCTGTGGGTCGCTGTGGCAAAGTTCTTAAAGTATTAAAAGTCTCTTTTAAAATCTCTGTGGTTTTCATGATGTCAGCAGAATGATAAAATGGGCTAATAACATCCCATAGAGTTGCTTTGGAGGGATCTGGGCAGTATCTAGGGACTAGAACATCATAGAGATAACCGCATAGCAACCATATACAACAGCATTTGTTGCATTTTATGTGGAAAAAGAATCTAGAGTTTGTGGTATGTTATGTCTGCTTTGTTTAAATGTGGAAATTGGCATTCATAGACTGTCTTCTGTTTTTCCATTAATTAAAGTGTTAAATCCAAGCATTTACTCTGCAGAATGGTCATTCGGTGACAACATGCACACAAGTAACAGTTCGCGTGATTACGGCCTGCCAGAACTTCTGTGCTCTGACAGTCACATGGTTGCGCTGTGAGAGAACTGCAGGCTGATGCACTGCTGTGAGTGCGCCAAGAAGTGCCACCGCTGGTGACATTGAGCCAGAGCTGGATCACATTTCCCAGGAGAGCTCGCCCTAGTTTGATATCTCGTTTTAGAAATGTATCTGGTACTTAAAAGCTGTGATGATGATACAGCGATTCCACTAAGAATCCATATAGTGATTCTTTTAATTCTATAAGTACTTTGACTTCATATAATCTCTTTTTGTTCTCATTTTTCTCATATTCAAGACTTTCTCTCTAACCATCAGAATTAAACAAGCTGTTTTTTGCTGCTGTGCATTTAAGACCTCTATATAAACTCCACTTCCTCTTGATTTGTCATAATGTAACCCATTTATATTGTGTCATACACTGCTATTCACACAATCGTAAGGCTCCAACCAAGATTTAAATGCCATTAAGGTACCATTTAGCAGTAATAGTCACACACACACAAAACACAAGAGCCCACAAGAGACACCCCACGTCCCAGAAACATCCACCGTCCAGCCACGTGGCTCGCAGACACTTTGACATCAATTTAGAACGGCTTCTCCCTAAAGATTCATTTGCTCATACCGATGTCAAAGGCAGACATGTGTCTCTGCGATAGTGGCACCTGCCTACGAGTTCGGACCAACATTTGACTTGGAAATTAATGGTAACTTTCACGAGGTTGAGGGCACTCCAGCCTGGATAAAAACTGTGCGACTGCCTTGTTGCCATGGCCCAACATAGAGCCATTGACGTCCAGCTTCGACTTATGAATTTGGATAACTCAAGCCAGGCAAGAAGCTGCAATATTGAGTTTATAAATAAGCATGTTTGTATCCAACCAGCTACTGGCAACTGGTGTGATTTTTCTTTGACTGGCTAAGGCCTGCTTTTATTCTCAATCTTAATTTACATTCATCAAATGATTTTGCTCTGTTTGACGTGTGTTATTCATTTTGAGAATTGTGATTTTTGTGACTTAAGTTTATGTCTGTTTAGCTTTGAAGACATTTATGCGTATGCTCTTAAATGTGGACATGTTTTTAGCTGAGATATGATTCAAATTTGCAGTCTTTCTGTTCTGGGTAAATGGACTAAAAATATTGAATCATCTTTTTGATTTTTTTTTTAAACAATCTGATAGCGTGATAATCATGTTCTACCCCCAAATACAACTATAACTGACTAGCAAGTAGCAAATCATGGTCATGGCTGTAACTTTGTTGGTTATTTAAAAATATAAAAAAATGGACTAGCCCTTTGATATTTGCTTTTTTCCCCAAGGTTTTTAAGTCTGTCAGTTTTGTAAAATAAGTGAACTTTTTTTTTTTTTTGCAACCCACTGTGAATTCTGATCATTGTCTTCAAAAGCATTACACTAAATAGATTTATTGTTAAGTTAAGGTTAGGGTCTGGGGTAGGGTTATGGTTTAGTATTTGTTGGAGCATTGTGTAGGCCAGTGTTTTCCAACCTTTTACTTGCTACGGCACAGTTTTGAAAAGTAAACGGCACACCATAAGCACTAAAATAACAAAATTGCACAATAAGGTCATATAGGTAGCTATATGATGTTGTTAGTGATGATAAAACAACAAATTTAGGCTACATATCGTCCCTGTGTGCAGCACTTCATTCACAATAGAGGCGGGTAGAGTTACAAGGTTTGACCAACAGTTCAAGGAGCCAGTGGAGTTACATGGTTTAGTCACAAGCTCTTTTTAATACTTGTCATGATCACAAATTGGAGTGCCCAAGTTTAGCCACCAGAGGGCACTCCAACATGGACTATTGTTCACTGTTTTGGACTTCATTTCCCATAATTCACTCCTGGACTCATTAACCTCGTTCATTGCACTCAGCTGTTTGGTGTTTGTTCATTAGTGTCTGTCTATTTAGTCTCAGTAGTTTCTGTCCTCAGTTGTGGTTTGTTGTATCTGTCACGGTGCACACAAGAACAAGATGTTAGGATCCAGTTGCAGCATTTATTATAGGGTAATCCAAGGTCAGAATCCAGAGAACAGGCAAGGGTCAAAATCCAAATAACAGTCCACAAAACAGAAAGCCAGAGGTAACAAAAAGTGCACGCAACAAATACAACAAACCACAACTGAGGACAGAAACTACTGAGACTAAATAGACAGACACTAATGAACAAACACCAAACAGCTGAGTGCAATGAACGAGGTTAATGAGTCCAGGAGTGAATTATGGGAAATGAAGTCCAAAACAGTGAACAACAGTCCATGTTGGAGTGCCCTCTGGTGGCTAAACTTGGGCACTCCAATTTGAGATCATGACAATACTTTTCATTGGATAATTATTTGTAAAACCCACATACATGCGTAAAGCATGACCAATAGAATCAGGGGTGCAGGAGACCTGGTATAGAGTGCCCCAGGGATGACGCGTTTTTGTAGGCCAACCCATAAGTTAGCGGCGCATGGGTTCCCTCGGTTGAAAGCCTATGCATTTTTTCCATAGACTTTTGGAAAATCGCAGAAAATAAGCTCCGTGTTTAACAAAGGGTTATGACACTTACACGTTTTGTCTATCAAGATAATCTTTACAAGTTAACACAACATTTATAGATTTTGAAGCCTAAATAAAGTGGTCAGATATAAAAGGCTAATAGTAGGCTATAAACGGACTACAGCACACCATAGTCACGGATCAACGTCGTCACCACCAAGCTTCCTCAAACTTTATTTAGAAAACAACTTTATTTAAAAACATGCTCGCTGATTATGATCTGCGCTGTTATTAATACTTGTCCACTTTTTCATGAGAAATGTTGTCCAAATGTCCCGTTTTTGATGATGACGTCTAAAGTTCCCACCAAAGGAAGTAGTCCCTTTTAGCAATTTGTTAGCAACCGCCGATTTTAAGACACAGTAAAAGTTAAAAAAATCACAAGTGGGTTATAACTGGTGTGTTTTATGTCATAGATCAAAACGTGAAAGTATTTAGAGGCTTTAACCACAGACCTTATTTCAGGCGATTTAGCAAAAACCCATTCAAAAAACCCATAGACTTTACGGCGTTGGAACCGGAAGTCCTAAAATGCTAACTCGCTTCAGGGTTTTGCCTACAAAAATGCGTCATCCCTGAGGCACTCTATACACTTTATCAAAAGTGCGGGGGTCGATTTCTGTTTTTTCAAAACTGCGGGGGTCCTGACCCCCCTGTCCCCCGTGTCAACGGTGCGCCTGAATAGAATTGATTCTTTAAATATAGGTAAAACAAAAATGACGAAATATAGAGCGATGAGGTTTTTTCTTGTTCAAGAAGATGTTTCACTCAGATATACATCACGATAGGGAAGCAAAGACTGTAGCAACTTACGTTTCATGTTGACTTTATACCAGGATTTTGGCTTCGAATGATTCATTAGAAATGTGCTAATTAAAATGCAAATGCAGCTTTAGCATGAGCGCTTTGTTTTTTCAATGGGAAGCACATGAGGAAACATTAAGTTAATAACTGCCTGAACGTGTGCAGATGCATAATGGGCCTCACGGTGGGTACAATTTGTAGTATCATGTGTATGCATGAAGATACTCAAACCTCTACATTCTGGGAGTTTATCTGTGTTTATCGGTAGCCCGCTGACCACATTTTATCTGAGAGCACTATTGCGACAAACCAGAAAGATCCTGTTAATAATGCAGCCTATGCTGCAAGTGAGTGTGTTGATTATAATGCCATATAAGCAGATTATAATAAGGGTGTTCCAGCTTTGTCACATAGCATGTCACATTGCTTGCAGTGCAGCAGACGGAGGATGAACATGTTTATTTTACATTTACAGTAATTGATAGAGTTATCTGATTTATTAAATATGCTGTGAAGCAAAGCATCAAAATAACCAAATCAAACATTGGTATGAAGTGACAGGTTGTCAAACCTCAAACTGTTCACATTCTATCTAGCAGCAATGGTTTGTATTGAGAACTTAGCATATTTATGAATTTTAAAAATGAATTGGTGTGTAAATAATTTAATAGACCCTTACTTTTCATAAGTAGCCCCCGAGCTACACAATTTAAGTAGCTATGATTTATAAATTATACTTTAGTTGGTGATTAAACTTCACTGTTGAGTGTTGTCTGCTCAGTTTGGATGCCCTAAATACCAAGAGTTGTTCAAGAAATTCTTTCTTGATTCATATGATTCAGCATGTGCAGTTCCAGCTGGAAAGTCACAGTTAACCTTTTCCTATTCAGATGGGAGTTGATTGTGGGCCTGTGGTTTATGATATAGCTAATGTGTCCATATACCATTCAAAAGTTTAGAGTCAGATATTAGTTTTTAAAGGTGCCCTAGATTATGTTTTTAAAAGATGTAATATAAGTCTAAGGTGTCCCCTGAATGTGTCTGTGAAGTTTCAGATCAGAATACCCCATAGATTTTTTTTTTTTATTGATTTTTTTTAACTGCCTATTTTGGGGCATCATTATAAACGACGCGCCGATTTTATGCTGCGGCCCCTTTAAATCCCGTGGTCCACACCCACAGAGCTCGCGCTTGCCTTGAACAGTGCCTTAACAAAGTTCACACAGCTAATATAACCCTCAAAAAGGATCTTTACAAAGTGTTTGTCATGCATGCGGCATGCATGCGTCGGATTATGTGAGTATTGTATACTGTTATATTGTTTACTTCTGATTTTGAATGAGTTTGATAGTGCTCCGTGGCTAATGGCTAATGCTACACTGTTGGAGAGATTTATAAAGAATGAAGTTGTGTTTATGAATTATACAGACTGCAAGTGTTTAAAAATGAAAATAGCGACGCTCTCTTGTCTCCGTGAATACAGTAATAACCGATGGTAACTTTAACCACATTTAACAGTACATTAGCAACATGCTAATGAAACATTTAGAAAGACAGTTTACAAATATCACTAAAAATATCATGTTATCATGGATCATGTCAGTTATTATTGCTCCATCTGCCATTTTTCGCTATTGTTCTTGCTTGCTTACCTAGTCTGATGATTTGGTTGTGCACATCCAGACGTTAATACTGGCTGCCCTTGTCTAATGCCTTTTATAATGTTGGAAACGTGGGCTGGCATATGCAAATATTGGGGCGTACACCCCGACTGTTATGTAACAGTCGGTGGTATGTTGAGATTCGCCTGTTCTTTGGAGGTCTTTTAAACAAATTAAATTTATATAAAAAGGAGAAAACAATGGAGTTTGAGACTCACTGTATGTCATTTCCATGTACTGAACTCTTGTTATTTAACTATGCCAAGATAAATTCAATTTTTCATTCGAGGGCACCTTTAAAAAAAAAAAAATATTAATACTTTTATTCAGCAAGGATGGTTTAAGTTGACCAAAAGTGACAGTAAAGACATTTATAATGTTTATAATTTCTATTCTTTTGATCTTTCTATCTATCAAAGAATCCTGAAAAATGTACCACTGTTTCCACAAAAATATTAAGATGTACAACTGTTTTCAACGTTGATAATAATAAGAAATGTTTCTTGAGCAGCACCAAATCAGCATATTAGAATGATTTCTGAAGGATCATGTGACACTGAAGACTCAGCTTTGTCATCACAGGAATAAATTACATTTTAAAACACAATTTAAATTGTAGTAATATTTCAAAATATCACTGCTTTTACTGTATTTGATCAAATAAAGGCTGCCTTTGTGAGCACGAGACTTCTTTCAAAAACATTAAAAAGTCTTAATGATCCAAACTTTTAAACAGTCCATCCATCCCAAAATTAAAATGTAGTTATCATTTCCTCAACCTCATGTCTTTCAACAGAAGTCATATGGGTTTGTTATTACACAAAGGTGAGAGTTTTCTTTTTTTGGCTGAACTGTCTCTTTAAGACTGTAAGACTGTCTGGGCTACTTTTTCCATAGATGTAAATCCACATCCAAACAAGTGATGCTCATATATATTTTGGGGAAAAATGCTTGTAATGCAAATTTAGCTTATAGTGCAGTTGGCTGTGTGTTGAAACTTCACGCAGTCCATGTGATTAATATTTGTGACGTCTTATCTGAGTTCCTCTGAAATGATCCTCTGTGATGGATGTCCATTAATTCAGCTGCCCACACACTCCTACCTCTCCTCTCTACCTGAGCGAACTTTTCGTCCTATGTGATATCGATTCCAGGATCACATGTATTGTGTAAACTCCAGCCTCACCTGAGGCGAGACTAATGGATTTCTTCTGGAGGTTGCAGTACCAATTTCTACAAAATGAGGGGGGATGGGCTGCATTTTGGACAGGATTTCTGCTCACAGACTGCCTGTCAAACATCCCAGCTAGAGTTCTGCAAGGAAATACATGCAGTGCGTTGCCATGGTGGCAAACAGTCGTTCAGAAACATGGCTATCCATGTGATCGGTGAGGACAATCGGTGGGCAGGCCGTAGGTTTAGAGGAGGAAGTGTCTTTATCACAATTGTGATGTTCTCATCAGCTAATGGTGCTGTAATCTAAGGCCCTGATTGTTTGAGAACTGTTGCTATGGTTGCAGCATGAGATAACCATGACAACCTCACTTTTATGTGACGGTGTAAATGGAACAAGGAATCAATTAGTCCACCACAGGCCACTAGTAGGGTCTCTGTAGGTCCCCTGCGGGGTCAGGCTTCCATACGGGCCACCAGGAAGGGATTTAATGAGGTCACATGAAAGGTGAGGGTCATCATATCGTATGACTGAGTGTCTTTGTTTTTATTGGGAGGTCAGCTGATCATATGGCTAGGTAAGTTCAGGGTTGAGTTTAAGTGTCTTTGTCTTAACATACTTTTTTATAAGTTTTTCAGTACCAAAGGAATTTTTTTTTTTGGTGACCTCAAATGTCCTATGTTGTTTTTAGACCCACAGATGGCTGTAGCTAGACAAATGACCTCTGTCTCAAAATGACATGAGGCCATTAATCTCTACTGCCAATCATGTTTCACATGTAACTGATAACAGAAATTTGTTATGCAGTGACTAATTTACTGTATATTATAATAATGATAATCATAATCAATGTTGGGGGGTAATTCATTACAAGTAATGTGAGTTACGTAATCGGATTACTTTTTTCAAGTAACTAGTAAAGTAACACATTACTTTTAAATTTACAACAAAATATCTGAGTTTCTTTTTCAAATAAGTAACGCAAGTTACTTTGTTTTCCCATTTATTGACTGACACCTGTCCCTTCCTCGTGTTGAGAGAAATCATGAGCAAGTGCGCTGTGTAAACATGGTTATTGCAGTTCCAGACCAAATGCGAGCAAGATGTCCATTTACAACATGTTTTTGAAGCGTTGATCATTGTAGCCAATCACAGACATATCTGTTGAGCACATGAACACAGTGGCCTATCAAAGGTGTTTAAGAATCTGCTCAAAATGCTAGGGGGAAATGCTGGTATCGTCCCATTTTTAAAGGTGCCCTAGAATCAGAGTTTGAATTTACCTCGGCATAGTTGAATAACAAGAGTTCAGTACATGGAAAAGACATACATTGAGTTTCAAACCCCATTGTTTCCTCCTCCTTAAAATCTCATTTGTTTAAAAGACTTCCGGAAAACACTCGGATCTCAACATAACACCGACTGTTACGTAACAGTCGGGATCATTAATATGTATGACCCCAATATTTGCATAATGCCAGCCCATTGACGCATTAGACAAGGAAAGGCAGTATTAACGGCTGGATCTGTGCACAGACAAGGTAAGCAAGCAAGAACAACAGCGAAAAATGGCAGATGGAGCAATAATAACTGACATGATCCATGATATCATGATATTTTTAGTGATATTTGTAAATTGTCTTTCTAAATGTTTCATTAGCATGTTGCTAATGTACTGTTAAATGTGGATAAAGTTACCATCGTTTCTTACTGTATTCACGGAGACAAGAGAGCCGTCGATAATAATAAGAATTCATTTTTAATTTCATTTTTAAACACGTGCAGTCTGTATAATGCATAAACACAACTTCATTCTTTATAAATCTCTCCAACAGTGTGTAATGTTAGCTTTAGCCACAGAGCATAGCCTCAAACTCACACAGAATCAAACGCAACCATCTAAATAAATACTTTACTCACATAATTCGAAGCATGCATACAGCATGCATGACGAACATCTTGTAAAGATCCATTTGAGGGTTATATTAGCTGTGTGAACTTTGATTATGCGATGTATATATAGTCGAGAGCTCGTGGGGCAGAGGGAGCGCATCTCTTAAAGGGGCGGCGCGCTGAAAAAATCAGTGCATAGTTAATGATGCCCCAAAATAGGCAGTTAAAAAAATTAATTAAAAAATATCTATGGGGTATTTTGAGCTGAAACTTCACAGACACATTCAGGGGACACCTAGGACTTATATTACATCTTGTAAAAAAACTATCTAGGGCACCTTTAACATTTCAGTACCAACATGGTTGGTACTTTTGACAACCCTAGTCTGTGGTCTCCGTGTTTTAAAATCGGTTAAGATTTGAAAATCGTCTAGTGGATCCCAGGCCTAGGTTCATTTATCATGTATTAATATCTTAATATAATGCACAAAGATTGAAAAGCAGAGTCTTTTTCTGACTGGCAGCAGACAAACCAAGCAGAATCAGGGGGATGTTGGCCCTCAGCCCAGTATTGAACAAACTGTAGTGCTCTTGAACAAAGCACTTAAACTCAATTGCTTCAGAGAAATCTTTAGGTTTATGGATGCAAGGTTCATATAAATTATTTGTGTTCTGCAAATTCCAACATCAGACCTCTCTAGAGTGCATCAGAACTGCTGAGCAGAATGGCTTTTTTTCCTGATGGTCTTTGGCTGGTTTGCCAAGTTTGGGAATCAGCAGAGACCTGGCAATATATTATATCAATATCTGGGTCATGTTATGACTATTGCATTTTTAAAAATGTTTAGTACATAGTTATTGAAAACTGTAATATATTGCAATATTTTATACTGACATGATTCTTTTCATCTGAATTGGACTTCAGTGCTTTGTGCACTGAATTTCTTTGTTAATAATAGAAATAAAATAGAAAATATTAATATATAAATATAATACATTATATAATATGTGAAAAATGTAACTAAAACATTAGTTCTTTGTGTGAGAGTATCGACACTAGTTAATATTTTTGTTTTTCCCCTAACCCATTTGGCAAATATAGACTGAAACGGCTTAAGCTAGTTTGCGTGATGTTGTCCTGGCTGGCCACTAGAAATTCTTCGAAATGGCTTTTAGCTTAAGGGTAAAGCATTTAATGAAATGAACAACTTTTTGTTTTGCTCTGAGAACGTCCTGATGTTCTCGATCAGAGGCCCATATCAACAACGCTGCTGTGCTTTTCTAGTTATTGATTGCTGAGTTGGTTTGTGTCTCAAAGGCAGTGCTTTACCTCAGGCAATTTACTTCTTTTCTCCTGCTCTTTTTTTCCTTAATGTTGTACACCCCCACCCCCCTTTTTACATAATTTCTGTTTCTCTGAAAATATTTTGATAGCCCATGTAACCTCTTAGAAATGTACAAAAATGTTTGAGTCAAGAGACCGCAGCTTGACCGTTTGCATATTTGTGTGTGTACATCTGAATGCTCATTGTTTGCTTTTGTTTTTTTCCAAACAAAGTACCGGACGACCTGACGCCAGAGGAGAAACAGGAGCTGGAGAACATTAGGAGACGTAAACAGGAGCTGCTTGAGGACATACAGGTAATATCTTCAGATCATTTCACTGAAGCTGCCAGTTTTTCTGCCTCAAAAGTAATTTGCATCCACAGCCAGTATTATTGTAGTTTTGAGTGAGTTTGCTCTTTTAGCTGCCCGATGTTTCATTAATTACACTAATTAATATGACCGTATCAACTTTATGCCCTTCTATCCTCTTCTCTCTTGGCCCTGGAATGAGGTGGACCTGTAGAGAATAGAATGGGATCAGGGGAGGGGCTTCCATGACCCTGGCTGTACAGTTTTAGTGTACAGGATTGATGGGATGTCCCACCCTGGGATATAGACTGTAACAGCTGGGTCGTGAAGGGGTGGGGGGGTGTGTGCTTTGGAGCAGATGGTGCAAGACAAGTCCAGCAAATTCAATTATGCTGATTCTATTACGCAATTGGAATGTCAACCATTAATGCCCCTCCTGTCCGCTTCGTCTCTTAAATGACTTAATCAATCATGTAAACCTTCAAATGAAGTTTGGTGGCATATCTTTGGCATTCATCTTTGCCACTAACTGCCAGTTCCATTCCAGTGTCCCGCTATTTCCTGATTGCCCTTGAACAGCATGACTGCCATCAGCAGAGGAACAATCTCTCTCTGTTAGAATAGTCATTTCTTTACTTTTCTTAAATTAGACTTGTATTTATTTTTTTAAATTAGAAATTTAGTTGTGTGTTTTATGTAAGCCATAAGTCAGGGACTATTTTTTCCGGCGGAAGGAATGCTTTTAGTGAAAGTTTACTTCATAAAAGTTGCATTGATACATATTTTTGGCTTTAATGTCTGTATTGTGTGGTAACCGTTTATAAAAGCAATAAGGTACTCCAGGCTAGTGCTGTATCGTGAATAAGTCACGGCTGAAGGGCCTAACTCAGCCGTGACTTATTCAACAGCAACAGAAACTACATTATTACGCCATTAGATGGTGACAAAGACTGACTTTATGAGTGATTCAGTCAGTAGCGAAGACTTTTACATTGAAAAGACTGAATTGTTGTGAACACGGAACAAGACGCAACTGACAAATGCTTTGACTTGCGCTGTCAGTCACGGAAAACCCCTTACATGTTAAAAGGACAAGATAATACATTGGACATTTAAACAGATTTTTTATTTTGAACATAGGACTGACCTGAAGGAAAATGCTACATCTGAATGCAGGTAATAAACTCGCTCACTCGATCTTTTTCTCACAATACTCTTCTGCATAATACAGTAAGCGTCAATGAACAAGATCAGTTGAGAACAAACAGTTTACGTTGCTAAGAGTGGTTGCTAAGGGTGTTGTGTAGTGATACACAGAACCGTTGGGTGAAGCGGTCATAGCCGTGATTTATTGACCAATCAGAATCAAGGACAGGAACTAACCATTTTATAAAACCAAGCACGATAGCATTCTTGATTCTGACACCATCTTAATTTTTGCTTAGTCTACTACATTTATACACACTGCTGTTCAAAAGTATACATTTTTTTTTTAAATATATATATTTTTGGAAAAAAAAAGGCTGTGAAAAGGCAGTTGTCAAAACTGTTTTGTTTTTTGTTTTTTTTAATTAATATTATTATTATTATTTGATACTTTAAAGCTTTCAGTATTTAAAGCTGCACTCTGTACAGAGCATTTGAGGGGCCATAACAGTAAAAGCTCAGCTTTATGAATTTTTTATTTCATTGTTGAAAAATATCTGTGCCTGGCTGAGTAGGATTCCTGGGAGTGTCATGATGAACCTGAAGCAGAGGATTTGTCTTTGTCTTACTCTCTATATGTGTGGAGAGACGCAGTAAAAGATGAGTTAACTGGAGCGTTATAAGACCCCGGTCTCCCCTTCACATGAACGGAGGTTGTGATGGGTCATGATCAGAGAGAACTGATTGAATCAGTTTAATATAGCAGACCACTGCCTCTAGACACTCTTAATGAAGGAGCCATGTGATGTTGCCCACCACCAGCAGACCCTCCCTCTGACCTGGAAGACACAAGTCTTCCTTCGGGCAGTGGGGCGGTACAGCATTCACGATGGTTCACCATACCAAGATTTCAGTAGTCAGTACCAGTGAAATTTCATGGTTTTTGATACCAATGCAAAAACGAATATGCTGTTGAGCACAGACCTTGGACTATTTCTCCAAATGTCCTTGCTATTTTTTTTTGTTATTGTTCAGTATATACACTTTCTCTCACACACCAAGTCATGGTCTGATCTGAATCAGGTCAGCTCTGTAGTATTATTAGTCCTCTCAAGTGAAAGAGACTAGACAGAACTTTAGGTTTCATGTATAAGTAAACATCTGTCATTTCCCAGAGTGCTTCTGATTTTCACTACAATAACTAGTGAATTTGAAAATCGATGCTAGGCTGTCTGAACTAAATGGTTTTTGTTCGCGCTCACTGAACCAGCAGTGTTCAGACATTCAGCAGATCCAATCTGGCTCTGTCTTTAGTGTTTGGTGCTATGTGCCGCGGCCCCTAAAGGCCTTGTGCGGTTATTGATGATGCTGTCGTCTATGTCAGTCCAATTAGGGTTAGCCGGAGCTGATCGATGCTGTGTGTGTGATAGCACGTCTCTGGATTTTTAGGTGGTCTGAAGTTTGTTATTTTCTGTTCATGGCATTTGCATTTATTTGAGGAGTTAAAAAATACATGTTATATATATTTCTTTTCCTTATACAGTTTGGCTCTGTTAAAAGCTATATATATAGCTTGTGTGTGTGTATATACAGTACAGTCCAAAAGTTTGGAACCACTAAGATTTTTAATGTTTTTAAAAGAAGTTTCGTCTGCTCACCAAGGCTACATTTATTTAATTAAAAATACAGTAAAAAACAGTAATATTGTGAAATATTATTACAATTTAAAATAACTGTTTTCTATTTGAATATATTTCACAAAGTAATTTATTCCTGTGATGCAAAGCTGAATTTTCAGCATCATTACTCCAGTCTTCAGTGTCACATGATCCTTCAGAAATCATTCTAATATGCTGATCTGCTGCTCAAGAAACATTTAATGTGTACAAATTGTTCAACAATTTTTCAGGATTATTTGATGAATAGAAAGTTCAAAAGAACAGTGTTTATCTGAAATCTAATCTTTTGTAACATTATAAATGTCTTTACTGCCACTTTTGATTGATTTAATGCATCCTTGCTGAATAAAAGTATTCATTTCTTTAATTTCTTTTCAAAAAAAAAAAAAAAAAAAATTCTTACTGACCCCAAACTTTTGAACGGTAGTGTATAATGCTACAGAAGCTTTGTATTTCAGATAAATGCTGTTCTTTTGAACTTTCTATTCATCAAGGAATCCTGAAAGAGAAAAAAAGTACACAACTGTTTTCAACATTGAAAATAATCATAAATGTTTATTGAGCAGCAAATCAGCATATTAGAATGATTTCTGAAGGATCATGTGACACTGAAGACTGGAGTAACGATGCTGAAAATTCAGCTTTGCATCACAGGAATAAATTACTTTGTCAAATATATTTAAATAGTACACAGTTATTTTAAATTGTAATAATATTTCACAATATTACTGTTTTTTACTGTATTTTTAATTAAATAAATGTAGCCTTGGTGAGCAGACGAAACTTCTTTTAAAAACATTAAAAATCTATATATATAATCTAAATATAATAAATAATAAATATAAATCTAAAAAATCTAAATATATATATATATATATATATATATATATATATATCTAAATATATATATATATATATATATATATATATATATATATATATATATATATATATATATATATATATATATATATATATATATAAAATATAAAGTTCAAATACTTGTTTTTCTGAAAAACAATGTATCAGCCAGTTCTTCTACTTTGAAGTGTGTGTTCCTTGTTGAATATTTTGTAAATGAAACCACAAGGGGTGGGAGATGTGTATAACTTTGTGTCTATAAAAATCTGAAGTGATAATTGGGTATAAATTTCATAAACTAAATAAAATTTAGTTATTAACCAAATGGTCCCAGGTGTCCTCCTTGATACCAGTGGGACAATTGCTCATGCAATATTTGTCTAATGGAGATGAAGTGCGCGATTAAAGTGACTGAAATGCCACGCTCAACCTCTCTGTCTCCATAGAGTCATGCTGGACAGTCCTGGTTCACTCTCAGTCCAGCTGGAAAATTCTGGTTGTTGCCAGGAGACAAAGGAAGACATTAAATGCAATGCATAAGGATAAAATGAATGGAAAAGTGTGGGCTGACTTGTAGTGTTTGTTTACATGTTACCTTTATATGGCAGCTGTTGCCTAGCAACATTCGGATAGAACATCATTATCATGACCACTTTAATCCATCTTTGTGCCCACAGACATCTTCCCTGCTCTGAGTTGGAGTTCAGAGAAACTTAGTCAGATTCAATGGATGGATTATTTGTTGTGACTTTCCATCTCTGGAGACATTTTTAGACTTTTTAGACGATTCAAACATGCCCTATTTTGCACCCCTTCACAGATGTGTGGTGAACCAGATTAATAACATGATTTCTTCATCTCCAGATTCTTCCTCAATCCCTTTGCATTGTCCTCTCTATAACTCAGTGATTTCTTTAAAGGAATAGTTCACCCAAAACTGAAAGAAATTGTCATTATTTACTAACCATTGTGTTGTTCCAAACCTGTAAGACATTCCTTCATCTTCAAAACACAAATTAAGATATTTTAAGTGAAATCTGAGAGATTTCTGTCCCTCCATTGACATTCTACGCAATTACCACTTTGTCGCTTCAAAAAGTTCATTAAGAAATCTTAAAACTCTTCTATATGAATTGAGCAGTTTAGTCCAAATTATCTGAAGAAATGGACACGAGACACATGAGAATGAATTTCATTGCTTCTCGCACATCAAGCAAACATGCTTGTGCTTCCGTTTACCACAACTGCTGTGTGAGTAGATTAATGTTTATATTTGAATAAAAGCCTAAAATTCAATCTGCTCATCATATAAAGCGGTCGTGTCTCTTCAGAAAATTTGGAATAAACCACTCAATTCATATGGATTAGCTTTACCATCTCTTTATGAACTTTTTGAAGCGTCGAAATGGTAGTTGTGTAGCTGTCTATGGAGGGACAAAAAAGCTTTCAGATTTCATTAAAAAGTCTTAATTTGTGTTTCGACGATGAAGCAAAGTCTTACGGGTTTAGAACGACATGAGGGTGAGTAAATGATGGAATTTTCATTTTTTTGTGAACTAACCCTTTAACATCATTGCTTTATGGATAGGGCTGCACACCGATTAATCGCGATTAATCGTTTGCAAAATAAAAGTCTGTGTTACGTAATATACGTGTGTGTTCTGTGTATAATAATGTATATATAAATACATGCACGTACATGTATATATTTAAGAAAAAAATTATATTTATATATAAAATATTTATATTTATATGTAAAATAAAATATATATAGATATGTATATTTATTTATACATGTATATATTTCTTAAATTTATACATGGATGTGCATGTATTTATATATACATAATTATTATACACAGAACACACACATATATTACGTAACACAGACTTTTATTTTGCAAACGATTAATCGCGATTAATCGTTGTGCAGCCCTATTTATGGAGCACCAAGAGCACTTGTCTGGGTCAGGCATTTAAGGCTATATAGTCCTATAGCAAGGTTTCGGGTCATGCACACACTAATGTATAGCGAAGGAAGGTCAGATGTTAAAAGCGTACTTACTTGACCTTTCCAGGTGCTATAGCTTGAGAGGGATAAAGTGTTAATACAGAATGCATCGAAAGGGCAAGTGTGTGTGTGTGTGTGTGTGTGTGTGTGTGTGTGTGTGTGTGTGTGTGTGTGTGCACGTAACCTTGGTGGATTGGTAATATGAGTCTTATTGATCTGTGCCTGAGCTTCTTCAGGAAGATGGATTACTGAGAGTGTTATCACACACACACTGTCTATACACTCTTACAGTCTTGCATGTGGATAGTACAGTATACTTCACTTTATACAAACCAAATAAAAGAAAAAATGTACAGTAATATGTCGTCTCACCTGCATTCAAAACACTGCTCCCATTAGAAATTAATTTGTTGTTAAACAGACTTTTGCTTCAATTAGGTAAATATTCATTTAAATATTAACAAAATAAATTAAAACACTAGTGGGAATTTTGTTATTTTTCAAGTTAATGAAGTAAACAATTAAAGAACAAAGAAACAAATTACAAAAGCAATAGAACAGGCATAATAACAGTTTGAATTACTTGGTAAAAAGATTCAGAAAATGTTATATTTACAATAGATAGGTAGATATAGATAGATTGCTCTCTCTCTCTCTCTCTCTCTCTCTCACACACACACTCACACTCTTGCTCATATACCCTCTTGATCTCTTTGTCATCTTTCACCTCTCTCCCCCTTCCCTTCCCCCTAACAAACGCTACTTCATCTTGATATCTAATGCAGGTGTCAAACTGTGCTATGATTGAATGTTTCATACTCTTGATAATCATATTAGATATTTATGATCCTCTGTGTTCATTTTATTAGATTCAGGGCTCTCCATCACTTCCTGTGGCAGGCTGACTTTAAGAGGGCCGTCAGAGGGCAGCCCCACCTTCAGTTCTCCTTTAACTCAACCATGTTTTCCTTTTCTCCTTTTTTTTTTTTTTTTTAATAGCGGCTTAAGGATGAGATAGCAAAGGTGACGAATGAGATCGAAAGTCTTGGCTCCACTCAAGAAAGGTAAGATGGGTGATTTTTATTTTTCATTTTTTAGTAGAGTCAACGTTAAATCAAAATGAATTTTTTATGTATTTTCTTTTCTTTCTTTTTTTCTTTTCTGATGGATATAATCCATTTGCCCTTTTTCTGATTGAAGATCTTGTTTCACTTGGAAATATGTTACATTATAGAAGCAAAATGGCTTGCGAAAGCTGGTTTGATATATCTGAAGGAAATATCTGCCTTCAACTGGTGTTTGCTATCTGATTCTAGCATATTTACACACACAAACATACATTCTCCATTTACTCCAGTGCCCTGTTTGAATATTTAATAACAGTGCCCCCTGTGGGAGTGGAGGCTGGTGAATTATGTACGTCTGTTTTGGTAAGAGGGGGTGTAGTTCCTGCAAATTGACTGAAATGTGTTCAGGACATTGCAAGAATGTCGAAAAAGTGCATTATGGTCATACAGTGTGATCAGTGTGTTTCCTTTATAAAGGAAAATAATTTCAAACAGGATGTATCCTAATGTTTTAATGCATTTTGATGGACCGTTCACACAGAACATGTTTTTGTATTCTGCAGCGTCTTGTACTACATGCTGTCCTAAAAACGTGGCACTAAATTAAGAGTTCAACTTTTAAAGTCAGCAGGAAACCGAAGCTGCAATATCTTGTTCTTCCCTTTTGTGATGTATATCAAAGTAAAACGGCTTTTTGAACAAGAAAAAATGTAGGGCAGCACTTGGGAATTGATTTGATCATTGGATCGTTGTCATTTGCTATTGCTGTGATCTCATGTGAGTGACTGTTTGCCCCACCCTCGCGCCAGTAAACGCGTCATCACAGAAAAGATGTCATTTCAAGAGGAAGTTGAAGTTATTAAAGATTATGAGGGCACATGAATTAAAAAACATAATTTTGTGCATGGATAAATCATTTGTAATCTGTACCGGTCCTACCTATATGGAAAGTACGCAAATTGCGTTGGGCCCCTGAACCACCAGGAGGCCCCCTTGATCTCAAAGATGATTTAATGACTATGGATGCGATTTAATAGAATTTTAGTTTCAGTTTTGATTTTGGCTTCCAACATTTATGAAAACATCATTCCTTTAAAGCAGTGTGCTGTCGCCCTTCCTATGTAACATCCAAATCAGTAAAATCACGTAACAACTTTCGTAATATACAGTCTCCTGTCGGACGTGCTCGATACTTAAAATAAATAAATAAATAAATAAAATAAATAAATAAATACCGCAATATTCTTTTTTTTTTCTTCTTTTTTTTAAGTTATATTTATGGGCCTTTTGTGCCTTTATTTGGAGAGGACAGCAGAGGGCAGACATGAAAGCATTGGGCAGAGACAGGGGGGCAGGATCGGCAAAGGACCTCGAGACGGGAATCGAACCGTGAACCGGGTCGCCGTTTGCACCATATGTCTGCGCACTAACCACTAGGCTATCGGCGCCGACAATACCGCAATATTCAATAAAAAACAAGAATGAACAATTTTGATTTCACGGTGACTTTAAAAATACGTGCATTTTTTCTCCATTCCGTGCCTTCGTTTTCAATGCAAAAATGCATTCTGTGTGAATGGCCTCTGAATCTCTCTGACTGCAGTGACCCATATTCCCAGACTAAACAAAATTGCTTTCAGAATATACATCAAACTGAATCAGCCTATCAGGCCCATTCATTATACATGACGCGTGATCCCACTGGGATCCCACCGAACACTTCACAGAACTGCCCACTTTGATTCACATGAGAGCCATTTGGATGGAAGAAAGCCATTTTCAGAAAGCATTCCACTCCTTTTATGAAATTCTTCTGTCGTTCTTTGTTCCTCCTCCACCTTAAGTGATGTCATGTGGCCACAATGGAAGGTACAGTAGTGTGTGGCCCCTTTTATAGGCTGTGGCTTTTAACTTTACATGTCACACCACCATCCAAGAGTGCATTTGGCTGAGTGGAAATTAAAGGGTTAGTTCACCCAAAAATGAACATTTTCTCATTAATTACTCACACTCATGTCATTCCAAACCTGTAAGACCTTTGTTCATCGTCTTCGGAACACAAATTAAGATATTTTAGATGAAATCCGAGAGGAATGTGACTCGTTCATAGACAGCAATTTAACCACCAATTTCAAGGACCAGAAAGATACTAAAGACATCGTTAAAATAGTTCATGTGACTGCAGTGGTTCAACCTTAATTTGTGTGTGAGTGTAGGTGTTGTTCATTCCCAAAGTTTTAGCTTAAGATTACAGCTGTCAAAAGAACCTGCTCAGCATTAACAAAACGCTCGTCTTTCTGTGTTTACAGAATAAACATGCAGCGGAGTAAACAGATTGCTATGGGCCGCAAGAAATTTAACATGGATCCCAAAAAGGTAAACAAGCATTGGGGTGTAATGCATGAAGCCTCTATTGAAGTTTTCTGAATCATAGAGATTCCCTGATATGCTTTGACAAAGAAAAAGATCCCCATTACATAAAATGCATTGCCATTTTGCATTTTTAAACCTTTGATCTTGCGTGGGCGCACAAATTATCATAATCACACACGATTTGTCGCCAAGCATCATGCAACCACACCATTTCCAATTCATTTCCATAGATCCAGCAGAATCCAAACTCATAGGCTAAAGTTCAGAGAGCTGGAAAAGAGTAAAGGAAAGAGATTTTTAATGTACTTTAAAAACAGGAAACTGCAATTATAATGCATGCATGTAGGAAGTTCTTTATGCTGAATGTTGTGTTTTTCTCAGGGTATTCAGTTCCTCATAGAGAATGAACTGCTGAAGAACACTTGTGAAAGTATTGCTCAATTCCTCTACAAGGGTGAGGGCCTCAACAAGACAGCCATCGGAGATTATCTGGGTGAAAGGTAAGAACAAGTACTTCTGCTGATGGGTTCTGCAATAAAATTGTTGCTGGTCCATAAAGACGATTTAAAAAAAAAAAAAAAAAAAAAAAAAAAAAAATTTAGGAAAGGAATGAATACTTGTATACAGCAAGGATGCATTAAATCGATCAAAACTGACAGACATTTATCATGTTACAAAAGATTTCTATTTTAAATAAATGTTGTTCTTTTAAACCTTCTATTCAGCAAAGAATCCTGAAAAAATGTATCACAGTTTCCATAAAAATATTAAGCAACACAACTGTTTCAACATTGATAATATGAAATATTTCTTGAGTGCCAAATCAGCATATTAAAATGATTTCTCAAGGATCATGTGACACTGAAGACTGGAGTAATGATGCTGAAAATTCAGCTTTGTTTTTAATATATTTATTATATTATATAAAATTTTACAATATTACTGTTTTTACTGTATTTTTGATCAAATAAATGAAGCCTTTGTGAGACTTTCAAAAACATCAAAACAATCTTACTGACTACAAACGTTTAAATGATAGTGTATAATTGTGTATAATTGTTTTCTGTGTTATCATCAATCAAAAATTCTGATTTTAAAAAACTGAACAAAAATTTCATGCTATGTTTCTGTCTCTTTCAAACAAATTGATTGGTTGCTTTACATATTGGTCAGACTGCCTCTTCCTGTCTAAGTGGGCGTTACTTGACCAGAATAAGCTGCATTGTGGACCAGACTTTTAGTCAAAGTTCTGGCTATGCAAGACTACGTGCAACCTACATGGCCCTTAAAGGCCTTCACGTTCTTTCAAACATAATTTACCATTGAGCATAACTAGGTTAGTGGGAGTTAAACAGATTTTGGCTTTATTAAAGTTCTGAATTTGCTATATCTAGAATCAGAGCTCAAGGGAGGATGACATCACCGATCATGAGCTGAACCTCACTGACGGCAGTACAGTCTGTCAAAGGCCATTATCTACTGCATCAAGATGGACTGTGCCCATATGAAAGTGCTGTTTAGCATTAAGGGTCAGCTTACACATTTATTGATGGACTGAAATTCAATGTCAGTGCCAGGCCATCAGGGACTTGTCAGAGCAGGAAGGAAAGGTATATAGTTTGCGTGTGTCTGCGTGGGGAGGATTATTTTCCTCCCGCAGTGTAATTATAGATATGCACGATTGCACTAAAATTAAAGGGATAGTTCACCCAAAAATGAACATTCTGCCATTTCATGAATAATGATTATAGAATTTTCATTTCTGGGTGAACTGAGATTTTCTCAGTACCAAAACTAAACTTGTATTCAGATTGTGAATGGGTGATAAACATTTAGAAAGTAAGAGAAGAGTCTCCCTTTGTAATCACTGAGGCTGTGAGTCTCTAAAGCGCAAGCTCACTGAATTCCCGTTATAATAGAAAAAGAATGTCTTAAAGGTGCCCTAGAATTATTTTTCACAAGATTTAATATAAGTCTAAGGTGTCCCCTGAATGTGTCTGTGAAGTTTCAGCTTAAAATACCGCATAGATTTTTTTAAATTAATTTTTTTAACTGCCTATTTTGGGGCATCATTATAAATGCGCAGATTCAGGCTGCGGCCCCTTTAAATCTCGCGCTCCCCGCCCCCAAGCTCGCGACTCTATAATACATTGCATAAACAAAGTTCACGCAGCTAATATAACCCTCAAAATGGATCTTTACAAAGTGTTCGTCATGCATGCTGCATGCATGCATCGGATCATGTGAGTATAGTTTTTATTTGGATGTTTACATTTGATTCTGAATGAGTTTGAGGCTGTGCTCCGTGGCTAAAGGCTAAAACTAACATTACACACTATTGGAGAGATTTATAAGGAATGAAGTTGTGTTTATGAATTATACAGACTGCAAGTGTTTAAAAATGAAAATAGCGACGGCTCTTGTCTCAGTGAATACAGTAATAGACGATGGTAACTTTAACCACATTTAACAGTACATTAGCAACAAGCTAACGAAACATTTAGAAAGACAATTTACAAATATCACTAAAAATATCATGGATCATGTCAGTTATTATTGCTCCATCTGCCACTTTTCGCTATTGTTCTTGCTTGCTTACCTAGTCTGATGATTCAGCTGTGCACAGATCCAGACGTTAATACTGCCTTGTCTAATGCCTTGAACATGAGCTGGCATATGCAAATATTGGGGGCGTACATATTAATGATCCCGACTGTTACGTAACAGTCGGTGTTATGTTGAGATTCGCCTGTTTTTCTGAGGTCTTTTAAACAAATGAGATTTACATAAGAAGGAGGAAACAATGGAGTTTGAGACTCACTGTATGTCATTTCCAAGTACTGAACTCTTGTTATTCAACTATGCCAAGGTAAATCAATTTTCAATTCTATGGCACCTTTAATTGTTCAATGAATCTTATTTACATTGTGTTTACACTTTGTTGCTTATAATGAAAATATTCAAGAGTGTGCGACTAGTGTTGAACAAAACAAAACCATGTGCGATTTCAGCAGTGTTTAGCAGACTCTGGCTAACTTACTGACTAGCACCTCTGATAGGCCATTGCATTCATGCACTCAACAGATATGATTGTGGTTGGCTACAATGCTAGTAAAAACGCGCTGTAAATAGAAACCTTTGACGCTCCCGGAGCGCACAAACAAACAAGAACGAGAGCGTTTGAAAGCAGCGTCCATCAGTAGGTAACGAATATACCCAGTACTCTGTACTACCGGCACTGCAGAAATGTTGCTACCGTCAACTTTTTTCCGGTACGTTTGACAACCCTAGGGTAAACCATTCCTTTGATTTAAGAGAAAATTACTTTTTTTTTGTTGTTGTATTCTTTTACATAACTGATCATCTGTCTTGTATGCTGTTTAAGCTCTCATTCCAATATTCTTTAATCCAAATGCACACCCGCATAAACGCAAACGCATTATTTTCAATAGAAAATCAATAGTGAATCCCGGGATCATCGCTGAAGTGTGGTTACGGCAGTGCAGAGCTGGATGAAGGAGTGTAAGAGTATAGAGCTTAATGGACAGACCCCCAAAGTGGGTTAATGCATTCACAGCTCATTGATATTATCGACATGCCCCATTTCCTCATTGAAAAAAGGGCTAGTTACACACGGACAGTAATCCCCGCCGTAATCCCCCTGTGGGATTTAATGCACGTTGGAGACGTCTGAGAGGAGGATCACAGCCGTAATTCTGTGAACACCGCATGTTGTACAACAGTAGACATGTTTTTCAGTGGCACATCTGCCTTTTCATCACAAATTTCTGTAATTAATTTAGCTCAAATGTCTCATGAAACTTATTAACACTATTCTTTTGCTGCCTTGTCTGCACTGGCATTTCCTGAAGGAAATACAAATCTGGTTGTATCTTTTCTCCAGCTGTCACTGTAACGTCATTGCTGTTGATCTAATCTAAGAATGAATCTCCTGTTGATTTCTTTCATTTTATCTCATTTCCAGGGATGATTTTAATATTCAGGTTCTTCATGCCTTTGTGGAGCTTCATGAATTTACAGACCTCAACTTGGTTCAGGCACTCAGGTGACAAAATATAGATCAAACTGTAGCAAGTTTATTTGATATTCTCATGTCATTTTGATCTAATTTACTGAGTTAATTTCTCCCCATGCTCCATGCAGACAGTTCTTATGGAGTTTCCGGTTACCAGGTGAAGCTCAGAAAATTGATCGAATGATGGAGGCTTTTGCTCAGCGTTACTGTCAATGCAATCCTGGTGTCTTTCAATCTACAGGTGTGTGTGTGTGTGATTGTTTTGCAATAGGGTTGTAACAATATCAAAAATACCTGTGAGATTTCATAATTTTCAATACCAAAGCAAAAACTAATATGATGTTTTGTTTATATAATATTATTATTGCAGTCCCTCTGCAATTTCCCTACACCCACACCCACTCGTACACGTCTTGGGCTCTCTTCATAAATATCCCATGCTCTTAGCCATGCTAATATGCATGTAAAGAGCACCGCTGAAGTAGAACACTTCCATGCCGCCTACATGTTGCTCCGCAAAGTGGCTTCACATGGCTTGTCTTGACCACTTTGCTGCATTTTGTTAAGGGACAATTCAAAGTTGAATGTAAATATTCTCCTTGGTTGCAAAGAAGGTCTAGCAACAATCATGTCTTTCATCATTTCATATGCTAAATATAAATTTGAGTGGTGCTGTGGGTGTTTATGAATGTATTCATAAACTTTTTATGGCCTGTGAGAGGATTAGAAATGCAAGCAACATTTGGTTAAGCACTATTTGGACGTTAATTGTTTCTCCACATGATGTCCGTATAAGAAAATTAGCATAGCTCCTTTGTGGATGTCCGTTAATGCAGTGCATTTGGGCCAGTTCCTCCATGTAAACTCGGATTATGATTCAGAATATAACTCACACAAGTCTGGTGTTTGTCACAAATCAACAACTGAGAATTTTGTCTTGGGTGATGGTGGTAGAAAAAACTCATTTTTTAATTTTTAATGGTGATGTTTCTCAATTTCCTTGCAGATACATGTTACGTGCTTTCATTCGCAATCATCATGTTGAACACAAGTCTGCACAACCCTAATGTGAAAGACAAGCCATCTGCAGAGCGATTCATAGGCATGAACAGAGGCATCAATGATGGAGGAGATCTTCCAGAAGACCTGCTCAGGGTCAGTGTCCCACACAGGATTGTATTTGAATATATATGAAGAGTTCAGATGCAAAATCCGCTAAATGATGGCACCTCCGTCAAAAATGAAATAATGATATTGATAGTGCTCTCTGCACATATAGTATACATTCATCAAAATACTTTCCCTTCAAATCCGCTCAATCCTAGCAAATTCCACTTTGTTGGCAGAAACCGCTAAACGCCACTTCCCTTTGTCAGCCAAAGCCTCCAAGTCCACAGAAGAAGCAATCGAAAGATGCGACTCGAATTGCTGAGCTGCAAATTTTTATCATGTATAGCCCATCGTTACAGTGTCTATGACAGGATTTCACGAGTAGCAAGTAAACACAAGTGTTCCTTTTGCTGCTGTAAAACTGACAAAAATGGATGTTTTACAATGTTTTGTTGATTAAAGAGGTGGATTTTTTGGTGGAGGTGGTTTTTTTGCAAAAAAAAAAAGCACATATGGACTTGGCTTGTTTTGCAGTCAAATTCGTTAAATGCCAATGAATTTACTAAAGTGACATTTTTGAAAATAAGGCATTTTAATAACTGACTTATAACCTTTTCATTGCCATTAAAGTGAAATTTGATTTAAAAAAAAATGCTATTTTTAAAAGAAAACGTGTCAGACAGACTTGGAGTTTTCTGCATCTGAATATATATATATATATATATATATATATATATATATATATATATATATATATATATATATATATATAAAATCTGCTTGTTTGAGTGATTTATTGACAGATTTCAGCCATTTATTTTTTCAATATATATATATATTTTTTTTATTCAAATTTATGGTAGTAGTGCTGAAGTTACACAACAAGTTGTGCTTTTTGAAGTACAAAAACTTAAAACATTCCTGCAGAACCTGTACGAGAGCATTAAGAATGAGCCCTTCAAGATACCTGAAGACGACGGCAACGACCTCACACACACGTTCTTTAACCCAGACCGCGAGGGCTGGCTGCTAAAACTGGGTACGTTTTTGTCTGTTCAGAAGATAAAGAAATAGATCTGAAAGTTAATTTTTTGCTCATGCCCCAGTGTCTCATGTACTTCAAAAGTAGATGTATTTTATTTGATCAGAGCTGTGAATTGATCGTCTTACATTGTGTAACGTAATAGCCAAGAAGCATGGGGCCAAATGCTTTATATTCCAAAGCTAATCTGAAATAGCTGATACAACCTCCTTATTTATTCGCATGCTGCTCATATTTCAGCTCAGCCTGGATTTTACACCAGGCTGACACACACACAAGTGTTTTATTACAGCCTTTTGTTACAATATTTTTCAGATTTTCATGGTTAATTTCATTGTTTTCTTTCTTCCACATTTGTTTATGGTTTGATGTTGTCTTTCTTCAGGAGGTATGTACTGGTTTTCTTAGCTAGCCCATTAAGCTATGCTTCCAGGTGCTTTGCGCTTTCATTTACTCTTTATGTTTGTCTTTTTTTTATTATTTATTTATTTAACAGATATTTCATTCCATCAAAATGAAATTTGCCTCATTTGAGTTTAAACTGGTGCGGTGTCGCTGCGCTGTTGTGCCGTGTTCACGATGGGCTTGTGATGTTTGTGAGACTCTCAGCCAGCTTTCTTTATCTTCTTGGAGATCAACTTGTCTATTAAACATTAAATGTCTATTGGTCTCTACTGCTCCCATGTGGTCAGTTCAAGTACTGCCTGCTCTGCAGCCTTTACATGCTGTTGTGTGAATGCTACATGCTGCATACACATGCAAGAAATAACAACAGGGATAGCACAGGAATTACAGGAGATGATTTAGACTAAGTAGAGCTGATAGCATGCAGTGTATAATTGCATGCAATATGATTTGAAGTGAGAATAAAAATAGAAAGTCATGGTGGTTGTGTAGTTGATTAGTGAGATTTTAGTTTTGATTTATTCTTACTTTTAAGTTTTATTATTGTTAATATATTTTATTTTTAGGTTTGATTAACGATTAATTATTATTATTATTATTTTCTTTTATCCTCACTTTTAAGTTTGAATATTATTATTATTATTATTATTATATACTGTACTTTTTTATATTAAATTTTTTTTTGTTATCCTCACTTTTAAGTTTATAATAATAATAATTTTTTTTGTGGTTTGATTAACACTACTTTTTACGGAAGAGGATTAGGGCCACGCAATAATAAAAAAATAAAATCATCTCGAGATTAAAGTTGTTAAATTTTGAGAAAAAATCGTTAAATTTCGAGGAAAAAAGTCGAAATAAAATGTTGAGAATAAACTCATTAAATTACGAGAAAAAACTTGTTAAATTTCGAGAAAAAAGTCAAGATAAAATGTTGAGAATAAACTCGTTAAATTACGAGAAAAAACTCGTTAAATTTGTAGAAAAAAGTCTAGATAAAATGTTGAGAATAAACTCGTTAAATTACGAGAAAAAACTCGTTAAATTATGAGAACAAATTCGTTAAATTATGAGAAAAATTCGTTAAATTTCGAGAAAAAAGTCGAGATAAAATGTTGAGAATAAACTCGTTAAATTACGAGAAAAAACTCGTTAAATTATGAGAACAAATTCGTTAAATTATGAGAAAAATGTTAAATTTCGAGAAAAAAGTCGAGATAAAATGTTGAGAATAAAGTCATTAAATTATGAGAATAAAGTCATTAAATTACGAGAAAAAAGTCGTTAAATTATGAGAACAAATTCGTAATTTAACGAATTTGTTCTCGTAATTTAACGACACTTTTCTCATAATTTAATGACTTTATTCACAACATTTTATCACAACTTTTTTGTCATAATTTAACGAATTTGTTCTCGTAATTTAACAACTTTTTTCTCGTAATTTAACGACTTTATTCTCAACATTTTATCTAGACTTTTTTCTCGAAATTTAATGAGTTTTTTCTCGTAATTTAACAACTTTAATCTCTAGATGGTTTTATTTTTTTATTATTGCTTGGCCCTAATCCTCTTCCGTAACTTTTTATATTTTTATATTTTATTTTCATATTTTTTATGCTTAATTTTTATTATTATTATAATTATTACACTGTACTTTTTTTTATTTTTTATTTTTATATTTTTTGTTTTGTTATCCTCACTTTTAAGTTTATAATAATAATAATTATTATTATTAGTGGTTTGATTAACACTATTTTTTATATTTTTATATTTATATTTTTTATTTTATTTTTATATTTTTTGTTTTATGCTTTTAAGTTTTATTATTATTATTGATAACAAAAGATAATAATTATTCCTTTTATTATTCTTCTGATTATCATCAGTTTTAGAATTGAATGCAAACTATTCTAAAGAAATGGTTTACTCAGATTTTAAAAATATTGTCATTTAGTTACTGACAGCATCTATGAGTGTACTATCTTTTTAATGACTTCTATCGTAGATCTCTGGTCGTTAGTGAAGTTAGATCTCATAGACTGACCATGTGCCTCAGAGAAGAGAGCCTAGCATTCATTCTTACATTGTGAGATTATTTTATATAAGGCTCATTCGATAACACATTCTCTTACTAATGTGGTCACTAACACCTTAAGCTTGTGCCTGATTCAGTGGTTTTGGGCTAACTGGTATTTTTGATGAGGCTTAAAGCCATTTCAGCTGTCCATCTGCTAATGTGAGTTCCCATACATGTGTCTGTCTGCTGTGCCTCAGTCTTCACCTTGCCTCGTGTCTCTGCCGCTCATTACAATTATTCTTTACTCATACAGACCTCAGCGACGGCATTCTTAATATGCTCTTAATTTACTGTCTGATCCACAGGTGGACGGGTTAAGACCTGGAAGAGGAGATGGTTCATCTTGACTGACAACTGTCTGTATTATTTTGAATACACCACTGTACGTAAACCTGCTTTAGTGAAGTTAGATGATTGAATGATCCAGTGCTAATATAACTCATCCGTTGTGTTTTCCTGTGGTCACATGTGTTTCCTCTTCTGCATCTGTTTCCAGGATAAAGAGCCGAGAGGGATCATTCCTCTGGAAAATCTCAGTATTAGGGAAGTGGATGACTCCAAGAAGCCAGTAAGCTTTCACTCGCTTTTCCATCTATATTCCATCATGTTTTGTTCTTTTTTTTTTTTGTTTGTTTTTCTTTTTTTTTATGGTGAGTCATGGTGAGTTGAGTAGTTGATTAGTGAGGCTGACTAGTGTTTTTTTTTTTTCTTTGTATGATTTTTATCCTTACTTGTAAGTTTTATTATTATTATTATTATTTATTATCATTATCATTAATTGTATTTATTTATTATCTTTATAACGTTTTATGAAAGTGGTTTGATTAGCATGCTGTGCTTTTTTTTTAATATTTTTATTTTTATTTTTTCCTTGTTATTTCTATTATTTATTTATTTATTTTTGTATATTTTTATTTATTTACTTTTGTTTATTGTTTTTATTTTTTAAATATTTAAAAAATATTTAGTTTGTTTAATCCATTCTTTTAAATTGTTGTTGTATTATATATATATATATATATATATATATATATATATATATATATATATATATATATATTATATATTTTATTTATTTATTTATTTATTAGCATAAGTTTGATTTGCATGTTGTGCTTTTATTTTTATTTTATTATTTTTTTATATATATTTTTTTTCTTGTACTCCTTTTAAATTCCCTTTTAGGATAATAATAATAATAATAATAATAATTAATTATTATTATTATTATTATTATTATTTATATAAGTAATAATTATATTTTTATAAATAATAATAAAATACTGTTCATTCATTCATTCATTCATTGGTTAATTCACTGTTCTTTCTTTTCATCCTATCATCCCCTTGTGGGCCCCCTGGACCTCTGTCTAGATGATTTTGATAATGTGGGTGGTAGTCATTAGCACAAAGGTTACGCTAAAAATCTCTCATACACTGGCGCCATTGTTCTTGTAACCTCGGTTTGCTCCAGGAAAATATCCGTGTGATAAATGTTCCACAAGTTCCTCTGGAGAAAAGCCTCTTCTAAAGTAGCTCTCTTTACACAGAACTGCTTTGAACTCTTCATCCCAGACAACAAGGATCAGGTCATCAAAGCATGTAAGACTGAAGCAGATGGACGGGTTGTGGAAGGAAACCACACATTCTACCGCATCTCAGCGCCAACGACAGAGGAGAAAGACGAGTGGATCAAAAGCATCAAGTAAGTCCTCCTCTCATCTTGCCCTGACAGAATATGTAATATGCACAGGGTTATCATTTTGACACAGATTGGACCTAAACCCGGCTGCAAGTAAAATTCACAGGGCCTGATATAAAGGAATGTTGGGAGTAATTCTCATGATGTGCATGTGATAGCAAAAATATAGTTATTATACTAATTGTTATAATGGTTTGTAATGGTGGAAATTGCCTAGTAGCTCAGTGAGCAGGCTATTTATGTTCCTTGGTCCCTTTGTCGTTCTCTCCAGGGCTGCCATAAGCAGGGACCCTTTCTATGAGATGCTTGCTGCCAGGAAGAAGAAAGCATCATCTTTGAAGAGACAGTAGAACTACTCAAGGCTGCATGGATCTCTGCTTCAAGGCCGTAAAAAGGATGTTTAGACATGGATCTGGAATAGGGGTGAATTATAAACTGAAGCCATAACGCTGGATTTGAGCGATTTTTATCTCAGGAATGACCTTGAGTTTTGAAGGTTGTCAGTGCAGTTGGTTTTCTGGGAAGTTGTCTGACATTTATACGTTTAATTCTCATGAACGAACATTATCGTGTCCTCACGTACATTATCATCTCGAATCAGCAGGTCTGACTGAATGTGGCATCTTATTGTCCTTTTCTAAGCTTGCTGAAGACATGACCGTTCCTCTCTGTGCTTTGATACATATAAAATGCTAACTGTGCACCTATTTTTACATTGCTATGTACTGTAAATATCTGGGAGGGTTTTGGCCTTGTTTTGTTTGAGACTATCTGGCTGTTTTTCTAATAATTTCTGATCTGCTGTCCTATTTATATTTTTGTTGTAGTTTTTGTTGGCTAGACATTTTTCACATTTTGCCAAAGTTTGTCTTTCAGTCCTACTCCATGTTATACAGTACTAACACCTGATTCATGAAATGAAAATATATTTTTATTTCAATGCTGTTTATTTAGCTTAAACAGTTTTATTTAAAATATCAGGACATTATTCACTTATCTCATAGGTGGCCTTGAAAGACTGAAATCCAGAAACATTTCAGTAAGTTTGGTTCATGTTTATGGAACAATGTCAAAAATTAAACTACTGACTTAAGAGTTTATTTTTTACTATGTTTTGTATTTTACCACCTTAATTGTATTGGTTAAATTAACACATGAAAGACTCCCCCATAAAACACAATTTCTTTTTTTTTTTTGCTTTATATGCACTGATAATTGAGAGAAAACTCTTAAATGCTAATTTATCAATGCTGTAAATATTTAAACATAGGTTGTTTTATTTTTTGTCAAAATATACTTTGTGCAAAAGTAAACGGTGAAGAAAAGGTTTAAACCTTTCAAGCTTATTTCACCATTGCTATGTAATCTTGTGCTTACAATAAAAAAGTTTGAGATTTACAAATAAGTTTTTTTTTTTTTTTTTTTTTGGGAAAAATTATTTTTATTTCTCGATGCCTTTTAATTTGTGTGATTTTCTTTAAGGGGGAATTCACTGCTGGCAAAATGGGCTTTCAATAAAACTTTGCTGCCTATGCACTAGAAAGGCTTTCTTTTCAGTGCTACCTGACTAGTCTTCCCTTTTGCCAAACTGGTAGGAAAACTTCAACACCCATAATGCACGGGGCATGCTGCCTCCAAGGCCACTTGCACCAGTCTGCTTTGGATACACTTGCCAGAGTGAAATACCACTTTGCTTTAGTAGGAAATACTTCTTAGCAAACTTTTAGTCATAAGCTATGGCCAGGCCCAGGAGCTGTCAAAAGTCTTTTGCTGACAATAAACTTGAATTTCTTTGTCCAGGTAACATGGAGAACAAGTATGCATTGTTCATTTACGTATACTATCGACACTGTAACAATTATAAAGTTGTCGGTATGGACATTTACTAAAAACAAATGACTTTATTTGAACAACCAGGAAAAATAAGGTCACGCATCTGTATTTCACATCAAATAACTCACTCAACCATGACTGTTTAAGCCTTTTATTCTTAAAAACAATTTATACAGTGACCAAAAACACTGTGCCTTCATATAGTACAGAATGTTTTTGTCCAAGTTCTTGTGCGTTGGATAACGTGGCTTTAAGGCCTCATCTTACTCAGGTAGCATCTGTCTGTAAGAGATGGGACCGTTCAAAAACATGTTTCTAGTCGCTCCCAAACTAGCATTTAAATCCAGTAAAAAGAAAAAAAATCATCTGGTCTCAATAAGTTAATGAACCTAACAAGCAAACGCACTTGCTTCATGCATATTGGAACCAAGATTAATACAACTTCGCAAACCAACTCTGAAAAAATACTGCATTATTCCCTTTAAACAAGTAACCCTGAAAATGCTACAAATGAATGCAAAGGTGCGCAAATCCATCCCATGCTTATCGTGTAAAGGTTTGTGTAAATATTAAAGCCTGGTCAGGATTTGAAGCTCTCCTAAAACATCTTCTGTAGTAATATTCCCAGTATCAGTAATCGGGTATAACTAGTGAGCATTGGAGAGTTAAACCGGTAGTTCACTTAAAAATGAACTTAAGATACTTGCATCTCATGTCATTTAAAACCTAAATGACTTTCTTGAGTGGAATACTAAAATCTCTCTTAATACATCAATATTGAACGTTGTCATTTTGCGTTCATACAGATTGGGAAAGTCATGAGTATGCAGGTAAATGAATGATAAATTAATTTTTATTTTTAAGGCACTCAGCCTTGATGGTTTGCACTGGTTTCAGGTAGTAGATGTTGAACAGTTTGAGAAATATGGATATTTTCATCTGAGGTAACTAAGGGTTGCTGAAATGTGTATGAATCAAACTGCATCTCTTTGCATTCCCAAGATCAACTTATTGACCTTATTAATGAAATCAATATTACTGAACTACTGCTATTTTCAGCCAAAATAACGTAGTAAAAATAAACAACGGAAAGGAAGTAGAAATGGAAAGGTTTTTTGTTAAACAGCATCTTATTAAAATTGACAAAATACAAACGTTTACAGAAAAAAAAATTAAATTAACTAAAATATGTACATATAAATGTTAGATACACATCAAACTGATGGCCAAACGTTCATATCTGCCATATGTACAGTACATATCCATCACACTGGGAGTAAATCATTTGTTCTGGTTTTACATGCATTTTCTCCTAATAATGTGGTTGCTAGAGCAGAATGAATGTTATTAAATATCATAACACACAGCAGATTATTTGAGTGGTCATCACTAGAACTGGCTGGGATGCTTGCTGAGGTCCACAATGCCAGTCATCTTCAAAACCATCTGTATCCAAGAAAGCATCGATATTTGCAAACGCTTCATGTACAAATCACACATATGTATTCCCAACTCCATCTGGAAAAAAAAAAAACAGGTGATCTTGAGTGAAAAACTGCAATACTGTGAAATATTATTACTAGATTTTGATTTTAATATATTTTAAAACATGATTTATTCCAGTGATGACTGCTGAATTTTAGCAGCCATTACTAGATACTTGAGTCCATGATGATTTTTTTAGGATTCTTCTATGTATGAAAAAGAATTGAGGTATTGATTTCTTTCTTTTTTCTTTTCTTTTTTTTTTTTTTAAATCTTACTGAACCTAAACTTTTGAACCGTAGTGTACAGGAAAACACCTACATAATGTAAAAATTAGATTTTTACATTCTATGAATAATTTTAATAACCTGCATCATTCGTTAAATTACGAATTTGTTCTCATAATTTATGACTTTTTTCTCGTAATTTAATGACTTTAGTCTCAATTATCTCGACTTTTTTTCTCGAAATTTAATAACTTTTTACTCATAATTTAACGAATTTCTCAAAATCTAACAACTTTTTTCTCGTAATTTAATGAGTTTATTCTCAACATTTTATTTCAACTTTTTTCTCGAAATTTAATGAGTTTTTTCTCGTAATTTAATGAGTTTATTCTCAACATTTTATTTCGACTTTTTTCTCAATTTAATGAGTTTTTTCTCGTAATTTAATGAGTTTATTCTCAACATTTTATCTCGACTTTTTTCTTGAAATTTAATGAGTTTTTTCTCGTAATTTAATGACTTTATTCTTAACATTTTATTTAGAGTTTTTTCTCGAAATTTAACAACTTTAATCTCGAGATGGTTTTATTTTTTTATTATTGCTTGGCCCTAATCCTCTTCCGTACATGTCAGTAGCACAGGTTACACATCAATTTTTAGTACAAGTATAAGAAGTAATAGTGATGCTTACCTTGAAAAACACTATTAAAAAAATACCATTTCTCTGGTTTAAGTGTAATGTACTTGAATAATCACTAGAGGGCAGAGTGAGCACTACAGTAGAAACTAAAGGATCAACTTCAGTCAAACCCACTTATTAGACTGCAAACCATAATTTGCGGTTTTATTAATATTACATTAAATCTAATGTAAAGTATAATAACTTTATATTTTGAGATTGTATATTGAGAAGCTCATTGTATTTGAAGAGGCTGTAAATTTCTAAAGGCCCTTTCTCCAGAACTGTGACTAAGTTACTGACCATGATGACAAAAATTCAAAACAAGATAGCACAGGAATTCTTCCTGGAAAGTGACACCTCCACTTTTCTGAACTGATTTTGAAATAAAATCTCCAGAATTCTGTAGAATGGATTTCAACATGGCCAAGAACACCCCCAAGCACTTTAAAGTCAGCTGGATTCTGATTGGCTGTTGTGGGATTACACATTTAATAATCTGTTTAAGATCTGTTGATCCTACATACTGACATCACCTCACATGAATTACTAAAGTGAAGTACATTGTATTTAGCATTTTAAGGTAAAGATGACCACATCAGATGAATGATTCTGTTTGCCAGTTCCTGTTCTCTTTATTGTATGTCTAATGAGTCAGATTACTGAGATTCTCACCTTTTGTCGTTAATGGCTCTTGGAGCCCCTCTCCCATTCTTTGAATAGGTATGCTGATTGGATTAGGACTTGTGACACTCTAGCGTCTGGGGCGGGTTCCTATACCTGAATACTTCATTTGCATGCTTTGTTGTCTCCCTGGTGCTTTGTCTCTATCACTAAGCACTGCCCCCTAAAATGTATATAAACTTCAATGTACACTGCCTTAGTCAGATTTTGGATGACCACAGCGACACACAGCGTGTTTCTCAATAAAGAGTAATTTCTGCTTAAAGATATCCCAAAGTCTCCTGGTCTATGCTTCTGAGATTTCCAACACTGACAATATTTTTAATTGTTCAGCAGCTGGAAAAATCATTCTGAAAAAGATTCTGCCGATTTAGTTTCTCTGTGTGGTTATCGTTATAGCTATGGTGTAAACTTCAATATTCTCATAGAATAAGGATGATTATTAAAACTTTATTGTCATCGTTAGTTATTGTCTTCGGTGTATAAGACCAGTTGGATCAAGTCCCTTCAAATATTACTTAAAATAATAATAATAATAATAATAATAATAAAAAGCTAGGTCTGAGAAAAGCTCTAGTACTACTTTGATATTTTGTTGTCTAATCCAACAAGCAAAAACATTTTTAAGTGACTTAAGTGTTCAAATAATATTTTTCGGCCATTGAACACTCATATTAATAGCAAATTAGCATAAATATTTAATTAAAAATGCAATTCTACTGTGCTTTGTGCTGATTCTGTGTGGGCTGCTAAAGATACACGCTAGAGGTCTTTCAGGTTTGTTTGATTTTTCATATTTACTTGCAGACGGCCTCATTTTGTTAATACCAAAGGCTCAAAGGGAAAATTATCTTAAATCCTGACATTTAGCAAGTGAGATAGAGCATGTTAGCAATCAAATGGAGGAAAAAGAAGAAATCGTACAGCACGCAGGAAAAACAGCCGTAACAGACTCCAGATGTTAGCGACGGAGGGCTCATGGAGGTCACTGCCAGTGCAGCTGAAGTCTGCTGAGCAGCCTGTGCCTGACAGCACTGGAATGGCCAGATTCATGCTGTGGTCTGGACACGCTAGCTCTACGCTGGGCTGTGTGACGAGGATTTGGGTTGAAGGAACCACTGGAGTGACAATGTAAATTCTTAAGAACCCACTGTCTGGCAGGCCGAGGTTTTGTATATCCATCTTCGGGGAAAGTCTGACTATACTGAGCGCAAGAGAGCCAAGTCATTCGTTTGAAAGCGGAATAAAATGCTGAATGCTGTTTGTGTTTGCTTTAGGCTACTACCTTCATAGCATTTCATGCGAACGACTCATTTATGCTTCAACATAATGAAACGCATACAATATCCGAACCCATCCCTACTGGAAAATCCGGCTTTAAAGGATTAGTTCACCCAAAAATGAAAATGATTCCATGATTTATTCACTCAAGCCATCTTTGGTGTATATTACCATCTTCTATAGACGAACACAATCAGACATATATTAAAAAATATCCTGGCTCTTCCAAGCTTTATAATGAATATAGTGAATGGGGGCCCAATTTTGAAAAAAAAAAAAAAAAAAAAAAAAAAAAAAAAAAAAAAAAGTGTATCCATCTATCGTAAAAGTAATCCACATGGATCCAGGGGGTTAATGAAGGCCTTCTGGATTGAAATGATGGGTTTTTGTAAAAAAAAAAAAAAAAAATAATACATATTTACAACTTTATTAACTATAACAACTAGCTTCTGGCAGAGAGCCATACACCTCGATTTGTGGTGGAAGAATAACCCCTGACCCGACGCATGACGCAATGTCAAACACGGAAGCTCAGAGTACAGCAAAACAAAACAGAAGTCTAGACTTTAGAAGTCTAAAACGAGAAATTTTAAAGAGAAATATCAGAGGATTTCGATATGAGATGAGGAGCTTGAGTTTGTTGTACAGCCCTATTTGTCTGAACCGCGAGAGGCGATATAAACATCACGTCAGGGGCTACTCTTGTGGTATGCGTACAGTCATCTGCCGGAAGCTAGTTATTTTAGATTATAAAGTTTTAAATATGGATATTTTTCTTACAAAAACTCGTCGCTTCAATTCAGAAGGCCTTTAGAGTTGTGTGGAGTATTTTTACGATGGATGGAAGCACTTTTTTTGGCTTCAAAATGTGGCCCCCCATTCACTGCTATTATATAGCTTAGAACGGAGGTTGGCAACCCGCGGCTCTTTAGCCCTAGTGGCTCCCTGGAGCTTTTTCAAAAATGTATGAAAATGGGGGGAGAATATATTTTTTGTTTTCATATGGTTTCTGTAGGAGGACAAACATGACACAAACATTCTAAACGTTTCCCAATGCTGTAAAAATGTGTATGATAAATACTACATTTCAACATTTCTGTCAGCGAAGATTTGCGTCATAGCCTGCAACACATGTTTCAGCGCGGCGAGGGTATGCATCAACGTCACTTTCCCGCCGAAAGCGCGCTCCCTCATCTGGACTGAGTGGCAAAAGAACCTGCTGCGTGACTGGATTTAACAGGGATAAACTGCGAAAACAGGAGTAAAACAAACGATTACAAAGGTTGGACTCGAAAGTGTTTCTTACAACTTGTCAAATAAACCTAATCCATGGATATTGACATGTAGCCAAGAGTCGTGTTTCCTGACATTATAAATGCCTGATTTGACGCCGGGGAAATACATAAAGCAAATCTGCCTGTGAATATTTTATATAACTACAATATAGGAAGGTTTAAATCTGCGTAATCACTTATATCAATGTTATATATATCGTCATATTGTCCAGCCCTAAAACATATAGTTTTATAGTATAGTTTTTGTCAGTGTTTATTTTAAAACACACAATTATGCAGAATATAAGACGGAATGTATTTAATTGATGATTTGGCAACATAATATATAACAATACAATATATATGGAATGATTTTTACCTCAAAATCCAACAATTTGACACAAAATGATAACTGCAAATCCATGAGAGCGCTTCAGCTGCGCAGCATTTTTTTCCGTTGAGACGCTTTGTTGCTATGATACGGAATATCCGCGGAACTGTTACTTATAACTGATTTAGCAGGTAATTTGTTTCAGACTTAAAATGTTGACACATTGTGAAATTACTTTGCTATGTATTTTCGGAGAGCAGCAATATTAATTCCTCATCCATTTTGTTCCGTTCTCTGCTTGTTAATGTCGTTGTACAGCAAGAATGTTGTGACAGTTGGTCGGTGTTGTATTTGTCCCGCCCCTCCTCCACTATGATTGGACAGCTGGCTAAAAAGTGACAGTGATGAGCGCAGCGTTTTACTCAAAGTTGAACATTCGTCAACTCGAGGCGACCGGTAAAAACGCCAAACTGTCTCAGCGCTTGAGCGTGAGAAAGACGCTCAGCGCCTCGTTAGGCCGTGTGTCCACCAAAGCGTTTTTAGCCAGCTGAAAACGCTAGGCGCTCTGCTTAAAACGCCTATTGTGCTGCCTTCATATAAGGCTTATATAAGACTTTTATTTTTTTGCGGCTCCAGACAGATTTGTTTTTTGTTTTTTTGGTCCAATATGGCTCTTTGAACATTTTGGGTTGCCGACCCCTGGCTTAGAAGAACCAGGATATTTTTAAATATATATTTGATTGTGTTCGTCTGAAAGAAGATAGTCATATACACCTTGGATGGCCTGAGGGTGAGTGAATCATAGGGTAATTTTCATTTTTGGGTGAACTATCCCTTGAAGTCAACACGAATTACCATTTGCAATCCATTTTACTTCAGAAATATGACATATTTGCATATAAAACAGGATAATCAATAAAAATAAAAAATAGGGTGGGACTTGTTTTAAGCCATTGGGAATTGATTGGATTGTGAAAAGTGGGTGTTACTTATCAGAATGGTGCCAAACCGAATTTGAGTTTTCTAAAACTGTAAAACACTACAATAAGATTTTATTTGTAACTCCATTAGTTTAGTTAATGCGACCGAACAATAAACAATACTTACACAACATTAATTAATCTCAGTTACATGTTAATTTTAACATTTAATAATACATTTTTAAAATCAAAAGTTGCATCTGTTAGCATTAATGCAGAAAGCTAACATGCGCAATAAACAATTGTTTTTTTTTTTTTTTTAACTAACTATCAAAGATGCTATAAAAATAAATGTGATTAGTTGTTTGGTTCAAGCAAATCCATTAGTTACATATGCAATGAAATGGAAATGGCTACAGACCTTTTCTTCCATATTGTGATGTGCATCTGAGAGTAACAGATTTTTGACAAATAAAAAGTATAGACTTGGTTCTATGTTGATTATATGTTGAGATTTGAGCGTTGCACTTAAAAACGGAGGCAGATGAACGGGACGGGGCTTAAGCAGACTAAATGATTAGAGTTCTGAACATGGCGCGGTCCAGTTATGATATTTTGATTAAACATTACGAAAATGTTTTCTTTGGAATAACAGTCAGCCAACAATAAATCATTCACAATAAGACCAGGAACATGCATTAAGATGGTAAATAGGGTTCATTCTGACTTTAAGGTGGTCAAGATGGTTTTTGGAACATGGTTGCTGATAGACCAGCTAATAACCAGCCTGGTTCAACTAATAACCGGATTGGACCAGATAATAACCAGTCTGGCTTGGCTAATAACCGGCTTCCATGTACCAAACCGCAGCTACCATCTTAAGATGGATTTTCCAGAAGGAATTACTCATGTCTGAAACTACAAGGAGGACTATAATATGCCTGATCTTTTACAGCAAAGTTTGAAAAGCTATGTCAGCAACCAACCTGTCACAGACAGTGAGATATCTATCAGCTGTTGAACTCAGAAGAAGTTCTTGATGAGTGGAGTAACCAGTTTCACCCACAACTTTACATGGCGGTCCGGCTGATTGAAAGTGGAGTTTGACACTTGTGTCGAGCTCTGGTACAACACTTCCTGCTCCTGGACAAGACAGAAAACAAGATTTTACATAAACCAAATCTCTTTTTTTAAATCTCACTATCTCAGGTGTTATGTCATCTCAGTTTTTTTCTTGTAAAGATAACTACGGAACAGATTTTTACTGATCTTTACAACCTGATAAGTGAAGATTACGGGAATCTTACTTTACCAACTATAAAAACGGATGACACCCCCAATTAGGCAGTTGCTATTATCGCCTCTGTTCCCAGTATAGATTAATGGTTACAGTATATTCTTTATATGTAATTAAGTTTGAGATATGAAAGATAATATGACTGCATTGCTCTCTGGTACAAAAAAGCTGTATTGTTACGGACAATCACAGTATTTAAAATCAGCCAATACTGAATTATTTCATCATATGGTGCTCATCAAAGAGTCATAGGTGACAACATAAATGGGTCTACATTTAATGATAGCCAGTTTGAATTCCAATAAACAAACCTCTTGATATGATGTTTTATGTGTATGATGTTTTATGATGTTTCCAGTAAACCCTTACAAAAAATGAGGAGCCAAAGAAATCATAGTCAGTACCAACAGCTATTAAAACACATCCGACACAAGATTTATAGGTTGTATGACCTAGTACTCCAAGAAACAGTGCTGTAGAGGAAGTCCAACCTGTTGAAGTTGCATCTGGAGTTCCTCATTCTCTGTTACTATGGCAATCTGAGCCTCCAGATCCCTGTGCACAGAGCGATAGCCGAAATTTGGGGAGCCAATAAGAGTGAGGCAGGGGCGGTCTCTTCCTCCCACATAGTACCACAGACCTGCGAGGAGTGAAAAAATGACCAGAATTTAATTTACCAGACCAGTGATGATAAGTGCTTTATATAATGCTTGACTCTACTCTAAAAATATTGCAAGTGCCCTCACTTTCACAATCATGTATTTGGCAGATGCTTCAAAGCAGCTTACAGTGAATTAAACATTTTTCCAGTATTTGTTTCCTGTCACATGAGCTTTATAAAAAAACCTTTTTATTTCCACAGCCAACAATGCACAAGGAAAAAAACAAAGTTGTCAAACTATGTACACAAATCAAACATGTATTCTATATTTAGGCAACAGGCACTACTTGCCACTTCAAACACCTGTCAATGCAAACCACTCTGGCCTGAGGTAATGTTCTTTTGGATGGAAGTTGAATATCAGGTGGCACAACTGCCGGGAATACTATAAAAGTAATTCCTGAGGACTTCCTTGTGGACATGTGTAACAACAATACATGCCTTTGAGCTTAATTTGATTAAATTGCAAAAAGCAAACACAATGCAAAAAAGTTTTTTCTTCATCACATCGTGACATTTCGATTATAAACCACTTTGTTGATCAAATACTAGCGCTCAAAGGTTTGGGGTCAGTACGATTTTTTGAAAAAAAAAAGTATACTTTTATTCAGCAATGATGCATAAAAATAATTAAAAATGATCAAGAGCTTTACATGGTTACAAAAATATATCGATTTCTAATTATACAGTGGGTACGGAAAGTATTCAGACCCCTTTAAAATTTTCACTCTTTGTTATATTGCAGAAATTTGCTAAAATCATTTAAGTTCATTTTTTTTCCTCATTAAAGTACACACAGCACCCCATATTGACAGAAAAACACAGAATTGTTGACATTTTTTGCAGATTTATTAAAAAAGAAAAACTGAAATATTGCATGGTCCTAAGTATTCAGACCCTTTGCTGTGACACTCATATATTTAACTTTCTTCTGATCATCCTTGAGATGGTTCTACACCTTCATTTGAGTCCAGCTGTGTTTGATTATACTGATTGGACTTGATTAGGAAAGCCACACACCTGTCTATATAAGACCTTACAGCTCACAGTGCATGTCGGAGCAAATGAGAATCATGAGGTCAAAGGAACTGCCTGAAGAGCTCAGAGACAGAATTGTGGCAAGGCACAGATCTGGCCAAGGTTACAAAAAAATTTCTGCTGCACTTAAGGTTCAAAAGAGCACAGTGGCCTCCATAATCCTTAAATGGAAGATGTTTGGGACGACCAGAACCCTTCCTAGAGCTGGCCATCCGGCCAAACTGAGCTATCGGGGGAGAAGAGCCTTGGTGAGAGAGGTAAAGAAGAACCCAAAGATCACTGTGGCTGAGCTCCAGAGATGCAGTCGGGAGATGGGAGAAAGTTGTAGAAAGTCAACCATCACTGCAGCCCTCCACCAGTCGGGGCATTATGGCAGAGTGGCCCGACGGAAGCCTCTCCTCAGTGCAAGAAACATGAAAGCCCGCATGGAGTTTGCCAAGATGGTGAGAAATACGATTCTCTGGTCTGATGAGACCAAGATAGAACTTTTTGGCCTTAATTCTAAGCGGTATGTGTGGAGAAAACCAGGCACTGCTCATCACCTGTCCAATACAGTCTCGACAGTGAAGCATGGTGGTGGCAGCATCATGCTGTGGGGGTGTTTTTCAGCTGCAGGGACAGGACGACTGGTTGCAATCGAGGGAAAGATGAATGCGGACAAGTACAGGGATATCCTGGATGAAAACCTTCTCCAGAGTGCTCAGGACCTCAGACTGGGCCGAAGGTTTACCTTCCAACAAGACAATGACCCTAAGCACACAGCTAAAATAAAGAAGGAGTGGCTTCACAACAACTCCGTGACTGTTCTTGAATGGCCCAGCCAGAGCCCTGACTTAAACCCAATTGAGCATCTCTGGAGAGACCTAAAAATGGCTGTCCACCAACGTTTACCATCCAACCTGACGGAACTGGAGAGGATCTGCAAGGAGGAATGGCAGAGGATCCCCAAATCCAGGTGTGAAAAACTTGTTGCATCTTTCCCAAAAAGACTCATGGCTGTATTAGATCTAAAGGGTGCTTCTACTAAATACTGAGCAAAGGGTCTGAATACTTAGGACCATGTGATATTTCAGTTTTTCTTATTTAATAAATCTGCAAAAATGTCAATAATTCTGTGTTTTTCTGTCAACATGGGGTGCTGTGTGTACATTAATGAGGAAAAAAATTAACTTAAATTTTAGCAAATGGCTGCAATATAACAAAGAGTGAAAAATTTAAGGGGGTCTGAATACTTTCCGTACCCGCTGTATATTATATATAGCTGTTCTTTTGAACTTCCAATTTATATATATATATATATATATATATATATATATATATATATATATATATAAATTCTGAAAAAATATCAGTTTCCCAAAAAGAATTAAGCAGCACAACTGTTTTCAACATTGATAATCAATTATCATATGATGATTTCTGAGGGATCATGACACTGAAGACTGAAGTAATGATGCTGAAAATTCAACTTAGAGGAATAAACTACATTTTAAAATCTATTAAAATAGAAAACTATTATTTTAAGTTGTAACAATATTTCACAGTTCAAAATGAATGTTTTTACTTTGATCAAATGCAGACTTGGTGAGCATAAGAGACTTAGTTTTCAAAAACATTAAATTATGGACATTATCCCAGCCTTTGACATTAGTAGAACCCATTTTTCCAATATTATCCGTTAGCATTCCCAATGCACTAGCACTTTAAGGACACTAAATTAGATTTTTACATAACCTTTGAACATTAAATTTGTTCAATTCACTTGATAAATGTTATGAAATGTATGTGTCGATAACTTAAATGCCTGATTGTGTTTTATGCATTGACAACTTTTTCAAATACGAAGTTCCTAACAGAAGAACTTGAATTCATCTCAACGGCTGTTTTTGCCACATGACCCAACCAGAAGTAAACAACCTACTTGCTACCACTTTTAAATGACTGCCAAAGTGACAATGGAAAAACAGGCTTTTTTGGCAGAACTGTGTAGTTACCACATGACACATAGTTATGAAACTTAACTGAGTTCACCTCACTGTCTCTTTCCTGAGGTGCGTCAGAATGGCATCTAATGTTCATTGATTCTCTTTGTAGCTCAGCTGGGGGAACCTCTGCACCCTTCTGTTCCCACTTCAGCTCCACTGTTTACAAGAAATGATGGCATGACAAGGCTTTATCTAATAAGCCAGACTTCTCAACAGGAGCATGAAATTGAATTCCACTGACGCTGCTGAGATTTGTCATGCATCTATTTTTCTCCAGACATCACTATTTTATTCCGCCCCTTCAGGTCAGGGGCCTTTATTAAAGTGTATGAGGAGACTCAGTTAATGCCATATGAGCAACTAAAACAAATTTAGAATGAAATCATGCATTTTTAAACCAAACTAATAACCACTCCAAGTTACAAACACAACAGCAGGTTGAGAAATAACATTGTGGCGATCAAGTTGCTTTTGGCACGATTGTGCATTTAATTTGTCTTTAATAACATACTGAAACAGTAAAGCTGAACTAGCTTAACATTCAACAGCCAAAAAACTTGGCCAAAGCATACCTCAGCTTTACAGAGAAAACATCACATGTGTTTGGCAGCCTCTGTGTCCTGAAGCTGTCCAGGAAGAACTCTGAGGCTATTCAATCAGAGGTGCTGGGAAACCTGCTCTGCGCATTAAATTATGAGCTTTCCTGTTACACCCAAGTTTTGGGAACTGGGCTGATCCACTTCAGTTCCAAAAAAAAAAAAAAAAAAAAAAAAAAAAAACAGTGCAGAAAATAAACACCTACCTTTGGCATGAAATGTCCAATCGGGGCGATGGTATTCATGCAAGTGGACACGGCTCTGCTGACCAAGCTGACATACCTGGAATGGACAGGATGAAAGTGTTTCAATTTTAAAACCAACAATACAACAATGAACATTAAAAAAAAAAAGGTTATAAAACATCAGCAGAAAAGCACCACTCAAACCCTGCTAATTGAGTAATTAAAGGTGATAGAGAGGATTTTTTCGTCGACTGAGAATCCAAAGACTGTTACTGAGTTTTTGAAATGAGCGCATGCGTAAGAACAACCCCCCTCCATCACAGCTCATTTCAAAGGAACGCCTCCCAAAACTCGTTCACGAGTATTGGAACACGAGTGTTTACCACCGGCATTCGCTGTGTCGTGCTTTTTGGATTCATTATGTCGGACTCACCGCAGGTAACTCATAATCTGCAGTTGTTACTCCTGTCTCCTGACAAAAACATTGCATGCGGCGCCTGTATAGTGTGGAAAGTTACTGGAGAGCGCAGCTGCGCTCGTCTCTCACAAGGAACGTCATGGCAGTGATTGACAAGCCAGAGGGCCAATCGTTTACGAGATGATCGCGTAAACGATTGGCTGATGTTTTTAAGGCCCTACCTCGTGCACAGATGATGTATATTAATACTTTCAGAGCACCTAATAAATAGTCTTTTATCAGTTAGTAAAGACAGTTTCAAGTAATATTGCAAAAATGTATAAAACAAAACATCCTCTTTAGCACCTTTAACTGCAAAATCAGGGGTGGGCAGAACAATGTTGGACAGCGAAGAAAATTATGAATATGAACTTTATATCAGTTTGAAAGAAAGGATGCATTAAATTGATCAAAAGTGACAGTACAGACATTTATAATGTTACAAAAGAGTTCCACTTTCAAATAAATGCTGTTCTTTTGAGGTTTCTATTCAAAGAATCATGATAAAATGTTTTACACAAATATTGTTTTTACAAAAAACAGTTTTCAACATTAATAATATTAATAAGAAATGTTTCTTGAGCACCAAATGAGCATATTAGAATGCTTCTAATCAGGATCATGTGACTGGAGTAATGATGCTGAAAATTCAGCTTTAAATTACATTAAAGGGTTAGTTCACCCAAAAATGAAAATTGTGTCATTATTTACTCACCCTCAATTCTTCCCAAACCCGTAAGACCTTCGCTCATCTTCGAAACACAGATTAAGATATTTTTGATAAAATCCGATGGCTCAGTGAGGCCTCCACTGACAGCAAGATAATTAACACTTAGCTACTAAATGTTTTTAAAACAGTTCATGTGACTACAGTGGTTCAACCTTAATGTTATGAAGTGACGAAAATACTTTTTGTGCACCAAAAAAACAACTTTATTCAACAATATCTAGTGATGGGCGGAGCGCGTGGTTCGGAGCGCATATCAAACTGCCAAAGTTACGCCCCCCCAGTGATGAACCATTGAAAAAACACTTATGATGCAACAAAGCCTCGTTTACTTAAATCACATGACTTTGCCAGTTTGATAAGTGCTCCGAACCACTGATTCGAAACAAAAGATTCGTAAAGCTTCAAAGCTTCATGAAGCAGTGTTTTGAAATCGCCCATCACTAGATATTGTTGGATAAAGTCATTATTTTGTTTTTTGCTGAAACAAAAAGTATTCTCATCGCTTCATAACATTAAGGTTGAACCACTGTAGTCACATGAACTGTTTTAAATACATCTTTAGCAGCTTTTTGGGCATTGAAAGTGCCATCGGATTTTATCAAAAATATCTTAATTTGTGTTCCGAAGATGAACAAAGGTCTTATGGGTGTGGAACGACATAAGGGTGAGTAATTAATGACAGAATTTTCATTTTTGGGTGAACTAACCCTTTAAAACAGAAAACAGTTATTTTTAATAGTAATAATATCACAATATTACCGTTTTTGATCAAATAAATACAGCTTTTTTTAAAACATAAAAAACCGAAACCTTAAAGGTACATTATGTAACTTTTGTTTGTTCAAAATTTATAAAAGCAGCGAGTACATCATCAATCCATCTTCCAAATCATGTGTCTGTCTTATCCTGAATCAGTACGGTACACTTATAATACGCGTTTATATCCGGACTATTGAGTAACCCAGTACCTGCGTGACTCGTCATATACATAAACACTGAGAAGTAGCTCCGGCTACAATGTTCTTCCGCAAGAAGCATGCAGTTTTGTTTATTAGAGCGCCAAATGTAATTTATACCTATGATGACAAAACGTTACATATTGTACCTTTAAACTTTTAAACAGTAGTGTTTATCACAAAATACCTCAGTTATTTTAATTTGATAATCCAGAATCCAGATATTATATTATATATATATATATATATATATATATATATATATATATATATATATATATATATATATATATATATATATATATATATATATATATACACACACACACACACACACATATATGCAGCTGATAGTATTATATATTATATATTAATGCACCAATTTGTGATGTTCCTGCTTGGCAACGTAAACAACCTATAGTTACATGATTACATCCTGTCCACACAGGACATGGGCGGCATGACTTGACAAAACTAAATTGCACCTTTTTATAAAAGACAGAGCTGTCTACACTGAAGTGTTCATCTCTACCGACACAGGTATATACAGGTCATACTGCCCAGCCCTCTGGCAAATAGTAAAGAAATGCACACCTTATTGTAGAACTGTCGGGCGAGATGAACGTATGCCTCAGGAATTGCTCCAGCTACTCCTTTAGCTCCAAAAAAGCCATTAACCTCAGGGGAGGCCATGAGGATACGGTAGTCTGCTGCTGCACCCAGTACTATCTGCATGTAGGTGCGTGTCAGGTTGAAGTAACCCGATGTCAGGTAGACGATAGAGTCACCACCAGCTTCTATGAGTAGTTGTTTGGTTATTTGTTCATCCAAGAAAATGCCCAGAGGCTTCATTTGCACGAGTGGAAAGATCCAGGTGTCATTTGGCACCATCTCATCTGAGTCTGGACCCTCTGAGCATTCCGTCTCCAGCATGCTCTGCCGGACACGGGCCGTGTTCACCACCTCCATGATCCGTTTCTGTGCCGATGCAGAAAAATCTGCTCTGTTACCTGTTAGACCACAAGACAGACTTCATCTGAGAACACTCAAATCTGTTGAAACAAATAAATATTGGATACATTAGGCTGTATTCCAAAACCTAGTCAGATGCCTACATAAGCAGCATTAGAAGCACAAGGACACAAAAGGTGTTCTAAAACATACGTTGTGGACAAATTTTTAGTTCAGGGTTAGTTCACCCAAAAATGAAAATAATGTCATTTATTACTCACCCTCATGTCGTTCTACACCCGTAAGACCTTTGTTCATCTTCGGAACACAAATGAAGATATCGATGGCTCGGTGAGGCCTCTATTAAGAGCAAAGCCACTGAAACTCTCAAGATCCATAAAGCTACTAAAAACATATTTAAAACAGTTCATGTGCATTCAGTGGTTCAATCTTAATATTATAAAGTGACGAGAAAACCTTTTGTGTGTTTTGTGTGTTTCCGAATCAGTGATTCGAGCGCCAAAGTCACGTGATTTCAGCAGTTTGGCATTTTGACAAGCGATCTGAACCACTGATTTGAAACAAAAGATTTGAACCAGTGTTTTGAAATCGGCCATCGCTAGATATCATTGAAAAGTCGTTATTTTGTTTTTTTTGGCGCACAAAAAGTATTCTCGCCACTTGTTAAGATTAAACCACTGAACTCACATGAGCTATTTTAAATATGTTTTGAGTACCTTTCTGGATCTTGAGAAGTTCAATGGCATTGCTGTCTATAGAGGCCTCACTGAGCCATCGGATTTTATCTAAAATATTTTATCTCAATTTGTGTTCTGAAGATGAACAAAGGCCTTATGGGTGTAGAATGACATAAGGGTGAATAATAAATGACATTATTTTCATTTTTGGGTGAACTTACCCTTTAATGTCACATCACTTTGATCCCATAATGCACTGTGGTGACATCAGTGAAAAAAACTCCAAACAAAATGGCAGAAAAAGCATGATAAATGTTGATTATAAACACATAGTGGATAAAGTTACATTTGATTATTTTAACTGACATTTGTGTTTACTATGTATTTTTTGCTTATTACACTACTTTTCAAAAGTTTGGAGCCTATAAGATTTTATTTTTATTTTTTTTTTATGTTTTTGAAGAAACATAAAAGGCTGCATTTATTTAATAAACAATACAGTAAAAACAGTAATATTATGAAATATTATTAAAGTTTAAAATGACTGGTTTCTATTTTAATGTTTTCAAATGTAATTTATTCCTGTGATGGCAAAGCTGAATTTTCAGCATCATTAGTCCAGTCTTCAGTCACATGATCCTTCAGAAATCATTCTAATATGCTGATTTGGTGCTCAAGAAACATTTCTTATTATTATCAACATTGAATACCATTGTGCTGCTTAATATTTTTAGGGAATCCATGACTTTTTTAGAAGTCTTTGATGAATATAAAAATCAACAAGCTATTGTAAAAGCAATTATGAGTCTCTCAGATGCTTTGCGTGAGAAATTTCTGCCTACGCAGAGCATTCAAAATAAGTGTCTTATGAGGTTCTATTTCAGTTAGTATAGCAGAATAACTCACAAGGTTTTGAAAAATGAGCCTTAGATGTCAATCAAGTCAAAATACCTGAAAGCAAAGATAAATGGAATGATTCAAGGAAACAGGGTGTTTATATTCACACAGGTATGCATGCGACAGGGTGTTTATATTGTACAGGTTTGCATGTGAAACGACAAAATTCTCCAATCCAGTCCATTCCGTCAGGTATTTGCTCATGCGAGATCCTGCAAATGCATGATCAAAACCTCAGAGACGCGGGTCAATAACTGCTGACCGTCTGGAAAGGCGCTCTGTCAAACCCTGGCGCCTCTGCTAGACATAATGTGCCATGGTGAGTCATAGCAAGAGAGATAATCTGTAAATAATGAATTAGCTTCACTGCAGAATGCTGAATGTTGGTAATGTATGGCAGAAGCCTGCTGCTTGACGGTGTCTGTGCTTATTTGGTTAGGGAGAATGTGCAGCAAGGCCACTCTGAATATTCTGTTTGTTAAATGCAGAGAACAAGAAATATGTGTGGCTGGCGGAGAACAAATAAACGGCTCTTTGAAGTAGGATACAGGGGCTTTCCCCATGGATGCAAAGCCAGCCACCCCAAGCCTCCAGGCCTCAGAGGTCCAAACACATCCAGTTAACAGGGCCACGAAGTTCAGCGGCTCTTACCGACAGACTGTGGGATCCAGTTACTGGAGATACAGGGGCAGGACTTGACTGCCGAATCAGCGGATAAGCTTCTCAACGGACCGGCACTCCAGTATACTGACAGCGTAGTTCTTTTTCATTTGAGGTTTGAAATATCTCTTCAGCTGTATACTGTTAGCGAACATCCCAACACTGCCAAAGCTGTTGAGAGTGGCGTTTAGATGAATATGTAAAAATGTAAAAAAAAAAAAAAAAAAAAAATACTTTCCTCAATATCAAAATAAACAACAAAAATGACAGGGGTGAAAAAACAGCAGTTAAGAAAGCATCTGACCATTTTTATTTAGATATGTTTGTGTAACGGATATAGGTCAGTAAGAGCTATGCGTGTAAAGCTCACTCCCCTGATCCCAAGAGGTGCTCTAGCTACTGACACTAGAGACCTCGGTCTTTAGCCTCCTTGTTAGAGCGCCCGACTCCCATGCCAGCAGACCCGAGTTCGAATCCCACTTAGAGTGGGCGGTTCGAACAGCTCTGAAATTCAGCACTCATCATGTGTATTTACATACACTTCATACAATAAACATGAAAAAATAGTGTCAGTGTCACTTTTAGATAGAAGTACAACTTTAATTTCTGCTATAAAGCAGCTCTCCAGTGTATTCATGTTTTTACTTGCGTCTGACCTTGATGGTCTAAACAGAAGAAATGAAATGGAGAAGATTTCCACATCAAAGAAGCTGGAGCCTCAGAGCCTACTGATTAGGGGTGTAACGATACATCGATATTGGATCGATGCATCGATCAAACGTCTAACGATACGATGCATCGATGCCACATTTATAATATCGATATGAGGTACCTTTATTTTGACACCCTCCACAACCTCACGTGACGTCCGCATTTCCGCGCATTTTCGTTTTCTCACCATACAGTCTGCCTGCGTGTCAGATTGCGTATGCGATGGAGCAACAAAGCGGTTGTAGCAGCGAAAAGACAGATGCAGAAAAGTTTGTGCCTGCTGTAGGACGCAAATGGGTTTGGAAACATTTTGTATTTCTGAAAGCAGATGGGTAGGCAAAGAAATCCCACGTTATTTCAATATAATAATATTATTAATATTTGTAAACTTTGCCAGTTCCAGTTGAAATACACGGGAAATACTACAAACTATTTTTACTATAAATACTATTTTTATTCATTTAAAAAAACTGTAATTTAGTTTTTTTTGTTGTTGTAAATGTCCCAATTGGGATAGATGGTGTGTAATAATAATAATAAAAAAAGAGATTAATAAAAAAGTTCATGTTATCAATTTTGGTTGTGGTTGTGAATTAATAAAAATATAACTCATTGTATAAACCTGGCACATAATATCTAAATATCGATAAATCGATCGATATAGCCCTGAATCGAAGCGAATCGTAATCGTATCGTGGAATTTTTTGAGGTATCGGCAAATATCGTATCGCTGGCTGACAGAATCGATATCATATCGTATCGTGATGAACTGTCCGATTTACACCCCTACTACCGATTACGGCTAATGGTCACTCGGAGGTGTTTACCAGCCAGAATGAACTTTTCCAGAACTATTTCAAACTCCCGAAGTGATCTTCAAATAAAATTGACAAAATGACGTCACATATTGGTTCTACGATTTCACTTAAAGTATATTGTGGGCCTTTACCCTCTCTTACTACATATACTGTCACCGATGAGTTGCATACAGAAATTAGGTCACTAAATTAGGCCAGATTACAATAGTTAGATGCATCCTCCACAATCTATCACTCAGAATCCACCTCCAAAGTTAATGTAGTTGCATTTGGCATTTTGTGAATGTTTTTAGGCTAATCCCTCATTTCAGGAGCTAAACAACGTAGGTAGCGTACACACATGAATGCTATCAGGAATTCTCAGTGAAATCCCCTCTCATTATCTTAAAATATGACACATATGTAAGTAGCTTCTGATTTAAACAGGTCCCTCCCTTTAAAAAACACTTTACTTTATGGGTAAGCACCATTCCCTCAATTGTGTGCACACTGTTTTCAGGCCGGAGCTGCAGACACACGTCGCTGCATAAAGAAGTGTCACCCTGACTGGAGCGCATTTGCTTTATAGTCTTCTCCACACTCTGATATTGTCCTGCTTTTACCGTCATACTTCACTATTCTCGCTGCTGGCTATCAGTCCATCGTTTCCCGTTGACCTCATTGTCTTGACGGACTGTAGCGAGGTCCAAATAGCTCCTTCCCGAACCTATCATCCTCCTGCATCTCTCCTTTCCTACCCTCCCAGCACAGATCACTTACCACCAGCAAGGTGACATCATTGCACTATTTCTGGGATCTGTGACAAACTGTGGCCCCGCTTCACCACAATTATGTCATCGAACGGCGCTGGGTTACGGATATGGACTGAAGCTGAATGGGCATAATCACTCATTCACTCGTTTCGCGCTCCTCACTGAGCCTGGGGACCGTAAGACACACCGAGTCAAGGCTGAAGAGCATCACTGAGACCTGGCTTTGAGCAAGCAGGCTTTGAGCTTCCTGTTACTCACATGTTACCACAAGCCGGTGTTACAAGGAAATGAGTGACTTACCATCATAACCTCTGATTCATGATGTATGTCAGAAGCCAAAAGTGTCACTCATTTCTCTTATCAGGAATACTTTCATAGCAAGAAAAAATGCTGATGAAGTTGCTTGATCACTTGCACTTAGACAGTCTAGCTGCAGCTAAACAAGGATGTTCTTAATAAATAATAGATATTCATACCACACAGTCCATTTTAACCAAGTGATGTATGTAGCACTATGCCTTGCGTGCTTAAATTAAGCCACTGATGTTGTTTTCAGCACATGTATACAAACAAGCAGCATGAAATGAAAAATGAAAATTAGGTAAAAAAAAATCTCTTTTTTCATTTTCCTGTCTGCCTATTTTGAATAAGAATGTGTCTTCTGGATTTACAAAGATGAATATTCCTGTTATATCTCCAGATAACAGGGCCATGGCATTACATTTTTGACACCAGTCACCAAAGGTCAGAGCCAGTCTGCAGATTTGAGTTCACAGATTTCACAGAAAACTGTGTAGTGTATGAAGGTCACAGATTCCGATTTCTTTAGCTTCAAAGTTTGATTCCATCCAGTCGGAGGACATCAAACATGTTTGATATTTGAGCCAATTTTAGAACACATAATTGTTTTCATCTGCCATGCGTTTCCTAGCAACAAAGAATGCGTTTCTGCGTGAGTTTGTTCTGTTTATAATGACTTAAAGGTCTGGTAGTGTGGGCTCCTCAGTCGTTTAGTGTATGACGCCCAGTTTTTCCTCTGTAACTATTTACAAAGTCAGCAAGTGTATGACGCCTAGTATTTTAAAATTTGTTCAGATTTTAAAAGTCGTGTAGTGGATTGCAGCCTTTATTTGCATTTAAAGATTTTTGTAAATAATTTTGTTAGCATTATTTAAATACATGCTCTATACTTGGAAAATACATGTAATTTAGCCTGTCCTCAGCATGAGGTCACAATGTAAAATTGCCAAAGTGTTTAAAAATGCAACAAATACAAAAATATAAATTTATATTGAAAGGCAGAGATCTGTAATATATCAAACAATATAAAAATTAAGTCTTGAATTATATTTTCCATAAAAAAAATTCCTTTCAAAGTTGAGTTCTCACTTTGCGTCAACTCCCTTCAGAGTTTTTTTATAATTCTAAATAAATGAGGCAATGTCATGGTCATCTGAGGAGCACTTACTATTTCCTGCTCAATAGTTTCTGTAAATAGTTTTTTGCATATGGGGAATTCTTATGTTGTTTCATGATTCTATTTACATATACTGTATATTTGGCCCCAGCTGGACCTTTGTCAACACCGTCAGTATTTGTCAACTCCATCAGTATTTAACACGGTCAGGTGAAGGTTTTTGTTAATTTTGAAAGAAACGTCTTATTCTTTTCAATTCATTGTGCTAAAATATTAAAACATCAACTGAACTACATGATATTATGTCTGATTTACCTAAGAACATTGGTTATATATCTTTAAAGGTCCCGTTCTTCGTGATCCCATGTTTCAAACTTTAGTTAGTGTGTAATGTTGTTGTTAGAGTATAAATAAAATCTGTAAAATTTTAAAGCTCAAAGTTCAATGCCAAGTGAGATATTTTATTTAACAGAAGTCGCCTACATCGAACGGCCAGTTTGGACTACTTCCCTCTACTTCCTTCTTTAATGACGTCACTAAAACAGTTTTTTGACTAACCTCCGCCCACAGGAATACACAAGAGTTGCGTTTGTAGAGTGTGTTTGTCGCCATGTCGTCGAAACGCTGTTATTTTCATCCCGCAGTCCAATCACCGGGTCTGATTCCGGCTCAAATTGATAGGGTAAAATTAAAGACATGTTTACAATAACACTGAGCGCGTGCATCTCCACGTTATGGTAAGAGGCGTGACCTTTCCGGGCAAGGTTCGCAAAGCTGCTGTCGAATCACAACACAGGAACCGCTGGCACAATCAGAACTCGTTACGTATTTCTGAAGGAGGGACTTCATAGAACAAGGAAGTCATCAGCCCGTTTTTATGACAGTGGAAACAGCGGTATACAGATAAGTAAATTATGTGAAAAATACTGTGTTTTTTTACACGTGAAACATGAACACATGTTATATTGCACACTATAAACACAATCAAAGCTTCAAAAAAAACACGAAAAACGGGACCTTTAATATTAAAAAGGAGGTTAGAGAATTAAGGAATTTAGGAATTGGATTGTTCATAATAACCCTAACCCAAGAAAATTTTTTAAAGAATTTATGTTTTTACTTAGCTCATTTAATGAACACCATTATTACATAATTGAAGACTTTACACTTTTGTTGGATGGATCAAATTAAAATATCATGTTTTTTAATGCATCTGACAGAGTTGACACAAATTAAAGGGTTAGTTCACCCAAAAACTTAAAATTATGTCATTTATTACTCACCCTCATGTCGTTCTACACCCGTAAGACCTTCGTTCATCTTCGGAACACAAATTAAAGATATTTTTGATAAAATCTGATGGCTCAGTGAGGCCTCTATTGCCAGCAAGTTCATTTACACTTTCAGTGCCCAGAATGGTACTAAAAACATATTTAAAACCATTCATGCAAGTACAGTGGTTCAACCTTAAAGGTGCCCTAGAATCAAAAATTGAATTTACCTTGGCATAGTTGAATAACAAGAGTTCAGTACATGGAAAAGACATACATTGAGTTTCAAACTCCATTGTTTCCTCCTTCTTATGTAAATCTCATTTGTTTAAAAGACCTCCAAAAAACAGGCGAATCTCAACAAAACACCGACTGTGACACAACAGTCGGGATCATTAATTTCCCCCCCCCCTAATATTTGCATATGCCAGCTCATGTTCAAGGCATTACACAAGGGCAGCCAGTATTAACGTCTGGATCTGTGCACAGCTGAATCAGTCTAAGCAAGCAAGGACAATAGAGAAAAATGGCAGATGGAGCAATAATAACTAATATGATCCATAACATGATATTTTTAGTGATATTTGTAAATGAATCGGTGCATAGTTAAAAAAAATTTATTTAAAAAAATCTATGGGGTATTTTGAGCTGAAACTTCACAGACACATTCAGGGGACACCTTAGACTTATATTACATCTTGTGAAAGAATGTTCTAGGGCACCTTTAATATTATAAAGCGACAAGAATACTTTTTGTGCGCCAAAAAACAAATAACGGCTTTCAACAATATCTAGTGATGGCCAATTTCAAAACACTGTTTCAAAGCTTTTGTTTAGAATCAGTGATTCGAGCACCAGTTTGACACGCAATCCGAACCACTGATTCAAAACAAAAGATTCGTAGCAGTGTTTTGAAATCGGCAATCACTAGATATTGTTGAAAAGTTATTATGTTGGGGTTTTTTGGCCTTTCTGGGCACTGAAAATGTAAATTAACTTGCTGGCACACTGAGCCATCGGATTTCATCAAAAATACCTTATTTTGTGTTCTGAAGAAGACTGAAGGCCTTACGGGTGTAGAACGACATGAGGGTGAGTAATAAATTATATTATTTTCATTTTTGGGTGAACTAGCACTTTAAGCTCTGAAGTGAATAAATGTACATTTTATGAAAAAAACATTTTCAGAAAAACCTGCTCCCTGACATGGTTCATTAGCTGAGATCTTTGTCATCAAATATATAAATGTAAAAATAATGTATTATTAAATAATAAACTAGCAGCAGTAATTACACATCCATGCCAACATTTAAAAAAAATATTATAAAAAAATATATATATATATAATTTTTTTCCCCCATTTACTAGAATTTTTTTTTTTTTTTCTCAAATGAACATGGCAGCAGAAATTCATCATAACCAGGCATATATCTTCATGTGTGGTGTAACCAAGTGAATTTTCAGGATTTTAAAAGCCAAATCAGGTCACAGCGCTAGAAAACTGCTGTACAGTTTCACTAAAGTAGACAAGATAGTTGCATCTGCCACAGTTTATCACTCAGAATTTGCCTTCAAGCTTGTGTAAATTGCTTTGGTATTTTGTGAATGTTTGGGCTTTTACCTCATTTGCATAATTCTACAGAAGCGTTAAAATGAACTATAGGGAACTCTCAGTGAACTCCCCTCTCATTGTCTTAAAGTATGTTATTTTACATTTAAGGAAGTCATGTCTGTTTTAAACAAGTCTCTCCCTTTGAAAAGCACTTGCCTTTGTAGGGATGCACCATTCCCTCCATCATGTGCACACTGTCGTCAGGCTGGAGCTGCAGTGACACATCGCCCACGGCTCCCACGAGTTCAGCAAAAAAATCTGCCACCTCCCCGCAGTCCTCCAGAAGTACATAACGATCCTGACGATTGGTGAAGTAGGAGTCGCTCAGATTGGCCCTGTATGAGATGATATCACACTGAGAGAGGGCAACAAATATACCGTCCTCCACAACTGAGCTCCATACAGTCTACAAACAAACCTGGAACCATGAAGCTCTTTCGCCATGAATATAGCCATAGAAGCTGGTATGGCAAGCAAGAAAGCAAGAAAAAAAGCAAGCAGGCAAGCAAGAAAGAAAGAAAGAAACAAAGCAAGAAAGAAAAAAAGAAAGAAAGCAAGAAAGCAAGCAAAAAAAAAGAAAGAAAGAAAGAAAGAAAGAAAGAAAGAAAGAAAGAAAGAAAGAAAGAAAGCAAGAAAGAAACAAAGAAAGCAAGCAAGCAAGAAACAAAGCAAGAAAGCAAGCAAAAAAAAAGAAAGAAAGAAAGAAAGAAAGAAAGAAAGAAAGAAAGAAAGAAAGAAAGAAAGAAAGAAAGAAAGAAAGAAAGAAAGAAAGAAAGAAAGAAAGAAAGAAAGAAAGAAAGAAAGAAAGAAAGAAAGAAAGAAAGCAAGAAAGCAAGAAAGAGAAACCCTGAAGAGCAAAAACTGTGGGAATATTTTATCTAAGAGAAATGCGGGTATTTACATTGCAAACATATTTTAGTTAGTCAGCCGTAACATCACACAATGTTTGCGTGCATGTGTAGTATCCACTTTTGCTGTGATTTATACATGTGTACACACCCACTAATTATAAGACTGTTGTCAAAAAGGTATGCCTTGATGTGCTGCACTCCGATGGTTTCATTGAAGCGCTCGGGCACCAGAAGACGCAACAGCCCCCGCAGGTCTGGTGTGTGGTACAGGGACACTCTCATCTGCTTGGGGAAACGCTGGAGCAGCGGCAGTAACATTGTACGGGAATTGTGCTTACCTGTAGATGCAAAAATAACAACAAACAGGGAAATTATAAGCAATGAATCAGTACATACACTAAAGTAAGTGTTAGATACACTAAAAGGAAATTCATACTGAAAACTAGAGGTTGCTTCAGGTGGTCATCATGACAACACAGATTGGCTTATAACACCCAGGAATGACTACAGTCACTGCGAGCATTTTTTGTAGAGATGCACCAATTGGCCGATAATGAACAGCAACTATTATATACTAACTTTAAGAGCTGCATGGCTCCAATATACTGGTACTCAAGCATTTTATTTTTCAACCGTTTATGCTCATTTAAGACATAACTGACAATAATACTCACCAAGACGGGCATTTTGATATCATTTTGTGTGAATTAAAAGAAGAGAAAGAGAACTCAATTCAGTATTTGCACGCCATCTAATCCTGAAAGTCATTTACTCTGGCGCCAGGCAGTCCTGTATTTTGTTTTAGTATTTAATTATTTTACCAAGAGAAAAACGTTGGATTATGCAACAGACATTATACACCTAAGTGTCTTCACACAGTTATTTAATAAACCATCGTTTTTTTCATGCTATAGCCGATATGCCGATGGTTTGGTTTTAAATTGATCAAAAATCAGCCGATACATTGTTGCATCTTTAATTTTTTCATTTAATTCTATAATCTAGTTATATAGTATTATGTCTTTTTCTGTTTGTATGTATTGTAGTAATGCTGCAAAACAAACTGCCCTTTGGGGGACATAAAAATTAAAAGTAGACAACAAATGAACTGAACAAAACACAGGGCTTAAATACACAGGGAAACTAATCAATGAATTGAATGAAAATTGCAACTACTCAAACAATGAATAAACCATGGAAACAAAATTAAAAACAGGAAACAGAACAAAAACATGTGACATTCTCATCCAAAACAGAAAAAAAAACACAGATAACCCGTTACACAAGTCAGCCAATTCCAAGTCCTTCACTAGCAACTATACCGAACTGTGATGTAGAAAAATATAGTTATATAAATAAATATAAAAAAATAGTAATATTAAATAATTATATTAAATAGTTAATAAATTCTGTTCTTTTGAACTTTCTAATCGGAGGATCCTGAAAAATACCTTACCTACCCCAAACTTTTGAACAGTAGAGTATGTTTTGTGCATTTTTTTTTTCAGAATACACAGCTATTGTAATGGGTGTCAATGAAGAAAGATGCTTCATAGAACCAGATTGAATGGGACACTGCTAAACTCTGACCTCTCGGTGCACTCTTATTGGTTGTCGTCACATTGTGTCACAGTTAATTTGCATAGAAGTATACATCATATGATTTGCCAAAGGTATTTGTTGCTCACGCCAAAAACCGCCAACTCACATAAAAAAGAAGAACTTTAGGTATCTCTGAGAGTGAATGCCCTGTTTATTCTCATAATAAGAGTCATTTTTATGAGATCAAGTAGAACTTGAACCATACAATGAAGGTAAATGCTGCAATATGATGTCTACCATGAAATATTAGATTGTGAATTCTTACAACATCATTGGGTCAGTTCAACAGCACATTGAAAGCAGTCAGTGGAATGACTAACAGTTCCTAGTTTGTGAGGTAAAAGAAAAAGGAAAAAAAAAAAACAGGGTGGAGGTCTGAACTGTAACCTACAATTACTAAAGCTGGAAATCCTCCAAAATTACACCCATACTGTTTTAATCAGAATAGACATGGCGTATACATGTTAGTCAGTGTTCACAGAGGATAACGAACATTAGCAGGGGTTTTCCTGTATGCATTATTTCCTCCTGATATAGTTTCACACAGGAATGTGATCAAAAAGATCAAGCTATGACTTTTCAAAGTTCAAAAGGAAATAAAAGTACAATAAAGAGGGAAGTTCACAAATAATTGAGTGAATGTGAATTTTTGTTTACTGTGCACAAATGAGATCTGGTTTTGAAATCTGATCTTTGGGAGTGATTGTCCACACTGACATTTAGAAGTGATGAAATCAGATCCACATGTTCAGCGTAGTCAATATACAACAAATGAGACTCATCAGATGCATTACTGTAGTATTTTACACAATTATGTATATGATGTGCCTACATGATGTGCCTGCAACCGCTCACTCTTTCACCATTCATTACAACGTGATCTTACATGAGTGAATTGAATACCACACATATATCCAAAAGTGATTTGGATCATACTGGATCAGGAGCTGACATGTTTGCTCAGACTTCAACAACTCCAAGGAATTGGGCTGGATTCGCCAGCTGCTGTCTGTCCGAACAAAGCCTGAGAGTGTGTGTGTATGAGACCGACACATATAGTCTTTACTGGTAAATTATCATCAAGAGATCATGTGTGAACAGGACCTTTTCAAAAATACCAGTAAATCATTTCTGCCAATTTACCAGTACAAGCAAGAGTTAGGACATTACCAGTAAATTACCAGTATGATGATGTGTGTGAACAAAGAATGAAGATTACCGGTATGAGCATGTACAAGGTCAGAACACGCTGACATAATAAGTTTGCTTTAGGCCAATCATAAAGCTCTGTTGGAGCTGTTTACAATAAGTTCCAACTCTTTTTCTATGTAAACATGTGCTAGACAGATGTCTGAATGACATTGCGCCGCGCCTCACGCACAAGACCCTTCCTTTTCCATTCATCAGTGCTGCGGCTCTGCAGTTATTGCGTATTATAGTAACTGCAATACTATAGTAACTATTATCAGTCATGTTTTTAAGAGCAAAACCGTGTTCTGTGATCATCCCTTTGCGTCTGTCACTCAGAAGTTAATTCAGACTTATTTACACTTATTTACATTCTGACTTATTTACACTGTTAAAGAGTTGCATTCTCATGCTAAACATGGCTAAAGTTTCAAAACACAAGTTGGACATATGACGGAGTATTTCTGTGCCAAATACACTACTTCCGGTTTCGGTGAGTTTTTTTCGAGTATGGGTGTGTGTTTTTGGTTGATTACCTGTTTCAGCTTCCCAAAGAACACAGCGTTAAAGGGATAGTTCACCCAAAAATGAAAATTTGATGTTTATCTGCTTACCCCCAGGGCATCCAAGATGTAGGTGACTTTGTTTCTTCAGTAGAACACAAATGATTTTCAACTCCAACCGTTGCCGTCTGTCAGTCGTATAATGCGTGTCAATGGGAACTCCATCTATAAGAGTCAAAAAAACATGCACAGACAAATCCAAATTAAACCCTGTGGCTCGTGACGACACATTGACGTCCTAAGACACGAAACGATCGGTTTGTGCGAGAAACCGAACAGTATTTATATCATTTTTTACCTCTATGTTTTCTAAAACCACTATGTCCAACTGCCCTCCACATCCGGTTAGTGAGGTCTGAACGCGCTCTGACAACGGAAGAGTCTCGCACTCATTGAAGCACAGCGCGAGACATCATTTCCGTCATCAGAACGCGTTTTTTTGACCTCACTAACTGGATGCTGAATGCAGTTGGACGTAGTGGTGTTTTAGAGGTAAAAAATTATATAACTACTGTTCGCTTTCTCGCACAATCCGATCGTTTCGTGTCTTAGGACATCAATGTGTCGTCACGAGCCGCAGGGTTTAATTTGGATTTGTCTGTGCGTGTTTTTTTTTTTACTCTTATAGATGGAGTTCCCATTGACATGCATTATACGGTCATTTGTGTTCTACTGAAGAAACAAAGTCACCTACATCTTGGATGCGCTGGGGATAAGCAGATAAACATCAAATTTTCATTTCTAGGTGAACTATCCCTTTAAGGGAACAGTGGATGAAGTTTGTTTCTCCGGGGCAGCAATGGAACTGTACATGTATGTTTGTTTGTTCCCGGTGATGAATACTTTGTAAACAAGTACCAGTTCGGTGCTGGATTTGCAGATCAGGGGTGGTGAGTAAAGCTGCATCAGATGTCTGTGTTTTGTTGGTGCACATAATGTAAACAACACAAACGTTTTTGTTCGTGATGTCGCAGTTAGCAGACTATCTGTACGCAAAAACTGCGTGCGTTCGTGACTCTTTAGCTCCGCCCATAGCACTGACGGCAGGCACGCTTCCAGGATCTCGGCTTTTTTCGGAAAGACTCGGTTTAGCATATCTATCTTTTATAAATATGATAAAACTAAAGACTTTTCGGGGATATGAATGATGCATTGTAACTCTATATGTACTCAAGATTAACATGAGATTGGCAGAAAAAAAAGTAATTTAAAAAAAAAAAAAAAAACGAAAGCACTTAATCTAATCCAGCGTTTAAAGGTAATTTAGAATGATTGACATCAAAGAGTTTACCGGTATTTTGGTAAAAAGACAGAATGCCGTTGCTTGTGTGAACAGCAGCACATTTGTGTATTTACTGGAAAAGTTGTTCTGGTAATTTTACAGTAATTGAACAGGACTGCTGTGTGAAAGGGGCTAGTGTGTGAAAGAGAGACAGAAACAGACCTCTTGAGCCTCTGGTATAATCCAGCAGAAAAGACACTTTCAGATCAGGTGCATGATCTTCCTGTGAGCGCTCTAATGCCTCTTCCATGCAATCAACCTTCAAAAGAAATTAGACAGTCACTGAAAGAAGCCTCTAATTATCTAACCCATTTTAGAGTTTTTAACCACATACTAGGGCTAAGCAATATTTTTCTTTTTGATTCTATTTCTGCTGCAGGAACCTTATGGCTTGTCCGGCTGGTTTTGCATGTTGATTCGAACAAGGAAACGTTACCTTACTGTAAACTGAGAGAGTAGTTAAATTAAATTTTTATACTGAGATTTATCAAACAACATCAGATCAAATTCTGTTGATAAAATCCAACTCTGTGAGGTCAATTTCTGAAAATGTTTGCAAATGTAACTGGTTGTGACATGAGCTACTGTTCTGAGCTATCTGATCTTTTTGCTTAACAAATGAGTTATTATTGATCTTACAGGATTAAAACAGAGGATGAGATATGATAAGCTGAGTAGCTTCCTCTTATGTAAAATTCTCAATGAGAAACTGAACAAAGACAGGCTTTTCCTTCTCACTGACAGTAAATGTGTGCAGACAGGTTACATACCAGGTCTTGCTCTAATGGTCCTGTACCCAGATACAGTGATGCCATCACCACACGATTTTTGGCTGTCTTGATACGAGCCTAAAACAGTACAACAATCTTAATGAGACATTGAGTTAAAGTTTTTTTTTTTTTTTTTTTTTTAACAAGCTATTCACCTTATTTTTAACTTAAATGATTAGTTCACCCAAAAATTAATTTACTGTCATAATTTACGCACTCTCAAGCTGTTCGAAAACTCTGAGTTTCTTTCTTCTGTTGAACACAAAAGAAGATATTTTTAAAGAATTTTGTTAACCAGACAGTTTGACGGCACCCATAATAAAAATATTATGCTAATCAGTTGGTGCCGTCAACTGTCTGTATAACAACATTCTCTTATGTTCAACATAAGGAAGAAACTCATACAGGTTTGGAACAACTTGAGGATGAGTAAGTAATGACAACATTTTCATTTTTGAGTGAACTAACCCTTTAAGAGCAGGCACACCCATCGGTAACTTGATTGTGCCAAGGCTTCCAGTCTCAACTGCTTCCGGTTATTTTAGCTTTTTTTTTTTTTTTTTTTACAAGCTATTCACCTTATTTTTAACTTAAATGGATAGTTCACCCAAAAATGAATATTCTGCCATAATTTACTCACCCTAGCTGTACAAAAACAGACCATTATGCTGCTTGATATTGCAAACTGTTACTTGTTATCATATTTTAATTGAGTATCATAATCATAAACGCAGTAGTTTGTAGCACAATTTTATTTGACCAAATACCGCATCTTCCCATTATTAACCTATAGCGGCAAATGAATCTGCAGTCTCCACCCATTCACAGAAAATATCTTATTTCCACGTTAAAAAAAAAATAATAATAAGGTTAATATTATAACAGAGCAAACGGATAAACAAACTGAAGACAATAAAAACTATTCTTTACAAAAACACAGCTAGACGATCTTCTGAAATGGAAAAAAAAACAGGATTTGACTTCAATTAAATTTTTTAATTTTACATTTATTTATTTCTTTTTAGAGCCATATCAGCATCAAAGGCTATTTTATGGAAAGATCAAAGTTCTTAAACAAACAATTGCACAAATAGGTTACAACATTCCAATTAATACTATGTATTCTAGAATTCTGTTTAAAGGTGCTATAGAGGATGTTTTCGACTGTTAGTGAGTTTTTGAAATGAGCACATGCGTAAGAACAGCCCCCCTCCTTCACAGCTCATTTCGAGGGAACGCCTCCCAAAACTCGTGCACGAGTATCGGAACACGAGTGTTTGTTTACCACCGGCATTCGCTGTGTCGTGTTAGTGGATTCATTATGTCGGACTCACCGCAGGTAACTCATAATCTGCAGTTGTTACTCCTGTCTCCTGACAAAAACATTGCATGCGGCGCCTGTGGAAAGTTACTGGAGCGAGCACGTCTCTCACAAGGAACGTCATGGCAGTGATTGACAAGCCAGAGGGCCAATCGTTTACGCGATCATCGAGCTGATGTTTTTAAGGCCCTACCTCGTGCACAGATGATGTATATTAATATTATTCCTTTCAGTGCACCTAATAAATAGTCTTTTATCAGTTAGTAAAGACAGTTTCAAGTAATATTGCAAAAATGTATAAAACAAAACATCCTCTATAGCACCTTTAATGTTAAAAAAAAAAACCTAATAGCAAGAGATAATTTATGACATGTAGAAAGGACATTTGGCACAGCTCCACCCGTTTTGTTAAATATAACATCATCTTCTTGTAAGTATCATCCACACTATATTTTACAATGCTGACATAAATATGACTATAAACAGAAAGGCACTAATAAGAGTAAGATAATATCTGTTTGCCATAAGATTTTAAAGATAAAGTCACCTTTGTTTATATAGCACTTTATACAATACATATTGTTTAAAAGTAGCTTTACTGGGCTCTTCAAAGAAAATACAGTCATTGTTCAGCTGAAGTGTTGAACCAAGGATTTCTTTTTTATGGCCTTATAAGCATATTTACTGACTATATGGCCCTTGAAGGTGCAGTTGCTTGACTTTCACCCAGTAAATACACACATGCTTACCTTCATAGCCTGATAAAACTCATCAGGTGAGTGAAGGATGTGTATGTGGCCCCCAGGGACCCTGAAAGCAGGTACATGATTAGCCATCCAGTGGAAGCGAGAGAGGAGGCCCTCGACACCAGTGAAGCCTGGAGGTCTGGAGGAGGCCAGGGGGGCTGAGTCCGCCTCTGCCAGGAGAGGGGCCAAGAGCAGCACAGCAGACCTACAGGATGACAGGAAGTACGAGAGAAATAAGGGGAGGAGAAACCCTTTAATCAGAATCCAAGTGCAAGGCTGGCAGAACTCTTCAACGGTACACAATGCACTGCAGTGTTTCAGTTTACGGTATTGGTAAATATTGTAAAATCTGGTGGCTGAACTACATGCTTGGCTCCCAAACAACTTTATCCAGCAAAAGTGTGTGAATAAACTGCCCACAGGGAGTTGCTATTCAAAAGTTTGCGGTCAATAAATCTGTTTAATGTTTTTTGAAATAAGAATCTTATGCTTACAAAGGCTGCATTTATTTGATCAAAAATACAGAAAAATGGCAATATGGTCTAATATAATAATATAATACAATATAAAAATGAAGTTTATTCCTGTGCTGGCAAAGCTAAATTTTCAGCATCATTACTCCAGTCTTCAATGTCACACGATCCTTCAGAAATCATTCTAATATGCTGATTTGCTGCTCAAGAAACATTTCTTATTATCAATGTTGAAAACAGTTGTGCAGCTTAATATTTTTCAGGATTCTTTGATGAACAGAAAGTTCAAAAGAACAGCATTTTTTTGAAATTGAATTTTTTGGTAAAATTATAAACAACTTAACTGCCACATTTAATCAATTTAATGCATCCTTGTTGAATAAAACTATTGATTTCTTTTAAAAATCAAAATAAAAAACCTAACAAGTTACTTTTAGTACTTTTTTTGCTTTGTTATTTGAACAAAATAAATAAATAACTAAAAAATTCTAACACATTAATATTTTATAATATATAGATAAATCTTTTTGTGGCAGGGCAAGTACAAATATGAATATTAGCCCTGACTGAGCCAGCAAAAAAAAAAAAAAAGAAAAGTTTAACATGTTAAAGTGGTGGCAGCTATGACTGTGCAATATGGACCATTTCATTCAATAACTGTTATTTAAAAACAATTAAAATCAACAGCTCTCCTTTTCTCAAAACTTGATTTCAAACTATTTACGATAGAGCCCCAAATCCAGTTCCAAATGCAACAGTGTTCAGAAGACACAAAGGCAGTAATATGGTCTGCATGACACAGCATGAAGTCTCAAACTGCAACCCTTCACTCAGATCTACTGCCAAACACCAAGGTCACGCCGAGTTCTCTACAACCCAGACGGTGCTTTTCTTCACAGAACCCAGAGTCTCACCGCACACTACAGTAGATCTCACATAACTCCCGAGAAAACAAAATGAAAAGAGGCGCCTCTGAGAGCGCCGTGACCCTGTGGAGACTGAGCGTAAAACAACGTGAAGGTCAATCGTGAGTGAGATTACGAATCTACACAAGTTAACTATCTGTGTCTCTCATACATATCAACCCTGCTTCAATAACAAGACAAGACCCTCATAGATCTGTCCTAACAAGTGAAGAAATTCAGGCCTTTAATACGATCAGACTGAAGGTGATTTGATTAAAGTCACCTTTAAAGAAGAATGCAAGCAGTAAATGGCTGCTTTGTAAACCGGTGCTTTTAAGTTTTCTTGAATGAACCTCTTTCATTGCAATGCAAATCTGATAAAAGCAGTTTAACAAGAATATCTGATCAACTAAAGTTCACCTTGGGCTACATGTTTCTGTCAGAAAAAAAAACATGAAAAAATATACATATTTACATTAATTGAACAAAGAATATTGTGAATAATCATAATTTTGACAGCTGCCGGATCAGACATGACTGAAACTGATAACATCACTGCTGTAATAAAAGCTGGCAAACCCTATCTGATCCATGGTTTATTTGGTAAGGGGGTAACTATCATCACACTAACCAGTGTGCAGTTTGACAGCTCATTAAAGGATTAGTTAACCCACAAATTATTCAGTGGAACACAAAATAATATGTTAAGGAGTCACCATTCACTTCCATTGCATTTTTGGGTGAACTATATCTTTAAAAACAGAGGACATAATGGTGGTTACTGGAAATAAACTAATGAACATTAATGAGCAACCATCTTTATTGTTCTAATGTTTACAACTCATATTCTCAAAATAATTTTGATAACTGTAACTCTACACACGAATGTAAGATCTCTCCCTTCCACAACCACAAGCTAACATTAGCCAAAGACGCATGCCTATTTAACATTACGCGATTTCTATCGACTGTCTTTATGTAATGCAAACGAACGCTATTATTTACCCTCTCCTCCGATCATGTGTCCTGAAAAAGCGGTCTGTTAATCTCGTGAAAACCCAGGACAATGCAGGAGTATATGCAGAGAACACAAGTCTTTTCCATTTCATGGGCGCCGCCATGTTTTCACTGGATTTTGAATGTCAAAACTTTATTAAAACACAGCCTACATGCGGCGCCACAAACTACAACACCACACACAGAAGCTTGCAGTGTAAACAATACAAGTTCGCTGATTATAATGAGAGGACTTTCAGCGTTGACATGGTATGATTGGCCATGTGTCTTTGCTGGTCTCTCATCTTTCTCTCATCAGTGATAAAAATGCCACATTAGGCTATCTCACACTGCACCTATTTATATAGAAAACCAATGTCGGTTTATTGTTATTCCTGTCATTTTTTTTTTTTTTTTTTTCCAAATTTATTTTTATCGCTGAAACTTATTTACAGGGCCATTTTTACAATTTGAAGGTTAAATTAAATACAAAATAATGCACAAGATATCGTATCACAATACAAATTCATTCTAATTAGTTTTTAAGAGTGCATTTTTCACATTAAGTGTTTCGTATTTTTTATTATATTATCTGCACATCAATCTAATTTCAACCTCTGCGCACATAGCACACATAGTCTGCAAGATTTCTGTTAGTGCACTTCATCTGGAAAGCATCTGCTGTACAAACATCTGAGAAATGTCTTTAAGATGTCAGTTTTACATTCTAAATCATAAACATATTAAAGACATTTTCTAAATGTCTATTTAACGTCAGAAAACGTCCTCGAGACATATTGCAGATGAGCAAACACTCCAAAAACAGGTCTTGCAGATGTAAACACGCACATCAAATAAACATCTCTGAGATGTATGTGTGCTATCTGACAGCTAGATACACACAGAATAAAATATTATGAAATATATCAAAAGTGAGTAATTTTAGCATACATTTTGTATTTGGGGCATTCTTGCTCCAAGCTCTGGTTAATTTCTGACCCTGCCATATAATATTTTCACTTGCACCATTATTATTTAAATCATATCTTAATATTAGCCTAAATAATGTAGCCTAATAAAGTAATTAATTTAAATATTAAATATTTATTATTACATGCTAACTGTATTTAATTAGCCACTGTACAATGACAATAAAGTTTAATCTAATCTATATGATTTTAGTAGCCTATATTTCACGGCATTGGGCAATATAAGTTCTTTTAGTCACGCGGTTCATAAATATCCAAAGCCTCTGATTCATGACTTTACTAATGCACAAATATCCCTAATATCCCATTGATGTCTTTTGGAGGGTGGTCTACTGCTGTCATCCTATAGATGGCGTGTGGAACAAATTCAGTAAAGGGGATCTAGCCTTGCGGATACTATACTATACTATACTATAGACTATACTATACTATACTGTTCTATAGAACATTTGTATACTTAACGTTTCATTGTAGCCTTGCATTCTAATTATTTTGCATATCATCAGGATTTATGTTGACACAGAAATTCTGTGTCAACATAAATCCTGATGATATGCAAAATGAGTTTAAAAAAGAATTTCTTCGGGAATGTTTCATCATGCATCTGACCGTAAATTACATTATTATACGGGATTATGCAAAACTAAAAATAAATGAATAAATACAATAGACCGGTAAAAACATAATAATATGCAACACGTGTGTGGTCAGATATCATCAGTCATAACACACCGACCGCATTTATATCCGCAAGGGCAATGCAACTTTTCACCTTGTGTGAACAGGGAAGGGAGGGGGGAGAAATCCCGTAAAAAAGGGTCACGCTGATTATTTATTGGCAATCCGCCACGTGCGTGTGTCTATGTGTGTGTGTGCTTGTGTGTGGTTGCTTTACTGGAAGAGGGGGTGGAGCTCTTTAGAAATATCAGTCGGTACTTCAACTCGATGGCACAAACAGGACACCTCCACTACCTCTGATAGATTTTACACAGCTGATCTCTGATCAACTGTTAAAAAACTGACATGAAACTGATCTTTATCCCTTTAAAAGAAGGTCTATTTTGCATAAGCGGTTATATGGGAATCACAAAAGGAGCTATGTTTTATTGCAAACTCCAAGATTGAGTCGGATAACGCTTTGAAGGTAAAACAACGTTTTATTGTAATGTACTGCAATTCGTAATAGTCTATTGTAAATGCATGCATATGTGTTATAGTATATCCGCCTGTTATGCATGCCTCGGTATATGCGGTGCAACATGGTATCGAGTTAAAAAAAAAATAAAAAAAAATCTGTGTATCTTTGTAATGCGAGCTAAACGCATAGCTAATAGTTTGAAGTCTGCTTGAGTTATAGATGTGGGTCAGTCCGACTAAACGACCTCAATGTAACCCGAACAAGTCGGTGAATTTGTATTCCAGTTAGGATAAGAGAGTGAAGGGGTATTTACAGTGTAACACGAGACAGAGCCCGTGTGTCATGAATGAGGAATTGGGTTATTCACAACGAACTGGAGGACCTCATTCATAACCCGTTTTCTAATAGCCCGAGAGAGCGATCGAAGTCAATATCGGGTTTACACGGTCGAGCTTGGACTAAAAATAAGGCTTCGATTAGCAACTAGTTAATTTATCCATTGCAAGCTGTTTTAACATGCGCTTCAAATGCATCTCGTATATCCAACAAGTACTCATATGGTCACTGTTGGATTTCTTTGCTTAACTAGTACCATTAGTACTAGTAACAGCTATAATTAGATTATATACTAGTGGAAAGTGAATAATTGATATTAAAACCAGAAATCTCTATATAATTCAATAATTCGTTACCAGTATTATTGATCTAAACTGATTCCCATATAATTTAGTAACAAAAATAGCATTTTTTTTTTACTAGTAATGATAGTGACTAATAGCAATAGTACTAGTAAAATTAAAATAAGTACCAGTAAGATTGGCATACACACTAGTCAAAAGTGACTAGTTGATCTACACTATACAGATAGTTCAGTAACAAAAACAGCAAGTTGTTACCAGGAGTATTGAGGAAAAAGTACTAGATAAATTGACAAAATACCAGTATTATACTATATAAATGTACTAGTAACTTTAAAAAACAGACACTAACACGTTTAAAGAAATACATGTTAAAATATCAATAATTTATCCTCAGATACAGTGATTACATCATTGAAACGCTTAATGCGTAAATGTGATGTTTCTTTAGAGAGGGAGGGTTGGGCTTTAATGATAAGGAACACATGTGAGAAACATCCAATCCACTTATTAGAACCATGAATGGCCCCAATAAAGCTGATGTCATAGCAGATGTAAGTCTGCTGGCACTGGCTTCTGTTGTTCTCACTGTTTGGTTGATGCTGACATTTTCCATTTGGCTTTTCCCTTCAGCTGCCTTCCATACCCACCGAGACGACATTTCTTCTGGATGAGGAAGAGGTGCCAGAGCTCTGGGCGTTGTGTTGGTGCTCTCCGGTGCATGAGCACCCTGGCTGGGACGGCCCTTCGGCCCTGGACCCCGAGCACCAGTGGTTGCCGGGCGGTACAGGGGGCGGGCAGAGCGCCATGGTAACGCACAGTAGGTTTGACAGCGCCATGAGCAGCAGCCCCTTTGAAGGCGGCGTGCCCCTGCCCCCCCACCGGTACAAGACCTTCAGTTCTCGGGCGCAGTATCAGATGGTGCTCGCGGCTGTGCGCAAACTGCAAGAGAGCGGCTTCTACTGGAGCACCGTGAGCGGGAAGGAGGCCGGTTCGCTGCTGAGCGCAGAGCCCCCGGGCACCTTCTTGGTGCGCGACAGCTCGGACCACCACCACTTCTTCACGCTCAGCGTCAAAACGACTACGGGCACCAAAAACCTGCGCATCCAATGCGATTCCTGCTCCTTCTTCCTGCAGACCGACCCCCGGAGCGAGCAGGCGGTGCCACGCTTTGATTGCGTCCTCAAACTCATCCATCATTACATGCCCTCAGCAGGGATGGGGACCTCGTCGAAGGTCGGAGACGGCGGAAGCGCGGCCGATGGAAGTGCGTATTTCATTTACTCCGGTGGCGAGAAGATCCCTCTGGAGCTTCTGCGTCCGCTGGCTTCTAGCATGTCAAGTCTGCAGCACCTCTGTCGAAAGACTTTAAACGGTCATATAGATGTGTCCACCAAACGGGACCAGCTGCCTCATCCACTCCAAGAGTTCCTCCAGGACTACGATGCTCCTATCTAGCTATTCTTGATGGGTTTTTTTTATGGGAAGGGCAGAAGAATAAAGTGGAGATTATCACTCCAGACCTCGGCGTCTGTCAGTATTGCAGGCCAGCTGTGCCTTCGACCTCTGGATTGTGAACTTTTGAGGGACAGCACGAGACGTGTACTTCCACTCAAGTGGATCGGACATCTCCGCAGCTGTTGACAATAAAGGACTTCCGCGTTCCGGCGGCCGGTCTCAAAGACGGACTGCTGAAGATAAACACAAGTGATAGTTGATCAGTACAGGAGTTAAGTATGCTGCTATGGCTACAGTCCAGCTCCTCATCATCGATCGGGAGACTCTCTCTCAAGTCTTGTTTTCTTTAGCTCAACATTTTTTGACTTTCTTCTGGAAGGAAGGAGCGAGAGCTGGGTGTTTGCAATGACGTACACATTTCCACTGCTTCTTGCCAAGTGTAATTGCCTCATAAGTGGGCGTGGGGGCGCAAACGGGGTGGCTACTTACCGCTCACGACCGACACTGCCGTGTCTGCTCTGGTGACCGTGTGCGGGGGTCAAGAAAAAGGACTAGCGCGAACGTATTGACCGGACGAGAGGCCCGTACCCGAGGACGGTTTCGGGCCTTAGCCTTCTCTGGAGAAGACGGCCCCTCAGTGGACTGTTGTTACTTAGTTCGTGACAGGAGCCAAAGCAAACAGTAGTTTCATTTGTGCTAGGAAAAGGCAGACTGAACATTGCTGATGATTCAATATGAGCAAATTGACATTCATATACTGTGAAGCAAATACAAGCACAGTATGAAAAACCTTATTAACTGATTTACTGTGGTGTTTGACATGAAGGACCGTGCTTCTCTGATCCACACGGAGAAGCATTTGTACTTTGTGTGCTTCAAAATCCTCATTCAATGACAACGACACAGTGTTTGTTTCACTAGCAGGACGTCTGCTATTCACTGAATGTATTATGAGTCTATGGAAGGGCTTATGGTTCCACTTGTAGATTGTTTTTCCTCTCTCTCTCTCTCTCACTTTTTTTTTTTTTTTTTTTTTTGTTCATATTTTGTCAAATCAAGGTGTTTACATGTGTGGCCACCAACAGGACAGCATGTTTTTTACTCTTGTCTTTTATAAAGATGTCTCATCTTAAGGTCTGGTCTGATGACCGCAGTGCAAGCTTGAAGATCAGAAAACAAAGGCATTAACATAGAAAATGCAGCAAGAACCTTTGCACATATTTATATTTATAAGATATTTCCATAATTTATATTAAAGAGCACTATTTTTACAAAATGGAACACCCTGCGTGACTCGCATTCTTGTTTAATATGCAATGGTTATTCTCTGGCCTCAAGCTGTGTCTCATTTAAATATGCATGATATTTAATGTGGCAGTTTCTGCAGAAAACATTTTCTTCCATCCACATACACACACACACACACACACACACACACACACACACAGATGAAGATACCACAACTGCTCTTGTTTTCAGAAAAACAGGTCTGAGGCTTACCTTGAGGTGTGTGTACAGGATGTCACCGAGTACTTTCTCTTTTGATCAAAGTTAAAGCATCTGTCTCTCTCTTTCTTCCCAGAGTCTCTACGGATTAATCCTGGTCACTCTTCATTCCTTACAGGAAAAATCACTTCAGCGAGTGAAATGGACACAAGCTCATATTTAACACTTGTTTTTATCTCTGCTCTGCTTTTTTAGTTCTTCAACCAATAATATAGTAACTCCATTTAAAGTTACAATGCATTTTTTGCAGTTTGTGCGTTTCTAAGATCTGCACGCTTCCACTTATTTCATTGATTAACCCCCTCTCTTAATTAATTTTCTCTTCTCTCCATTTAACTAAGGGCTTTTATCAGCTCTTCGTCCGCATATTAGAGGGTAATTAACACATAGTAAAAGTTGTAACTCACAAACCATTAAATGCCATTAAGTGAAAAAAAAAAAAAAAATCAATAGGCCTTGATAAACTTGAGCAAACCCAATAGAGCTTGACACGATAAGATTTCTGACTTACAGTGTAGACTTTTAATCATGGTAGTACAAAAGCACTTCTGCAATTGAAAGATAACCTATTTTATTTACTACATAATACACTTTTTTGAATCGGTAGTGATGATATGAAAAGGTGTGGTTATATCAGTAGATTCTTGTCTAATCTTTTGATAAACTATAAAAAAATCCACACTATTAGGCATTAAAGCAGAACCTGGTTTAAAGGGTTAGTTCACCCAAAAATTAAAATTCTGTCATTATTTACTCACCCTCATGTCGTTCCCATAAGACTTTCGTTCATCTTTGGAACACAAATGAAGATCTTTTTGATGAAATCTGAGAGCTTTCTGTCTCTCCAGCTACAAAACTGACAATTTGACGCTTTAAAAAGTTCATAAAGAGATCGTAAAACGAATCCATATATGAATTGAGCGGTTTAGTCGGAATTTTCTGAAGAGACTCGATCGCTTTATATGATGAACAGATTTAATTTGGGCTTTTATTCACATATTAACATTGATCAGTGAACATAAACAGAAGCTCAACTGAACCTGCTTGATGCGTGAGAACAAACCTCATTGGTTCTTGCGGAAGCTCAAACGTGCTGCGTAAAACACGAGAACAAACCTCATTGGTTCTCACATGTCAAGCAAACATGTTGGAGCTTCCTTTTACCACAACTGATGTTTGTGTTGAATGTTTATATGTGAATATAAGCCTAAATTCAAACTATTCATTGTATAAAGCAATCAAGTCAAAAATTTGGACTAAACTGCTCAATTCATATGGATTAGTTTTACGATCTCTTTATGAACTTTTTGAGGCGTCAAAGTGGTAGTTATGTAGCTGTCAATGGATGGACAGAAAGATGAACTAAAGTCTTATGGTTTGAAACAGCATGACAGAATTTTCATTTTTGGTTGATCTAACCTAAGTTTTCATTGATCAGTATCTTTAGCTTCCTTATTTTGTGATTTGCATAGTTATACATGGAAATTAAAATAATGTTTCAGTTCTTAGCCACATATTTATAAATGCATATTTATAATCATACTTGGGGGCTATTTACACGGCACCATTTTCAACTAAAACGGCAAACTTTTCACGCGTTTTGGCCATTCATTTACACAACAATGGCATTTTGGGGGCCTGAAAACACACACTTTTGAAAACAGGTTTCAAAGTGAAACCGTTATTGTCTCCATGTAAGCTACAAAAATGTGAATTTGTGAATACAGTGACGTCATGCGCATGCATATTACGCGTTCAGTCTATTGCCTCGTAGTATTTATTTACAAAGTGACATCGCCAACTACTGGCCTGGAATGCACAATATAGAATTTTTAAATGTTTTCGCAGATCAGTGTGAATGGGGCCGTTTTGGCAACATTGTTGTCTGTATGCGAAGGAAAAACTTTTCTGGTTTTAGTACATCATTGTATTGTACTGTAAACATATCCTTACATTACTTATTAAAGGGATAGTTCATCCAAAAATGAAAATTCTGTCATTTACTCACCCTGCTGTTTCAAGCCTGCAGAGCTCAAAAGATATTTTGAGCATTCTGAAAGAAAGTCATACCAATTTGAAATAAAATCAAAGTGAGTGAATATATTAATTTTTTGCGTGAACTACCTCTTTAAAGGGTTAGTTCACCCAAAAATGAAAATTCTGTCATTAATTACTCACCCTCATGTCGTTCCACACCTGTAATACCTTCATTCAACTTCAGAACACAAATTAAGATATTTTTGATAAAATCCGATGGCTCAGTGAGGCCTGCATCGCCAGCAAGACAATTAACACTTTCAGATGCCCAGAAAGCTACTAAAGACGTATTTAAAACAGTTCATGTGACTACATTGGTTCAACCTTAATGTTATGAAGCGACGAGAATACTTTTTGTGTGGCAAAAAAAAAAAAAACGACTTCTTTATTCAACAATATCTAGTGATGGGCGATTTCAAAACACTGCTTCATGCTTCATACAAATCTTTTGTTTCTAATCAGTGGTTCGGAGCATGTAAGTCATGTGATTTCAGTAAATGAGGCTTCTTTACGTCATAAGTGTTTCGAAATTTCAATGGTTCACGTGACTTTTGATTCACTGATTCGAAACAAGAGATTCAAAAAGTAAAGCTTCGAAGCTTCATGAAGCAGTGTTTTGAAATCACCCATACTGAGCTATCGGATTTTATCAAAAATATCTTAATTTGTGTTCCGAAGATGAACGAAGGTATTACGGGTGTGGAACGACATGAGGGTGAGTAATTAATGACAGAAATTTAAATTTTTGGGTGAACTAACCCTTTAAGTGTAATATTTAGAGTTTTATATTGATAAATGCGTCCATTTCTTTATACTAGTTGTGTTGTAACATTATGAGTAAATTCCATTCACATTCATACCAGACAGCCAAGCATAAGCAATGGATGTGTGTGTTTTTTGCCAGAGTAAGCTTTACCCACGAGAGAGATTTACTCCACGGCTTGTTTAGATTCCGAGAAATATGTTAATATTTACAATACACGTACATACGTGCATAAAGAACCACTGAACAGTCTCTTCTCATAACTCCACTCCAAGTGGTATCTCCCGCTATGTTCTTTTTACGGTATTTGGGAAGTCTCCGCCTTTTCTTCACACTCGTTCAGGCCTTCCTTCTCTTTTTCTCCCTCTCTAGTGTTTTCAAAACAAAGCTGCAGTCAGTAAGTCCATGCCTCATTTGGTCAGAGCCAACGCCCGTCAAAAAACACAAAGCCCCGGGGTTCAGAAATTTCCTGACCACCCTCTTCCCAAAACAAAGCATATTTATTTCAATATTTACAAGTTCAATATTAAAAAACTTGACATATAAAGCACATTAAGCATTAAACATGCACTCTCCTCAGCCTTTGTGAAAATATACGCACGTCTGCACATAAGAAACAGCAGGTCTCTACAGGATGTTTATGTTTTACTGCTGTCAATACCAGCTTCAGTTGAGGCTTTACAGTAAATCACCTCTGTAACCTTTCTATCTGCTCACTACTGATTCGCTTACTGTAACCCTAGGGAAGCAATACTCCACTGAGCTGCCCTCCGCGTGTCTAGATATGCTTATGTTTCGACTTCCCTGAATTTTGCAAACTTACGGTAAGCCCGGCTATGTTGATACTCCTGTTGAAGACACTGATGACTACGATTAACAGATAAGTTATGAGCCGCACGGAAAACCAGCTATCGCGGACATAATATGTGCATGTTTGTGTGTGCGTCTGACTAAATGACTGAAAGTAATGGGACTCCGGAGGGGTTGTGTATGCTGGGAAACAGACCAGTCCTCTCGTGTGTCAGTCCCATATTGTGGTTGACTTAACAGGAAAGGAATGTGAGGCCATTTTTTATACATCCTGGCCCGCTGCAGGGGCCCAGGGAAGACTCTGCAAATGTATGCGTGCCTGCATATAGGCCTACGCACATGTGAAGATAGATACGTTCCTTGTTGTGAAACGCAGTTTAACACAACATCTTTGCAAAGTCTGTAATCAAGTCTGCCTATAATCACGCAGAATGAAAACATTATGTTAACAACATCATGTCACCGAAATTGTCCCATTGAAAGCAAAATGGCAAACTAACACGCACTGACTGTCATCAAAACACTGCTGCTGGTAACAGCTATCCTAAAAGAAAATAAGGGAGACTCTCTTTCTCTATATGTTGCTTCTTTTTACCCTCTACTATTTTAGTTTAAATGATGTGAAGTCTTTCTGTTGCCCTATAATTTGCACACGCTTGACTTAATGACATCATCAGCAAGGAATACTGGCAAAAGATAACTTTTGCACGTACATTTATATAGTATATTCTTTCATACACGTGCACATGAAAATACTATGTGTGCCATCTCAGGTTTTGTTATATAATTAGGCCTGTAAAAATATCATATAAGGTATTAAGATTTGTTTTCAAGTGTATCTAACATACAAAATCAAAAAGAAGTTTGGGAAGTACAAAAGTACGGAAGAGGATTAGGGCCAAGCAATAATAAAAAAATAAAACCATCTCGAGATTAAAGTTGTTAAATTTCAAGAAAAAAGTCGAGATAAAATGTTGAGAATAAAGTCATTAAATTACGAGAAAAAAGTCGTTAAATTATGAGAACAAATTCGTAATTTAACGAATTTGTTCTCGTAATTTAACAACTTTTTTCTCATAATTTAATGACGTTATTCTCAACATTTTATCTCGACTTTTTTCTTGAAATTTAACAAGTTTTTTCTCGAAATTTAACAACTTTAATCTCGAGATGGTTTTATTTTTTTTATTATTGCTTGGCCCTAATCCTCTTCCGTACAAAAGTACACACACACACACACACAGATGTACAAAAGTTTAATTAATCTATATTTAATTTATACAGTGAAGATGCACTGTTGTTTTAGATTTGATAACTTTCTTCAGTTTCTGTACCTGAAAATTGTGATGTTTAAAAATTTGAACCAATGGCCCAACCAGGCCAGCAGAAAATACAGATACTCTGTATCTGCAAATACCAAAAATGAAAGTACTGGTATCTGACTCATTCTGGAAAAAGTGGTATCGGCGCATCCCACAATGCAACTTAACTATATGCATTTTATCCTGTCTGATATTGTAACCCATAACCTTGCCATTGCAAAACTTGGCATACTTTGACATCTTTAAAGGCATAGTTCACCCAAAATTGAAAATTATCCCATGATTTATTCACGCTCAAGTCATCCTATAGGTGTATATGACTATCTTCTTTCAGACAAACACAAAAATAAAAAAAATAAAAAAGCTTTATAATTGTAGTGAATGGGGGGATGTTTTGAAAAATGCATCCATCCATCATAAAAAATAATCCACATGGCTCCAGGGGGTTAATAAAGGCCTTCTGAAGCGAAGCAATTGGTTTTTGTAAGAAGAATATCCATATTTAAAACCTTATTAACTATAATAACTAGACAACCATACACAAGAGTGACCCCTGACTCGACGCATGACGCAATGACGAAAGCAGAAGCACAGAGGATAGAGCAAAACAAAACACCGGTCACGAATTATAAGTCTAAAACAAGAAATTTTAAAGAGAAATGTCGGAGGATTGAGATATAAGAGAAGATGAGCTTGAGTTTGTTGCACAGACCTCTTTTTTTTAAGCCAAGAGAGGCGTCTACATCCTACGTCATATATCGCGTCACGGGCTACTCATTTGGCGCAAGTCGACTTGTGCAGTATGTGTACGGTTGTCTGCAGGAAGCTAGTTATTTTAGTTTATACATTTTTAAATATGGATATTTTTCATACAACAACCCATTGCTTCACTTCAGAAGGCCTTTATTAAAGGGATAGTTCACCCAAAAATGAAAATTTGATGTTTATCTGCTTACCCCCAGCGCATCCAAGATGTAGCTGACATTTTTTCTTCAGTCGAACACAAATGATGATTTTTAGCTGCAACCGCTGCCGTCTGTCAGTCGTATAATGGCAGTAGATGGGAACTTCATCTATAAGAGTAAATAAAGCTTGCTTAGACAAATCCAAATTAAACCCTGCGGCTCGTGACGACACATTAATGTCCTAAGACACGAAACGATCGGTTTGTGTGAGAAACCGAACAGTATTTATATCATTTTTTACCTCTAATACACAACTATGTCCAACTCCGTTCATGACTCCTTTAGTGATGTCTGATCGTGCTCTGACAGCGGCAGTGATGTCTGACACTCATTGAAGTATATGCGCGAGACATCACTGCCGTTGTCAGAGCGCGATCAGACATCACTAAAGGAGTCATGAACGGAGTATGACATAGTGGTGTTTTAGAGGTAAAAAATGATATAAATACTGTTCGGTTTCTCACACAAACCGATCGTTTCGTGTCTTAAGACATCAGTGTGTCGTCACAAGCCGCAGGCTTTAATTTGGATTTGTCTAAGCAAGCTTTATTTACTCTTATAGATGAAGTTCCCATCTACTGCCATTATACGACTGACAGATGGCAGCGGTTGCAGCTAAAAATCATCATTTGTGTTCGACTGAAGAAAAAATGTCACCTACATCTTGGATGCGCTGGGGGTAAGCAGATAAACATCAAATTTTCATTTTTGGGTGAACTATCCCTTTAACTCCCTGGAGCCATGTGGATTATTTTTATGATGGATGGATGCATTTTTTAAAATATATCTCTGATTGTGTTAGTCTGAAAGAAGATAGTCATATACAGCTTGAGCGTGAGTAAATCATGGGATAATTTTCATTTTTTGGGTGAACTATCCCTTTAAAAGCAAAAGACACAACACAAAATATGATTCAAATATTTTTTTCTTTGTTTTCCATGTCTGAGCAGACAGACAATGATGAAAGAAAAACAACAACAAGTCTTGCGCAAAAATGCAGTAAATTAAAGTCAATCACTGAATTCCTAAATGATTCTTTCTCTAGGACTTTTCAACAAGAACAGTCCACTTTGTGCAAGGACTGCTGGTTGGACCTGTGTGCTTTATATAGCATCATGCTTGAATGAGTGGGCTATTGGTTGGACCTGTGTTCCCTGCAGGAGAGGGGTCACAGAATGCAAGCTGGGATGAAAGAGGCCTCGTGGGACAGATTTACAACAGGGACTTTGTGGTCAAACAGCTAATGGTTTGAGGAATTACTTGAGTACGTCTGAGAGAGAGGGAGAGGAAGAGGAGGGGCCGCCGTGCAGCAGCGAGCAAGAGAAAGGGCAGAGATTCCCTCTGTCCTGATTTCAAACTGACAGTGGGGCCGTGAGGTCGTGTTTTTGTTTATCGTTCCCGCTCCTTCCCTGTCCTCATTTCCATCCGTTCTTCTCCTGTTCTTTGTGCCGCCTTCGCCTTCTCTAGTACGCACACATGCACACACACTTGCAAAGAAACAAAGTCCAACTATCCCCCTCCCCATCTAACACACATGGTTCCCATTCCCTTCATACCTCCCTGTGCCATCAGAGCCCAGTTTCCAGGAAAGAGGCTCTTTAATTGAGTTGACTCTTTACTGCTCTTGCAATGTGAGTGTGAGAGAGAGAGAGAGAGAGAGAGAGAGAGAGAAAAAGAGAGAGAGAGAGAAAGAGAGAGGACACATTTAGACAGGAAGGGGAGGTGCAGAGCGGGAGCTCATGCACAAACTCACACGTTCCTTTACTGTAAGAACTCATTTCCCCCCTCCTAACTGCTCGCTTTCTTTCTGCACCCTTTCCTTCTCCATCCCCTCAGTTTTAGCTTTGTTTAGGTCAACGTCTGCACAATTTTGCATGCTGCATTATACACTTACACATAAAACATGCACATTCGAAATACATTAATTGTCTAATTGTCATGCAATATTGGTGCATGTTTGATTGACCATCAGTGCAGATTATTATTGATTCAAGACATCTTTCACAACATGCATACTCTTCTGGCATCATTTATCTCTGTGGATTTTTTTAAATTAATAAAATACAAAATACATTTTCTTACAATTCTGGTGAGAAATATTTATGACCAGATATATAAATATATGTTATAAAAATGTGTATATAAGAATTATGTCAAAATATAATTATATATGATATAGTATATAATAATAATATTATAAAAGTATTAAATATATTTATTATATTTATGACCAGATATATAAATATATGTTATAAAAATGTGTATATAAGAATTATGTCAAAATATAATTATATATGATATAGTATATAATAATAATATTATAAAAGTATTAAATATATTTATTATATTATATATATATATATATATATATATATATATATATATAAGTAAATAAATAAGTATGAAATAGATAAAATATTAGAAATGTATAAGCATTTATAAGTTTTAAATAAAATATAATTAATTAAATAAAAAAACTATAAAATTATAAAATTTTTATAAAACAATAAAATAATAATTAATAATGTATATACAAAAGAAATATAATTCTATATGATATATAGTATATAATAATAAATATTTTAAGGGTAGTAAATATATTTATTGTCGCTTATATATATATATATATATATATATATATATATATATATATATATATATAAGGAAATAAATAAAAAAACAAAAAAAATAAAAATATTAAAAATATTAAAATGTAATTAAATAAATAAACTACAAAATTAGAAATACAATTATATAAAATATTATATATATATTTTTTTTTATAGAAAATTATATTTTCTATAATAAAATAAAATAATTTTCAACCTTGTAAGAAAGATCTATGGCTGGCAATAAATAAATGAATGAATAAATCATTGAATAAATGCTTTGGCTCTCAGCTTCATCTTTAAAGAATCATGTTTAAATTTATATATATAAGTATATAAGTAAATAAATAAAAAAATAAAAATATTACAAATAGTAAAATATAATTAAATAAATAAACTATAAAATTATAAATAAAAGTATATAAAATATTATATTATTTTATTATAGAATTATAAAAATATATAATTTTATTTTCTATAAAAAAATAAAATAATTTTCAACCTTGTAAGAAATATGTATGGCTGGCAATATATAAATTAATGAATAAATCATTGAATAAATGCTTCGGCTCTCAGCTTCATCTTTAAAAAAAAATCATGTTTAATTGGCAAATTCCCATGCAGTTCTTCAGTTTCCGTCATGATTTTTACTTTGTTTCAAATGGTTTACTTCCAGGTTTACATTATGTTGTGAACCCCGAATTTTCAAAGTGGTCTCAGACATTTGGACTCCATTGTATACCGTAACTTTAGAAGATTGTTGGCAAAGAAGAGTAAACCTGAAACCAGCGCAACCTGGAACAATGAGTTCTCCTTTGATGAATTTCAAAAGTTTGAGGTTTTGGTGTCAGAAATAAGAGCTGAATAAGTCAGCAAGACATGCACAAACATGTGAAGATGTGTTATAAATCTACAAACATGTTTCAGGATTTATTATTCATCACAGCCCATTCTCCAGATGTTAAAAAGCTTGTACTGTATGACCCCGTGTGCAGGTTCATAAGATACAATGACTTCATGCAGCTGATCTTAAGACAGGAAACACATATATCGCCCTAAACAATAGAACAAAGATACTTTCTCACATTCAGCATCTATTCACCAGACATCCTTTATTTCTACATTGTACTCAGATTACAGCAGGCTGCTATAGCACAATAGCAACTGTCCACTTTTCATCCACTTTTCGGTTTGCTTAGTATTTTTTCTCTGTAGACACTTTTACTGACTTTAAATATCTGTCTTAAGTGGAGGACGGAGATACATAGCTGAAACAATGTGACAATCATCGAAAAGAGTTCTGTGGTGATGAGGTGAACAGCTAACCTGTGTAACTGACAATGCGAGTTTTGATAAATAAAAGAAGTTCAAACAAAACCAAGCTACCAAAATGACATAGACAGTGAAAAAAAAAAAAAAGAGAAAAGACTGCAGAGCGTTCGAAAGATCTAAGCACAGGAAACCAGGGAGATGAGAGAGGTTTCCTGTCTGCTGTGTTGGACAGAGAGAAGGTAACACCTGAAGGTTTGCTGCACATTCCTCAAACATAAATAAACCACTCCTCAGACCCACACGCAATAGCCTGAAGAACTATGTTTTCGTGCAGTGAACAGGTTACACGTAGGCGTATTTTGACTGGAAGAAATCTCACCCGTGCACTGAGAATTGCGCATAGCACTACTTAAGCTCGTGTGAGCAGGGAGAGAAATGTAAGTAAGAAATGTGCAAGCTTCATTCAGAGCCAGTCAGATAGCTTGGATGTTTGCCCTGCTGTGTTTTCACTTCCGTCTCACCTTCTGACCTGCGGTGATGGACTGTCAGCTTACTGGAACACATGCAGTGCCTTTCCAAGGGCGGTGTAGTTCTTTTCGATTTGAATTGATATCTGATATGGTGTTTCTCTTCTCTCTTTACCAAAGACATTCCTATAACAGCGACCACAGCCCACATTTAGAGTTTTAAAGAAAAATGGTTTCAACCCTGTTTGAATCCTCATATTTCCTGAAAATGAGATACCACATCACATCACGATGTGTTTGAGAGCTCCAGTAGCTGATAGCGTTATTTCGGCTTGCTTTGCTGGAACATTCTCATCATTCATTGAACAACATACACAAACAATCATGTGTTTTTATGAAGCTGCACTGGCCCCTAGCCCATTCTTCATATTTAAAGGGACAGTTCGACACTAATAAAATTAGTTATTGGTGCCAGGCTGGGGCGCACATTCGATTGAAAATTTTAAATTTTATACATATGCATTGAAATTGTTTTATGTACTAATATATGAGTACATACGAATTAGAAGCCGATCGATATAAGATTTTGCTGATACGATAATAATGTTCTATAAGTTGTAACTTCTTCCTGAGTCTCTCCATCAGTGTCCGACTCCAGTTTGAACAATGTAAGGCTGAACACTGTTACTGACAATCATCATTTTGGCTGCTTGAGATTCTCCAGTTTTGTTGTTGTTGAGTATCCGAAGTATGAGCTGTTAAAGCTCCGCCCTCTTCTGGAAAGGGGGCTGGGACCAGCAGCTCATTTGCATTTAAAGGGACACACAAAAATGGTGTGTTTTTGCACACACAAATTTGACAAGCTATAATAAATGATCTGTGGGGTATTTTGAGCTGAAACTTCACAGACACATTCTGGGGACACCAGAAACTTATATTATTTCTTATGAAAAGGGGCATAATAGGTCCCCTTTAAGACCTCTTAAAATGATTATTAAGTCTTTTGTTATACTATTTAAAATATTAAAAGACGTTTTATGACCTTAAATTTGATCAAACTGAATTTAAGACTTTTTAAAGGTGCCCTAGAATTGAAAATTGAGTTTACCTCGGCATAGTTAAATAATTAGAGTTCTGTACATGCAAATGACATACAGTGAGTCTCAGACACCATTGTTTCCTCCTTCTTATGTAAATATGATTTGTGCAAAAGACCTCTGAAGAACAGGTGAATCTCAACATAACACCGACTGTGATGTAACAGTCGGGATCATTAATATGTACGCCCCCAATATTTGCATATGCCAGCCCATGTTCAAGGCATTACACAAGGCAGTATTAACGTCTGGATCTGTGCACAGCCGAATCAACAGACTTTATGCAGGTAATCAAGCAAGGACAATAGTGAAAAATGGCAGATAAATGGAGCAATAATAACTGACATGATCCATGATATCATGATATTTTTAGTGATATTTGTAAACTGTCTTTCTAAATGTTTTGTTAGCATGTTGCTAATGTACTGTTAAATGTGGTTAAAGTTACCATCGTTTCTTACTGTATTCACGGAGACAAGAACCATGTCGTTATTTTCATTATTAAACACTTGTAGTCTGTATAGTCCTGTATTTATATAGCGCTTTTTACAATGCAGATTGTATCAAAGCAGCTTTACATTGATAACTGGTACATAATTTTTGCTGCACAGCAGCTCTTCAAGAATAGTGTCAATGCAGGCAGATCAAAGCACTGTTGAATAAATGTCAAGAATACTGTTGAATATCAAATGTCCCCAACTAAGCAAGCCAAAGGCGACAGCGGCAAGGAACCCAAACTCCAACAGGTGACATCAGGTGGCAAACAAGTGGCAAATAGGTGTTAAATGGAGAAAAAAAAACCTTGGGAGAAACCAGGCTTAGTCGGGGGGCCAGTTCTCCTCTGGCGAACAGTATAATTCATAAACACAACTTCATTCTTTATAAATCTCTCCAACAGTGTGTAATGTTAGCTTTAGCCACGTTAGCCATGGAGCACAGCCTCAAACTCATTCCGAATCAAATGTAAACATCTAAATAAATACCATACTTACATAATTTGATATGCTGCATGACGAACACTTTGTAAAGATCCATTTGAGGGTTATATTAGCTGTGTGAACTTTGTTTATGCAATGTATTATAGAGTCGCGAGCTTGGGGGTGGGGGCGTGGAGCGCGAGATTTAAAGGGGACACACACTGAATCGGTGCATTTTTAATTATGCCCCAAAATAGGCAGTTAAAAATTGAATAATAAAAAAATCTATGGGGTATTTTGAGCTGAAACTTCACAGACACATTCAGGGGACACCTTAGACTTATATTACATCTTGTGAAAAAGGGTTCTAGGGCACCTTTAAGGACCCGCAGGAACCCTGTCCAAAACAATATGATGTTATTTTGTCTGTGAAAGACAAAAGTAGAAATTCTGAAGAATGTTCACACAGCTTTTTTCTATACAAGAACAGTTCATAGTGACCACAGTCCATAAAAACAAAACAAAAAGTCAGTTCAGAGGCCTGGTTTCAGTTGCTATCCAGAAATGTTTGAGATTAGTTTGAGCAAACTCTGATTTTTAGGCCTCAAGAAGGTGGATTGGTTTTTAGCTGTGTTCTTCTGGATCAAATCCTGAGCTGACTGAGTTGTGTATATTGAGCATTGTGAGCCTGCTGAACCTGATCTAAACCAGGTTGGATTTATATTTTTTTTCAACTCTAAACCTACTATGAAACTCAGATCCCTGGTTTCATTTTTAAAATATGTCAGTGCCATTGTTTTGTCTCAAAATGCACACCAGTAATGTTTTTTTTTTCTAAGGCATGTTTATAAAAGCTACTTAAATGTCCTAATTAAACTAATGCCTAATTCTGGCTTAATCTAAGCCCTGTTTGTGAAACCAGGCCAGAATTTGTTCAGCTAGGTTCATGCAACAGGCCAATGGTGTTTTTACAGGTACGGTCACTATCAACTTTGTTGAAAAATAATTATACAAATAATCTACTTGTCTTCCATGGAAAAAAAATACTATCACACAGGATTGGATGGACCTGAAGATGAGTAAATTAAACAGAATTTTTGGCTGAACTATTCATTTAAGTAGAATTAGTAAGGGAGATTCACCTCACACCCATTGCATTATGTTTGTCGGAATCAGCATGTCATTAAACCCGTTATATTTTATCAAACAAAAAATAGAAGATCCAAGTGAACACATAGCTTCATTGTGTCTCACATGTTTCCGTCATGATGTGTTTTGTGATGTTAAGGGTGTTTCAAAAGATTGACTCATTATTCGTGTAAATATGACTAAGCACTTGTTAACATCGTATGTCATTGACTAGGAGTCATCTGTTATCTTGTACTTCCAGTTGTCTGCCATTGAAACTAATAATACAAATATATAAGGTAAAATACATTTTTAAAAAATACACGAGCATGCTTAGTTAGCACACACAAATTTTTGAGGGGAAAAAGACAATGGCAAAAAAAATAAATAAATAAATCTGTCAAAAACAAAAGACATCACCAGGTTTTGATATTATTAAATGATTTAAATAATTTTAAATAATTGTCTGACACTTTACAACACATTTAATAACACTACTATCTAAGACAGCAAATACAGACATCGACAGGCCAGTACAGTGCCTGCAGAAGTGTGGGATACCTCATGTAAGTATATTCGAAAAATACACATTAAATACAAATACTAACAGAATGGACATGCTGATATTTTCAAATAATATAACTGTTTTGTTTCAATGATCAGAAACAACAGATTCTCTGACCTATTAATGGTGATAGAGTCTTTCTATGGATTGTGTTTTGCTCTGTCGAGTCAAATCAATACATGTAGTTCCATTGCCAGATTACTAATGGTGAAAACATAAAGCTCACCTCTCACATACATGTGCAAGCGATTCCACACATACAAGAAAATACTCATCCCCTTTAACTCTTAATACTGAAAATTAAAAACAGTTTACAATAAGTTAATCTCTTTTGTACTGAAAACATTTGGAATTTGACATTTTTGTCTTCATTATAGAAAATAAATGTTAACCTCACATGAAGTCAGCATAAATTATATTTTGTCACATGCTCTGCATTATTGGTTACACACACGCACACACACTCCCTATTTTGATGGCTGGAGAAGCAGTTTGCCCTTTTAAATATCACTATTCGACAGAAAAGCACATTTCATTATTTATGAGTTACTGCTGTGTTTGCAGTTTCAATTGATTTCTCTGGAAAGTTTGATGGAAAGTCTTCAGGATCATATAGAACATCATCCAGATTTTTTCTATGGAAGCCTTCAGGCTGGTGAAATTGAGAAATACCTCAAACTATTTTGGAAATTTCACAAATAACAATCGCAAAGAAATGGCAAGTAACACGTTGGATTAAAGTGAAATTTTAATGTAAAAAAACCCCTGAAAGAGTATCTTCTTGTAAAACGTACTCCAATAATCTTATTTTCAACTTCTTTGCAAATAAACAGTGTACACAAAACACCCTCAATTTCCAATTTTACCATGAATGTGTTTCCATGTTATAGAAACCATGGAAACACCAAAGACGCTTTAATATATTATGTGTTTTATTAGACAAGTGAGCAACTGTTTGGATGCCTTTATTGACAGATAAATTGTTATGTAGACATTGTACATTGTACACTGTTATGTAGCTCCACACAGTCTTATTGTTTGAAACTCTTGTTTTCGTGATTTACTGAAAGTACCCAAAAAGTAAATCAGACAACACTATTTTGTTAAGTGGCTAACATAGCACAATCAGAAAGAGCTTTATTTGTAGTAACAGTAATACAGCATTTTCTCCACCATACAATGTTTTAAAATGAATTCCATGCCATTTAGCAACACAATCAATCTCAATATCAATCTAGTTTACTGCAATGTGCAACAAGTGTCTCATAGCAGCTACCGAGCGAACGCACAGAGTAACGTTAAAGGTGCGGTAAGTAGATTTTGAAAAATGCTGTTGGACATTGTTGATATTTGAAATTAACCCAAACAAACCCACCCCTCTCTTCATTGCTCCGCCTCCAAAACGCACACTTCAATCCTAACCACACTGCTCCGAATTGCCCAGTCGTAAACCTTCATTCCAGTGATATTCTTTTGAGTTCTTTTGTAATGTGTCCCATCTCTTGTTCTGCAGAGTTTTTTTTTTTTTAATTTTATTTTCAAATCTCCCTCTTACTCTTTTCTCTCCTCGACCGTCATATGCCCCCTAATGCTAATTGGTTAGACGTTTGTTGTTGGTATCGGCCCGACTAACTTCCAAACAGTGTTTTTGAAATTCTACCCACCTTTAACAAAATTTTCAACACACTCAAATGTATTTTAATATGATTGTTTTATTTAGAATTAAATACAATAAAGTGAATTTAAGCGATTAAACATAACTATAACAAAGTTCAAGTTCAGGGAAGAAGGTGGCGAATGTTAAACTTAACTTTAATCATAACTTTTATCATAAAATATGCATAAACAACTAAATAAAAGTAGCGGCAGCAGTTGAATGCGGCAAATAAGCATAATAAAAACAGCAACGTAAAATGTCCCAGGCTCTCGGCCCCACCCTGTTTCATACCACAGTAATGTTGATAAAACTTTAATACATTAGCTCATCCATGAAGACGATTTATTCCTGAGTCCCGTCAGATTGCTTTCAATCAGCTGTGGAGGTGAAGACGTTGACTCCCATGATTCCACGCTCATTCATGGCGTCATCAAACTACGCCTTTGTTATTGTTTTATATAAGAGACCTCTAGCAGCAAAACATACTGTGCCTTTAAATTAATTTGATTCAGTCAGATTTACAGAACAGAATGTTTGTGGATTGTGTACATGTATTTGCATGTGTAACTTGCATTTAGCGTAATTCACTCAATTATTTTATCACATCATTATTCTTTTTTTTTTTGTACCCTTATAATCTTTACACAAAATAACTTCCCCTCCCTCTTGCAGTGACATCTCTTCTCTGATGACATGTTTACTGGCATGAGGGCGGTACCTGTCATTCACATGACATCACAGCAATAGCAAACCACAATGACCCAACAATCCAATCAATTCTCAATGGACAAAATCAATTTTCTAATTTTCGTTTGCTCAAGAAGCCATTTCACTCATACATACGTCACAATACGGAAGAAAAGACTATCGCAACTTCTGTTTCAGAACTACTTGCACACTGTCTGACCTTTTTCAAAAATGCATTAGTAGTCCTCTGAAATGCATTAATAAGCAGTCATGCATGTGTGTGTGATGCATCTGTCTAATTATAATGCATGCACACGTTATTTCACACAAACATGAATAGCATACTTACCAGAAACTAACCTGGGTGTGACAGATTCGTTGAGCACCATTGAATTGCGAATATATTCATGAAATAATACATTACACAAAGACATGTCAAAGGGAAATCACTCCTTTTTTTTTTTTTTTTTTTAAAGAAATCAACATCGACAAATACAGCAAATGGACCAAGTTTCAGCTGCAGTTTCCCAATTTCTGTTCCTCTTGTGTGACACCCCTGGAAAAGTGATTGCCAGTGCACCGTCTACAACACTGACGCAAACGGAACAGCTATTATACAATGTATCTTCCTTCCTGAAAATATTCCAAAGCCACAAAAATAGAAAAACCTGCAAGACCCCATTATTCTCAATCTAAAGATCAAGAAAACATACCAAAAAGAACAAAGAGAGGCAGTTTGAAGAAAAAACACAGGAAACTAATGGCTGACCAGTTTAGAGAGAAGTAAATGTCATTCCCACTGTTTCTCTGACAAATAAAGAGTGCATGAGTTGCATAGTAATTCATTGTAACTCCACCTCTGCAAATCAAATATCCTTTGACGAAGTCTGCAGGTTTATTCATCTCATTAGTTCTAAACAAAGAAACACAGTCAACCATCACCAGCAGCATCAGATAAAAAAAAATAGTTCTAAATATTAAAGAATAGCAGAGTTCAGACCACAATTATAACGATAATGGCACAGAGAATCGATATCGTTGAAATCACTTTCAGATGATTTTATCAGCTGTTAAATAACAAAAACATTGACAGCCAATCAGAAGCCATCCAGCTGTAATGAGCTTGAGCATTGAGCAAAATAGGCATTATTCAGTAAATTATTTATATCATTGTAGGATAAGTGACCACTAGACTATATATACATAAAATGGTACCTTTGGTGGGCACTGAAGTGTTTAATCATTATCATCATAATATATTTTTAATAAAAATAACTCTATAGAGAATACGAACCGACGTCACGCCTCGTTGCATGCCGGGGCGGCGCCGCCATTTTGACAGGATCGTCCTCTATTACTCGTACTGAAATGAATACGGATTCTTGCTTACCTTTTGTTTTGTTTCTGTCATTAAGTGGAACGTTAACATTTTTAATGGTATCGTTTGCAGGGAATAGAAGCTATTTTATCGCATCGCATTATCATTTTATTCATTTTTTTTTTTCACTGAAGTTTTGTAGAATTTCGTTTACAATGTTGTTCTGTTTACCGTGTCGCACGCTGGACGCTCACCGCTGCTCAGCCATCGTTTGAATATCCAAATAAATCTATGTAATTAACACAGTGAGAAAAGTTGATTCATTTATTTGTTGGAAACGTTTAAATGATGCTTAAACGAGCATATTGAGTAGGCCTACAACTTGTCATTGTAATTCCCCTTTTCCATGATCACAGATGAGGAGAATCAGAGATTATGGGTCAAATTCAGAGGACAGACGGACACGAACACACTGTATTTTTATATTTATTTTAACAAATGACAACCACACTAAGCAATTTCCTACCTTTATAAAACCGTTATGAAGAAAATGTATAAAATGCTTACATTTTAGGTGATACTGAAAGTTTATATTTTGGTCTCATCCGTTTTTCTGCATGTGCTTTATTTGTAAATAGAATTTGGTATCTTTAATATCAGTCTCAGTGCATTAAGCCTTTTCTTGAAAGGACATGAGAGGAAACCGTTTAAGATATAAACGTTGCATTCATATTTTGGGCTCATTTGCGTATCTCCACACAGTATGCTTTAATAAATATGTACAGAATTGTTTGTTTGTCACATGAAGCGTTTTTCTTGTTAAGCATTTGAATGTCCCCGTCAAGTTCTGCTTATTCACGAGCGCAGTGAGAGTCAGACTTGCAAAGGTAATGTTAATTATTAAACCAAACGAAATCAAAACGTCCAAAAACACTTAGCAATGTGATTCTTTTATTGAGTGATAAGCAGTGGGTTTAATCAGTGCAATTATGAATAGATTTGCCATCCGGCGTCTTCTCATCTCCTCGACCTGCTTCCCTTGGTGTTTTTACACGTAGAAAAGGCGAAAAAACGTTTTTCACTGTCTTGTTTTCTCTCAGAACGATGATCTGAGTTACTATCACAATTATCGATGCAGCATTAATGACATACAATGGTGACATTTTTCACAATCATGACAGAAAACAAATGACTGCACTAAACTCACTAACGGAAAGGCTGCGCGATCCTGTCAAGATGGCGGATAAACAAAGAAGTTACCCAGAACTCAATGCGGCGTGACGTCAGATTCGTATTCTCTATAAATGAGTTCCAAATGACACTTAAGGCTGATTTATACTTCTGCGTCGAGTGTACGCCGTAGCTACGGCGTAGGCTGTGCGTAGCACGCGTAGCATACGACGTAGCCTGACGTGCAAGCGCTCTGATTGGTCTGCTAGAACCCCTCCCTCTGGTCAAAAAACTGGCGCAGAGCACTCGGAGAAGAGCGAGCACTTTCAACTTCACTATGAAAGAAAAACAGTCTGTTTCAGAGGACACATACAGTCAAACTGCAACAAAAGTCATTACCTATTTGCCGCTTCTCTGCCGTTTCTGTTTGTAAGCTTCTCTGACAACGTACATGACGAGCTGCTTCTTCTTCGGCTTTTGTTTTGATACTCAACATGACCACGGACACTGCCTCCTAGTGGTCTGCATGTACGTCGACGCGGACAACGACGCAGAAGTATAAATGAAAACAGACGCATAGCCTACGGCGCAGAGGCTCCGGCGTAGGTCCGACGCTGAAGTATAAATCAGCCTTTAGTTTTGAGCCTCACACTTTTCAGTGCTCCAGAGATCTGACATTGAATAGTTTAGACAAAAATAAGAGTTATTTCTTAATTAAATGCAACTCTCGTATTCTTGAGTTCTTATATTGAACAATTAGTGATACATTGTTAGCTGTGTCTTTAATTGACGTTTCATGCAGTTTTATTATGAGACTATGAATAGAGCCCATAGTTTTTTATTAAATGAAATAACACACATACATGTAGCTAATACAGCCTATATGCATGTGTGCATTATCACCTCGGTGATGACATTCACTGTTAATAATTCACCTTGACAACGATCCCTTACGGCATCAATGCGCTTTAGTTAAGTTCATTATTCGTTCTAATGTGTCAGGAGAGTGTTCTTAAAACACTAATCAAAGTAATATCAGACCTTCTGTTCTCTTCTTTTTAAAGAACATCAAAAGATGCGCTTGAACCATTCTCCTGATCCTTTTGAACAAGCGTGAAAAATGACGAAAGCTTGCTTGAATCAGAACTCTGGCGTGACAGCTGATTGGTCAATTGCTGTTATTTATAGTTTGCTAATTATCATACATAGAATTTTACAATTTCATTTACATGATAAGATTTACAAAATACATAACACAGTTAATATAAAGGGAATGAGGGTGGCTTTACAGAGGGGATGTTTTTGTCTTCTTTTTTTTTTCAACAAGGGGGATTGCCATCCTCCCTCAAATCGAGTCCTAAACAGAGTTTCTCTAGAGTGTTTTGAAAACTTTGCTTGATTTGTTAGAGCATTCAGAGCAGCCTAAAGGCCCCGATGTACTTCAAACAAAATCGAAGAACAAACTAGCATGACGTAATTTCGAACAAAATCAGGCCAAAAGATAGTTTGTTAGGATTTCGTTTCGGGGGAGGTTTGAAACAGCTTGCCGAACCGAACTTTCCGAAAAAGTGTGCTCCAGCTGGTAAACACCTTCAACTACCATTGGTCTGTGGTGATTATGTAATAGGTGTGTGTGGCTCTGAGGCTCTGCCTTCTTTGAGGGAAATCTTCACTGGTTCATTTCTTCTGTTCAGTCCGTTGAGATCAGATCCGAATAAAAAAACATGAACACAGCTGCTTCAAACTGAAGTCGTAATTCTAATTGAAAGAGAGACTGACACTGTTGTCATTTTTGTTGTGTGTTTATTTAGTTTTTGAGAGGAAAGCGGGCAGCACATATTTAACGGTGGGCAGCATGGGGATGTTCACTAACAGTATACCTCTGGTCATGAATTTCAAACTTCTTTTTAGCCAAAGAACGAAATAGAACTTTACTAAGAGTAGTGCCTTAAGAAAGCAACATTTGCACAACAATGGCATGAGATTGGGGCGGGACTATCTGTTTGCCTGACCAATGGAAGATGGATTTTTGCTATTTAATTTGTTGCTGCCAGTGCAGTACTTCAGCTTTAAAATTAGTTATGAAAGCTGCTGTAATGTGTCTTTAACATCCTCTGCTTTCCATATTAAGTCCTAAAAGTAATGGTAACTAAAAAAAAATAAAAATAAAAATAAAAAAAGGACCTAAAATAAGTTGAACACTTCCTTTTTTTGCTTTGTACATTTGTCCACTCTCTCTTTTTTTAATGTTTACCATCATCCTTGTCTTGCCCACTTGGCTGTCATCTATATCTCTATTTTGCTTCACATCCTTCCCCTCCTTTACTCCTACAATTTACAATAAACAAGACCAAAATAAAACTCTTGCCAAGTGTTCCTGGAAACACTGATCTCTAACTTTACCTGGTATTCTTCATCTGGTAATTTTCCCAGATGTTTTAGAGCGAGCTGATTTGACAAACTCACAACTGTTTTTGATCTTTCCCTGTGGGGTGGGAGGTCAGGATGAGATCAGCTGGGATTTGATTCATCGTGAATGACTTGGTCTGGTAAAATGAGCCAGTTTTCCAAAGCATGGAAAGCACTATGTGAACCTCATGGTGATGTGTCACATTAGGACAAACAGAATCCCGCAAATCCTGCAATTGTGTGTGTTTTGCAAGCATGTGTGTATTGGCAATGAGAAAAATCTGACTGGTCTGAATTACCAGAAATATGATGAAATCCTGGTCCCAGGGAGACCCATGGCACACTTACTTGAACACTCCTTTTTCTCCTCTGAGTCAGGTCAAGTCATCTTCATTTATATAGCACTTTTTATAATACAAAAATTGTATTGTCTCAATATAAGAGACGTTCGGCTTGTTAGACAGCTAGGTTGCACAAGTCCAAAGTGACCGCCCTGCTGTGTGCTTTCTCCAATACATTCTCTGGAAATTATTAGGCAAACATCTAGCGATAACACTTTCCTATTTTAATAATAACAATAATAATAATGATAGTCAATTAAAATGTATTTATTAAAAAAATTCTTAAAATATATTCTTATTATTATAATATCAATTAAAAATATAATTAATAAATCACCAATAATAATAATAATAATAATTATTATTATTATTATGATTGATACAATCAGTATATTTATTATTATTATTATTATTATTATTATTATTAACAACAACAACGTTTAATATCGATACAGCCAATTAAAATGTATTTATTAAAATTTATTTTAATTATTATTTTTATAATAATAATAAAATCTAATTATTTATTACCGATTATTAATTAAAGTGTATTCTTATCATTTTTAATTTAAAAATATAATAAATAAATCATCATCAATAATAATAATAATGATATTGATACAATCAATATATTTATTTAAATTATTATTATTGTTATTATTATTTTTATTATTAATAATAAAAATGTTTAATAATCGATAGTCAATTAAAATGTATTTAAAACATATAAAACATATTCTTGTTTATTTCATAATAATAATAATAATAATAAAATTATTTATTACAAATTATTTATTAAAATGTATTCTTATCATTTTCAAAATAATTTTGAAATGATTCATTCACATTTTCATTATAATAAATAAATCACCAATAATGATGATAATAATAATAATCATAATAATAACAACAACAACATTATCCATAGATTATTGGCTAATAATTTCTAGGAAATGTATCAGAGAAAGGACTCAACAGGGCAGTCACTTTGTATGCAAAGTTCTTCCACACGAGAATTTTCCACTACCCTGTAAACCATTTCATTATGGACTTTGTGCATGAGGCAGTATCATGTTGGAACAGAAAAAGGCCCCATTCTACTGTAAATGTTTATCTAAGGGGACTGCATAGCTGCATGCTTGATTTTACGCACCTGTTAGTAAAGGGTGTAGCTGCAACAGTCAAAAATAGTCACCAACACAACACCACAGTCACACCATTTTAACGAGACTTTGTAGGTCAAACATCTCATCATGCACCATCACAGAAAGCCAATAGTCTCTATCCTCACACATAAGTTAAGATAGACTAAACTGTGCAAATAAACCATAGTGCTCTCTGCATAAAAGTAAAGGCCAAATTCCACAAGGAACAGTGATGAGCTGATGACTGAAGCAGGCAAGGTCTGAAGCGCTGCATTTTCTCTGTGACGCTACGGCGAGGGCAGCCAATAACAGCTGCTCCATTCTTTTAAAAACATTGATCTTACAGCACACAGTTCATTTATCCAGGAACATATGCAAACGCTCCAAAACAACACAGCTGTTTCTATGGCAACGGCAGGGCTGGGGCAACAGAGACAAATGAGTTCTATTTCATGTAGGCTGAGATTTCTTATAGCACACAGTAAAAAATGAGCAAGCAAATTGCTTTGTTTACTTAACATTTTCTTTCAAAAGCACACATGGCACAACTTTTCCCAGAAAAACTAGTTGCTGGAAAATTACTGTGTTGCAGCATGTTGAGATGTATGTTGCAACATTTATGAGCTGTAAAGCTCATATCAGATTTTTGAGAGCAAAACTCTAAATTCCTCTTTAGGTTGTTAGAACTAATAGAGATGATGTCACAAATACACTCAAACAGCCATAGGAATAAGCTTTTGCCAAGCATTTTGATTGTTTCTAACTGTGATTATGCACATATTCTGAGATCCAAAGTCTCATGCTTTTAATTTTGCAATAAAACTAAATGATTTTTGTTTTGCATTCATTTCTGCTATCATGCAAAGTTGTAAAATCTGTACAAAGGAGTGAACAGGGGCATTTTAAATTACATTTTTTAGTCATTTATGCTGTTGAAACACCATGTGAGACACAGGCCACGTTCACACTGTCAGTTTTTGGGATTGACAACCACATTTACTTACAGGTGTGAGTCTCGAAATGTCTCGTTCAAGCAGCAACTTACAGCAGCGTCTTGAACACTGTCTGTATGAATGTGCAACGAGAGTCAAGCCCGTATTCTCTTACCAGGCGACAGTCATTTCGAAGGCGACAGTCATTTCAAAGATGGCGACGTCCATAAAACTGAAAGATCTTTTCACTTTTGACATGACGAGAGACTAATTGAACCACGAGTTCATCCATCAAAACTTCATTAACCAACAGCAGCATGTAAACATGCGCTAGCCGGAGTCTTTAACCGTTGCACTCGTGTGTCACGTCCTTTGCGACATCTCATGCATGACACGGCATTTGAATTTGGAAAAGAAACACAAAACTCTCCGGTGGAGAACAGTAACTGGATCTAACACCTTAAAGGAATAGTTCACCCAAAAATGAAAATGTGATGTTTATCTGCTTACCCCCAGGGCATCCAAGATGTAGGTGACTTTGTTTCTTCAGTAGAACACAAATGATGATTTTTAACTCCAACCGTTGCCTTCTGTCAGTCGTATAATGCGTGTCAATGGGAACTCCATCTATAAGAGTCAAATAAACATGCACAGACAAATCCAAATTAAACCCTGCGGCTCGTGACGACACATTGATGTCCTAAAACACGAAACGATCGGTTTGTGCGAGAAACCGAACAGTATTTATATAATTTTTTACCTCTAAAACACCACTACGTCCAACTGCGTTCAGCATCCGGTTAGTGAGGTCTGAACGTGTTCTGATGACGGAAGTGATGTCAATGAGTGCAAGACACTTCCGTTGTCAGAGCACGTTCAGACCTCACACACCGGATGTGGAGGGTAGTTGGACATGCTGGTGTATTAGAGGTAAAAAATGATATGAATACTAGGGGTGTAACAATACATCGATAAAGATTGATACATCGATCTAATGTCTAACGATCCGATGCATCGATGCATCGATGCAATGCGTAAAAAAACGATACCTGTGGGCTATTTATAGGGGCACCTTTGTTTTAACACTCTCCACGTTTTCACACAATATCAATCTATGTATTATCGCCAACGCGTGCATTCTCGTTTAAACTAACTTTCAGAACTTGTGAAAGACACTCGGGACAGTAGATGGAACTGTCACTGGCTGATCGGGCCAGTGCTGAATCTTCACGAAAGTTTAAAATTTGCTTGTGTTTAAAGCCTTGCAAAAAGCAGTGCGCACACATCTCAAACAGTGTCCGTTAGATCACAACACTGGAGAATAGAGTGCTATGAATCGTTCTTCACACACACAGTAACTGAAATTAAAACTGTTAAAAGAATATGGTCAATAAACTGCCGCATAAGAGCGCCGCGCGCTGTTACTCTGTGTTGCTTCAAGCACATCATTCTGCACACGGGATGCGCATAAGTGCTTTGTGCCGCTATGTATTGGAGCCTTTATAATAAATTTGCACAATGAAAGAATATTGATAGCCTGTCTTGTTTTGTCCTACCTATAATATGTTGTTGCTTCATTAAAAACCTGCGCTATACATTTAAAAGAAATGTCTTTTAATTATGTGTGTGTGTGTGTGTGTGTGTATATGTATTCCTTGTTTATCAGTTTTTTGACATTACACATTTTAGCACAGAACTAAAATACTTTCTTGACTGTTGTCATGTCATAAGCTGTCATTAGATTACTGTGTGAATTTTTTATTTGTGGATGACCCAATCAGGGTTCAGGATGTGAAATTTTGAAATAAATGTTTGTTATATATTTTGGTTGCAGTTGTGAGTTAATAAAAAATTAACTGGTTGTGTAGAAATAGGCTCAAAATATCGAAATATTAATCGAATCGAATCGTATCGTAATCGTATCGCAGAATTTTTTGAGGTATCGGAAAATAACGAATCGCTGGCTATGAGAATCGATATTGTATCGAATCGTGATGAACTGTCCGATTTACACCCCTAATGAATACTGTTCGGTTTCTCGCACAAACCGATCGTTTCGTGTCTTAGGACATTAATGTGTCGTCACGAGCCGCAGGGTTTAATTTGGATTTGTCTGTGCATGTTTTTTTGACTAGATGGAGTTCCCATTGTCATTATTAGGCTGACAGACTGCAACGGTTGGAGTTAAAAATCATCATTTGTGTTCTACTGATGAAACAAAGTCACCTACATCTTGGGGGTAAGCAGATAAACATCAAATTTTCATTTTTGGGTGAACTATCCCTTTAAGATGACGCACAGCTCATATCTCTGTCGCTGTAAGTAACCAAAAGCGTGTTTACATGCTGCTGTTGGTTAATGAAGTTTGAATGGATACAATCGCGGATCAATTAATCTCTTGTTATGTCAAAAGTGATGAGACTTTTCAGTTTTATGGACGTCGCCATCTTTAATATTACGTTGGTCTCTGTCATTATGGTTACTAGTAAGAGAATATGGGCTTGACTCTAGTTGCACGTTCATACAGACACTGTTCAAGACGCTGCTGTAAGTTGCTGTGTGAACGGGACATTTCGAGACTCACACCTGTAAGTAAATGCAGTTGTCAATCCCAAAAACTGACAGTTTGAACGTGGCCTAGTTGTCCAGTCCAGTTCCGTTCATACAGCGCGGATTTTCTGAGAATGCAGTTGTGCGTCAGTTATAAAATGCGGTTGTCACTCCCGTAAATTACCGTACTGTGTGTGAATGTAACCGTATTAAGGACTCAAATACAGGACTGACAACCGTATTCTGCTGCTGTGTGAACGTGGCATAATAAAGTTTAGTCATAAAAGTCCATTGTTATGAGTGTACACACTTCCATCCTCCAGGGCTTTTTAAAAATTAGCAGTAAGTCAGGAGAGAATGTGGTACTTCTTTGACCTCAGTTCAGAGGGGACTTGAGGCCTCACAACAACAGCAGGAATTGAGAGATGTTGAATGATTAACCGATGAGAAAAATCCTAGGAATAAAATAAGAGAATGGGGAGCAGGAGGGGTTTTAATGGCGATGATGTTAACAATGGCAAACTTGAAGGTTTTCTCTGACTCATTCTCACACATGTGGTCCAGAAGTGTGGACTGCACTGACGTTTCATTGAGAGACACTGGTTTGTGGAGATCATATCTAAACCACCAGAAAGAAAGCAACCTCAGACACTTACTGTAAATGTGGGAAATTTTAGCAGACCACCCACTGAGACTCAGAGAATTAATGATAAACCTTTGATAGCTGGAGTGTTACAGTAATATGCGCACACACAGGCGAACAATAGACGAACAGAAACAAACCCAAAATGGACAAACCCCGCTGTGGGCCACTGTCTTACTTTAGTTCTCATGGATTAAACTCATTTAGGAACTTTTGATTTCCAGCTCACACAGGACATGAGACAGATGAGCGAAAGATGTGAGTCACTCACAGGAACAGATGTGCCCTCTCACGCCACCCGTTTCCATCATCAGCACTCATCCTGCCTCCCTCTTTAACCCATCAAACATCTATTGCTACTATAGAATTTCAGACTTACAGTAACTTAATGTTTTGTGAAATGCATATAGACATGTATGTGTGTATACACGTGTAGACGGGTCAAAACAAAGTGCATTCACATCTTCAAGCTATTCAAATCTGCATATTGGCAAACTGGAAAACTGATTATATGTTATTTGTAGACTACTGTATGGGAAGCTTTTTCAAAAAGATAAAGCAAAGCCAGTTAAACTACACTATGGCTATGGGACAAAGGTCTGTAAACAGATCACAAGTCTGTCAAGTTAGGACACACTGTTATTGTGCATAAAACCTAATGACTAACTGCGTTGCATGAGTCTGCAAATCTGAGACCACACTAAAATATTTAAGCCTTTTTTAAGATTTACGCACTTCAGTTATTAGTAAAATTCCATCAAATTGAATTGAATAATAATTGTTCCGTTTTGCAATTAAAATACGTAAGGATTATTCATTTCAGTACTATTTTACTATTAAGTAAAATGCATAAATCTTAAAAAAAAAAAAAAAAAAAAAAAAAGCCTTAGATTTTTTTGGAGTGCATAATGAAAATCTTGGATTATTTTTCTTAAAATTTAAATCTGGAAGTAAACCAAAATTCAGAATTTAAAACAAATTAATATTTGTAATAACTGGTTTCCAGCCATACGCAAGTCTAGTTTCTGAGGAAGAGTGACCTCTGACCTTACGCATGACGTATTGACGAACTCGGAAGCGAAGAGGATAAAGCACCCGTCATGAATTAGAAGTCTAAAACAAGAATTTTTAAAGAGATATATTGGAGGATTTTGAGATAATAGAAGAGGAGCTTGAGATTGTTGCCCAGCCCTATTTGTTTGAACCGGAAGAGCTAGGCTTACGATAATCCTACATCCTACGTCGGGTCAGAGGTCACTCTTCGGCGGTAACTCGACTCCAATACGGTCGTTACGGGAAGCCATTTATGATAGTTTATAAAGTTTTAAATATGGATATTTTTCTTAAAAAAGCCCATCACTTTGCTTCAGAAGGCCTTTATTAACTCCCTGGAGCCGTATGGAGTACTTTTCTCATGGATGGATGCACTTTTTTGGGCTTCAAAATCTTGAGCTCCATTCACTACCATTATAAAGCTTGGAAGAGTCAGGATATTTTTTAATATAACTCTGATTGTGTTCGTCTGAAAGAAGATAGTCATATACACCTAGGATGGCATTTTTGGGTGAACTAACCCTTTAGGTGAAGCTCAGACCACATTTTATAAGCATTCAGTAAAGAAATGCAGGTAATTCAAAAGGGTTTGCTATTGTAAATTTGAGAATGTGAACTCTTTGCATAGATGCTCAGATGTTCTTGCTTTGACTGAAGAACAAAATGACAATCACGTTGGAGAACATGATAATCAGGTTTAACACAAACCTGTAGAGTTCATACAGCTCAAGTGATGCTGTCATTAAGAAAAGAGGAACTAAACCAAAAAAGAAAAAGATAAAGAAAAAGAGGGACAAACCAAATATGACATTCTGAATTTGTCCTTTCTAGACTGTTCATTCACACATTCTCCAGTCCAATGACCTATAAGATTCCTCATACATTGTTCTTTGGTCATTTGTATTACTGGCCATCAGTCATGTGTTTTGATTGCTTCATCTGTAATCTGTTGAAATGGAGTCTGGGGTCAAGGCTGCCCACAGGATTGGCTCACTGCTGTCCGGAATGAGACTCCATGTTTACTCAAGGGGTGAAGGGTTGGTTTTAGTTGGTAAAATATGCTTTGTTTTTTAATCTCTTGGCAGTTACATCCAGGAAAGCATCTGAAAACACACACACGCCTCATTTTCCGTCAATGTGCTTCAAAAGCAGATACCAGTAACTGAATCTGATACAAACTGACATTGACTAATAAAAATCAGTTACAAACTTCAATGACTAAGCTAAATGCATATCCTGTGCACTGTTGAAATTTTGGAGATAAATTACTCAATGTTTTTAAAAGAAACGAAGCTTGTTGAATACGTCACATTTCTTTCTTGCGTTTTTGTGTCGATGTTTTAAATTCATAATGACATGTGTAGTTCCTGCACTCTTAAAAATGAAAGTTTATGTTTAACAAACAACAGTTATCAAGAATCTTATAGTTGGCTATATGGTTTATTGGATATTAAAAATGTTAATAAAGTAGGACACTACAAAACTAAATGCAAATATAATGCAGCTAACCATATGCACAATAAAGAGAGCACATATTTATGTCAAAGTTTGCACGTCCGATCAAAATCTACAGTATTTCGGTGCAAATTCATCTATCACTTTGCAGACAGACATCAACATGGACAGGTGACCATGTTTACACACTCTCATCTTGAAAAACCACAAACACTCTAAACAATATAATGGAAAACATGACTCCCGACTAAATGAAAGACGTATTCACTTTCTGTGAGGATAAACATGGTTTGTGTCAACCACAATGTGTTTTATACTGTGTATTATTGGCTGCCAAGAGCATAAAACCAATGAAATTCAGGAGATATTTAGGAAAAACGTCTATTCAGCCCATGTCTTAATAATCATTTCAATTACTGGTCTTTTTAATACATTTAAAGGAGAAACCAATTTTAAATCATAAATGGTTTTCAAAAAATACTAGTGTCTTAATAGGACTTCAAGAGGTTCTCAATAATAAGAGGAGTCTGTAAAACCCTTGATTATGCCCTTATTTCTACACTTTCAGGCCTTAAATTAAATCAGACTGAGAATATAATAAAGTATTGTAAGTCTCCAAATTTAAATTAACATAGTGAGATTGTTAAAGAACCGTTTATCTGTGGTATTTTGTGGCTGTTCTCAAACATCAGCTATTCTTTGATGGCTGGTGGTTCTTAGGTGTGAGTTTTCTCTGAGTACGTGGTTATATCAGGTTATATCATGTGTGCGTGAGTGGAAGTTACCACACAGGGGAGATGTTGAGAGATGTCCAAACAAGTTTAGCTCATTGAAGAAATTATTTTCCGTCAGTGAAATGACGCATACACTCCATTAGTAAGACCTCCTTCCTCCAACCACAAAATGTGCCTGAAACAAGACATGTTCTGATACCGATCATCAATTCATCATCGCAAAGAGGAACCTACAAGACCTCTCTCAGTCCTTCACATATCTCTCATAATTCATGTTAATGGAAGCATGACTAAGAATGCTTTTTATAACGTTTCCCCATTTTCAGATGGTCTAAGAACAGTTACACTAGCCACTGAGCTGATAACACAAGCCACACATAGTGGAACAAAGCTCTGAAGAGCGCATTAAAGATGTTGCCATCAGCACAATAATATGAGATTTGTTAAGTGGATGAATTATGTGTCCGCTTCTATGAAACCGGTGATACTAGACCAACCCAATGTTGAATTAATAACGAAATGTCTTCTCTTTCATTCACCGACATGCATATTGGCAAATAAAACCCACTTTGCAGCACAAGAAGTGCTTCAGTGTATAAAAGAGTCTCTTTTTTATTGTCTGATGACTAACAGTGGAATCTGGGCTTGAGCTCATGTGTGAGCAATGGCAATATTTCCCACTTCCCTCTGCGTTTACTATGACGCATTCTTGATAGCTAGAGTTTATTCGGTTGTTTTTCGGACTTAAACAAAGATGTTCATAGTTTGAAATAGAGGCAATCAATATAAATAAAATCACCATTGCTCTTACACTGACTGAGTTGTGTGGAGATTATTTCAGAATGAGAAATGTTCAAGGGAAAGCCTCCATTCTGGATCATGCCAAACAACTGACCAAGAAACATGACTCATGACTTCCCTGCACAGCAAACTTTGGCGAACTCTAAACTCATTACAAATACTTCTGTAGATATCCGCGCTCCAGAGAACATCTTTCTTTATGCTGTTTTATAACAGCCAAATTTTTTTATGTGCCCTGAAAGCATCAAGTATAAAAGTCAGAAACACCTTTCAGAATGGCAGGCAGTAGTATATTGCTCAAAAACTGTAAAACAAAGTAATATTTCTGACAACCGAGGCCAAAAGAGTCTGTTAAGTTCCTGTAGCTATACAAAAAAAAAGCACCACCAAGTGCATGAATTATGTAATGACAACTCTTTTAAAGAAATGTTGGCTTTTAAGAGGAATTATAAAAATATACTAAATGAATTCATGTGATGGTAATTTTTAACAACAACAACAACAACAACAACAAAAAAGTCATTTAATTTTTAACTTGCACATTCGGTCAAGGTTCGTCAAACTGACGTTTGGTACCACAGCTAAAAAATGTTGTGATATGGAAATCTATAATAAAGTGATTCATAATGACAGTTAAAAACAGAACAAAAAAGATTAAGCAACAGTGTCGTAATTACCTCGTCTGGCAAACGCAACTCCTGTTCATTTGCGCTTATTTGATGTCAGGTAAAAATATACACTGTTGACTTTTATGATTACTGAAACATTTCAAGCTTCTGCAGAAACTTATATCTACTTGAATGTACTAATATGTACAAAATTATGAATTTGTATTATGAATAAAATAGAATATGCATGAATTACAAAAAAGAATATGTACTATTACTAAGGACTTCACAATCTTTTGTTTTGACTTGCTTTTCTCTCCCTCCTCACCCCCTCACCCCAAATCATACCCTGGTCCCGCCCAAACTCCGGCCATTGGTTGAGTTGATGTTGCTGTGTGGGGCCACTCAAACAAACAGAGCAATGTTTTAATATCACCACAGAGCCACAGTGTTTACACTTTTCAGGGAAATCAACCTACAAATGGCTTATTTATAGTTGTCTCTGCGTATTCAACTGGGAAAGGAGAGAAAAGGTATTTAAACAGAAAAAAAATGACACTCATCACCTTTAACTGGGTCACTGTGACATTTCCAGTAAGTGAGCTTTTGCACACAAATGACAGTTCCATCTTGAAGCTCTTCACATCCTCTCGCTAATGATGATTCCTAGGTTGCACGCATTGTTATTGCAAATAGTTTTGCCATTAACAGGCAGAGAATAACAAATTAGAAATTTGCTTCTCAATGTGTTTTTTTGTGGCCTCCCTCAACATTTCTAAACTACTAAATTATGTATCTATTTTTAAAGAAAAAAATCTACGTAAATGGCACATGTTCCATTGTTCTATTTCTATCAAATTCACAAAAGACAACAGATGCTCACAGCAAAGAAATGTGTTACTGGCATGCAGAATATGTGAAAACAACAACAAGCACCACATATACACATGTCGAACCATCACAAGCATGAATATCATAATCGTGTGAGTGCTGTCAAAACAAAGGGCCCTCAGCAGTTCCAGTAACCCCTCTTTGTGGGCCCGATCTGAGGTAATTCCATTACGGCCTGATAAAGCCAGGGGCATTCCAGGAACCAGAGGCTTTTCAGCCACATTCCTCCTCTGAGCATCTGCGTCTGACTGACTGCCTCTACTCTGCAACACGCTTCAAATGAGAAGAACTGGAGCTCTCTAAAACAACAAGTCCTTTCAGACGTCCTGTAATTCTTGTAAAAGAGCATCAGATATTGTATGTCATTTTGAATGTTGCCTCTTGTCGCAACATGAATGATAGGTTATCTGACCGGATTGTGCAACTATGAGCTAGAGATGTTCAAAAGAAACTTGGGTAGTGTAATGGGGTGAATGCAGTTAAACGACATAATAAAGTGCCACTGTACTGCTCCACATGCTATTTTCCTGCAGATTCAATTACCACAGACTATGTAGGATTCTGAAAGAATCACAATGACTGCCAGTTCATTCACTTTCTCGTTTTCATTTTCTCTGACCTACAGATCAAAGGCATACATGCTTTCATGTCAGCAAATTTTTAAAGTTTAAATTAAAGGAATAGTTCACACAACTTTTTCACATTCACTCACCCTTAAGTCATCCGTTTTGCAAAGAATTTCATTTGCCTACATTGCGTATATAATTAGTCTGTATTATCATAGTATTATACATGTTCCTATATATATATATATATATATATATATATATATATATATATATATATATATATATATATATATATATATATATATATATATATATATATATATATATATATACATACGCACACACTTTATTAGATACAACTGTTCAGCTGCTTGTTAACGCAAATATCTAATCAGCTAATCACATGGCAGCAACTCTGCATTTAGGCATGTGTACATGGACAAAATGATCTGCCGATATTCAAAGTGAGCATCAGAATGGGGAAGTTGATTTAAGTGACTTTGAATATGGCATGGTTGTTGGTGCCAGACTAACACTCTGTTGGTGCCAGACATGATGCAGGATAACACATCATATCACAAATCTCAAATAATCTCAAACTGGTTTCTTGAACATGTCATTGATTTCACTATAATCAAATGGCTTCCACAGACACCATATCTCAATCCAATAAAGCACCTTTGGGATGTGGTGGAACGGGAGATTTGCATCATGGATGTGCAGCAGACAAATCTGCAGCAACTGTGTAATGTCAATATGGACCAAAATCAAAATTTTTAATTGTGATTTATTGCACCCTTATCGTGAAATTAAGCATTCACCATTTATCTTCTTAAATTCATTCATTTTGTCATCATTTCCTATATCCACCAACATAAACCATCAGATTGAGGGGTAATTCTCACAAAACTGTATTTTCTGCAAGTTTTTTTCAAGGTAAATTTAGGTCTCTTTCCAACAAAGGACACTTGGAGACTCCAAAAGGACACCAAATAACCAAATGAAATAAGGAGTCGATATAATTCATAAATTTATGCACACCAAAGCACCAATGAAAACCACATGGAGATGCCAAAAAAAAAAAAAAAACCTAAACCAACCGACCTGACCTGACTGTATATACTTACTACAGTACACAGATCCATTCAGAATTACTAAATACAGCAATATACGCATTACAAATCAAAACATTATCCTGAATGTGTATGGAAACAATGTGAATGTACTGAAATGTATCTGTGCATAAATACAATGTGCGATTAGTGCATTGAGAGCGCATCAATATAATGGACTCACACACGTTTACTGTATGATTCCTGTACGTCACTGCAATCATCTTTACCTTGACTGCAATCCTCATTCATCAAAACTTTACTAGCGAGACACTGGTTTGCTTTATCCAGGTGAGAAACGTAGTTTGTGTATCATGTGGCCAAACTGTGGTGGGATGCTTTGACATATTCTTTACATTAGGACTGTTTTGGACTGAATGAATTCACTTACTGGATCATTGGACTGAAAATTTCTTCGGAGTTAGCGGGATCGGGTTAAAGTGTTAGAATAGAAATTTCTGCCTACCAGGGTTACAGGTTCTTGTGCCATTGTAGATACTCAGTGTGATAAACTCCTGACTTCTAAGATCATCTAACAATTTTAAATGCTTCAGTAATTTATTTGCACAATTATTTTAACATGTTAAGGATTTTGAATTAATCGCATACGTCAACGTTGACAGCCCTAATATATACACACACACAAACATAAGAACATATAAATGTATAACATTATAATACTATAATATAATATGATAATACAGACTTATTTGCCTATATGCAATATAGACAAATGAAATCTCAATTAAATGAAATCTCAAAGGAGACTACAAGCAATTTTTAGCATTTGTGAGGACTGTATGAACTCTTTGCAAAAGCAAAATGTAAAGTCTACTGCTGGAATGCTTTGAATTGCAATTTTTAAAAAAATCAAAATTCATAATTTATGAATTATTTAAACATGACAGAAGGTAGGAATATAATTATATGAACTCACAGTCTATACCATTACAGTATCTTGGTTTTAGAAACAGTAAAACCTGTCAGTGAATCTTTTTGACTTGAACTGATTATCTGAATGGTGTCATTCAATAGACAACCGTTTTAAGCAAAGCAGTCAAAACGTGGCCTGCGGCAATCAATTTCCCAGCAGCCGCCACCTCATTTGATTCCAAAAGTTGTCTGACTTGTTTTTAACATTTGTTTTGTTCACAGATTCTTCTTGGTCCATCATCCATTAGGCATAGTTCCCCTAAAATATACAGAACTAGATTAGACTAACATTTTAGCTACCTTTTCGGGAATCCCTAGGACTAGGCCTTGAATCAGTTGGGAGATTAACCACTGGCTACACAGGAATTTAAAAGCTTGAAGGATTTAGCTGTACTTGTACGCATGCCAGACTATCACCTGTAACTTATCATAATGTCTGCTTCTCAATTCTAAGAATGCAAAGAACAGACTTGCATTTTCGTGGAGACCAGTCTTGCTAGGCTACCTTGAAAGAATGAACTTGGAAGAACTCAAGGACACAGAACGCATCTTTGTGAGAATTGATATGTGCTGTAATCTTGTTGCTCAACTGACTGTTCAGCACATATTAGGCAGTGGGACAGCACCATCCAATGCACAATAAATAAACCATAACAACACAGGTGTCATGACCAATTAAAATATTTACTTACATTATTGTTATTATTTGATATCTTTTTTATTTTACACAAGTATTTGTGTAAATACGTAAGTATATTTAATGTTATGCTTTGTCAATGTTCAGATTCTTTTAAATATGCCAATTAAAAAGTACTACAGGCTTTCTCCATGTATTTATAACTTTATTAAAATTATGCCAAACAAAACTACAAATGTTTACTTTCACGAGCCAACACGTTTTTGCAAGCTTTCAGTGGGAATCTCTTGAGTGAGAACAAGAGAAGTTTAAAGCTTACAAAAAAGGCTTCCATACGCTGTCTGCCCGTGATGACTTCTGGGATTTTTAACGGTTTGATTCTCTCAAGTCTGCACTTGAGAGACTTTGACAGTTGATGATGACATAGCACGGACGCAAGATCGGTTAAAGGGGACCTATTATGCCCCTTTTACAAGATGTAATATAAGTCTCTGTTGTCCCCAGAATGTGTCTGTGAAGTTTCAGCTCAAAATACCCCACAGATAATTTCTTATAGCTTGTCAGACTTGCCCCTATTTGAGTGTGAGCAAATACGTGCCGTTTTTGTGTGTGTCCCTTTAAATGCAAATGAGCTGCTGCTCCCGGCCCCCTTTCCAGAAGAGGGTGGAGCTTTAACAGCTCGCTTTTTGGTTGCTCAACACTGTAAAAAATTACCATGATTTTAACAGTAAAAGACTGTAAAAATGCTGCGGTGAAAAACTAATTAATTGGTTTACAGAAAGTTTCCGTACTATATACGGTGAATAACTGTAATAGATCTAACGGTACATTTAATGTAATTTTACGGTAAAATACCGTTAAATTCACAGTTTTTGAAAGTGAAAAATAACAATTCATTGTAAAATTTACAGTGAAAAACCGTAAATTGACATTCCCACAATTCCCTGCGTGACACTTCACATTTGATATATTTTTGTTGAAATAACTCTGTTTCTTCTTAGTTTTTCTCATTTTTTTCTAATCAGTTATGTACATTAGGGTTTTATGTTACATCTAATGTTGTTAAATTAATGTTTATTGCATTTTTAAAATTTCATGCATGTTACCATGATGGTGTTTAGTGTGTGTGTGAATGACACTGTGTGCTCCTTCTATATATTAGTATTGTCCTCCTTAGCTTGTGGAAAAGCTGCTTGTGATGAACTTTGATTCATCTTGTGACTCTTATCACCACTGGGTTTGGTGACTGTCAGTGTATTATAAAGATACAAAACAGATGTTAGTACTTCATTAGGTTGGTAAATTAACATTATATCAGTTAATGAAATATGTTATTTTACCATAAATTTTACTGGGATTTTTTTTACAGTGTACTGAAATCCAATGTTAAATATACATATTTAAAATGTAAAATTCACATGTAACTCCGTAAGTATGTTTACGGTTTGATGTCATTTTTACAGTATTGTTCTGGTAACCACAGCTGCCGGTATTTTTCTGTAGAAACAACGGGATTTTTTTTACAGTGAACAACAACAAAGCTGGAGAATCTCACGCAGCCAAAATGACGATTGTCAGTAACGGCGTTCAGCCTTACATTGTTCAAACCGGTGTTGGACACTGATAGCATGACTACGTCAGACTTCCTACTTCTGCTCAATTTCATTTCGCTTCTGTACTCAGTCTGATACAGCGTCAGAGCTTTGTGTTTGCCACCGGTCTGGAAACAGCCGGGCCAATCAACGAACAGAGGGCGGGCTGAGAGCCGTGACGTAGATGCTAAGCGCCGAGTTTTACATTGTAGGTTAGAGAAATCGAAAACCGAAACGACCGCGGAAATGGGAAACGAGACACGGGATGCAAACTTCGGGATGCATTAACTTCGCATAATCTGCAAAAGTCGTTTACAGCCATGTTCACTCCGGTATTTCGCTCGCATCATCATGTGTTTACAACAGGTTTACAGTGGAAGTTCAATCATAGATTTGAGTTCGATGCATGATGTCTGTGCTTCGATGCGGCTGTACAGGCGCATAACATACGTCATAACTAAACGTATCTGATTGGCTTACGGGTAACCAATGATTTTAAACTTCAGACAAGCGCCCCCTAGCGAGAGAGAAAACACTTCTCTATTATGCCATTCCAGACTCTGTCTACGAAGCAAAGTGAAGTAGCAGAGTCTGGTATTACCAGGCTAGGACACTGATGGAGAGACTCAGGAAGAAGTTACAACTTATAGACTGCAACTGGGCGCTTCTGAATGGCTAATGGATAAATTTATGGAGTTTCTGTGGAGTTGATTCAACTCATCGACTAGCATGTGGCGTCATGTTAATCTTTTGCGCAAATCCAGTGTTTAATTGACCCTCGTTTGTGAAGCAGTCCGGTGTAAAATGACAGCATGTCAAAAACACTCTACTACAACAACTCTTCCTCTTCTCTAAAGCATTCCAACATGGCCTCACCCCCTTTGTTACGTGTTCTCTGGGGCAGGGTTTATGTACGTTTTTGGGTTTGTGATGTCACCAACCCGGGAAGAAGCTCGTTGTAGTCCTTACCAGCCATTTGTTGAAGTCCTTAAAAAGAAATGCATTGAACCTCCCTATGCATTGAACTGCACTGTAACATTACACACTAACTAAAGTTAAAAAAAGTGAAATCATAATCAAGGACCCCTTTAAGAACACATATTGAGAAATGACCAATAATATATCATGCTTAATATGTCTGGTATTTTACAAATGATGTGATAAAGTCTGTAATGCATATTATTTAGCGGCACAAAGTAAACATGAGATCTCAACATTACCCAACAGAGGATTCCTGGAATAATATCAGAACACCACTCTAAGAACCCCGACCATGTCAGAAACAGAATAAGGGATGGGAGTATGTGTTGGAAAAAAGCCACTCAAGCATGTTGGTTTGCTGGTTGCAATGCAGTTCCAGCTGAGCAGCGTATGGCCGGAAGATTCGTAAACGGCTGAGCCAAAACCCAGACTTCCATGTTTGTAAAATGATACCTCATCACAAAACCACAGCCTATGGCCTGTCAATACTTATCAGCAGGATACACTGAGGGCCACAGAAACCTGCCTTTATAACTCTCCCTTCGTAGAATTTTTCTAGTTCATTTACACCCTTTAAAATATGTTACTTCGGTTTCCAATGTTCAGTCAAAAGCACAATTCTTTTGATTTCATTGTAATAGCATGGGAAACTAGAACTATTTTTCTGAGAAGCAATTATCAGGACTGAGTCAAGCTCCATTCAGTGGCACAGTTAGCATAATGACAGTCTTTACTGGCTGAACAATAGACAAACTGGTTTTAATCTCTTCTGTTCAATGGCAAGATTATTGCAGATTCCTGGAAAGTTTTATTTTTTTATTTGTGTTAGTCAGCATTTTTGATTCCTATCATACAGGCTACTTGCTGTTATGGACAAATTGTGCAACTCTAGTCTTTTGAGGTTACAAAAACAGAACACTATTTGAATACTAACACCCCTACAGAAATTTCTCTTCCTTATCGGCAGTCATATAACACTAATTATAATCCTGCAGATGCCCAAGAGACCTGCCACACACCTAAGAAAATGCAATGCCCTCCAATAATATGCAGTGCGAAACAGAACGTACCCTGATACTCATGGAAAAGTTTTTGGTACGTGCTGCATAAATGCACCTGGCAAATTTACCTCACAAAAAGTCACATGATACTGTCTCGACCAATGAGCATGCAGGCTGCTCAAGCAGAGCATGAAAATAAATGAGGGCAGCGAGCCCCCTGCGCTCCACGCTTTATGGTGCTCCACTTCAGGGAAACCATGTGACTTTCCAGAGAGGGGGAGAGAAAGAAAAGGGGGGAGGGATAAAGAGAATGACAGTGGGGAGGGTCAAGAGGAATAGGGTCAGAAAGGGATATTTGAAGATGGATTTCTTGGCAAAGAATGCACGAGGAGAAAGTATAAAGGAGAGTACACTTAAAAATATGTGAGTAACAGAGGAGAGAGTACCTCTGAATGAGATCTGCATGATTAAATATCGCATCGAATAAAGTTGAAAAACTGATAATTAAGTTGCATGATTTTATATATATATATATAAAATCATTTAATATATGACTGATATTTGATAGCACAGATAATTTTTACATTACACAACTTGGTGCAAGATGTGTTATTCTAGCTTAATATATTAAATAATATTATATATAAATTATATATATATTACATAATATTAGTATATATAATATATATAAGTTTCTTAATCTAAAGGGATACTCAACACCGAAAATTATGTCATCATGTACTAATTTTTTACAGAGTAACACAAACAATTACTGTCAACATGTGAAAGTTGCTCTTTTATATACAACGGAAATCAATGTGGATCGCGGACTGTCAAATGAGGTCAGGAACTGATATAGGACCCCAAACTCTAAATAAAAAACTAAATAAAACCATACAGCTAGAATAACACATCTTGCACCAAGTTGTGCAATGTAAAAATTATCTGCGCTATCAAATATCAGTCATATATTAGCGGATTCTGTATGGGCAAAAGCAACTGCAGTGAATATAATGCTTCAGTAGTAGTTGGACCGTAAACACTTCACAGAGGTTACTTTACTATACTTAATATTCATAAAATCTACACCACATTTTTTGCCTCCTGTACCATCTGAACTAACACACCTAATTTGCACCTTTGCACTCACCTGCTTTTCATTTCATTTGTTTGGATTTTGCATTTGGATTTGGATTTTTTGAGGTTTGACATAGTGGAAGGCATAGTGAAAAGAATTTGGGCACGCGGATACATACACAGAATGTTCTCTAGTCACTTCCCGATTCATAAGAAAGTGTCTGATGATTATGAAATGTATAGAACCGAAAAAGCAAAATATTGAAATTGACAAAGAGGAAGTATAGAGGATGTTTTTTTTCTATGGAAGCTATTTTGAAGGAAAAACAAAGAAGAACACACAACTGGAAAATCTATGTGGCTCACTTAGCAGATTGTAGTTTGCAAACTTTATAAGGTAATAAAAATCATGCTAAGTCAGAGTAACTTTTGACTATTTTACTGGATTGTCAATGTTTATGTAATCCATACATACATAAAGCCTGTTTTAGCAGTGCTGCTCAGACTCTAGAGAGTTTCAAAGGCGCCAAGCCTTGTATTGCACAAAGTTTCAGACCAGCTCTGGGGAAGTAAAATTAACTTTGCAGTACAACCTTGAGAAAACATGATTTCGAAAACTAAATTAATAGCATAATTCCATCAAACTGTCCCCAAACTGTCCCCAGCCAGCAAACTTGGTGAAATTTTGCACACACAACAAAGCCTTTTTGACAGGAATCAAAAGCTAAGTCACCCACACAGATTATTCGTAAGCAGTTTCGTTTGGACCTCAAATTACTGCAGTCCTTATTGGGAATATGAAGAAGCTTTACACCACAGTCTCTGGTCTGTTGCAAAATTGTGCTCATGTGCAATAAACATTCATTAGCCAAGAAGTCACATGACTGTAGGCGGACCTTAGTCGTAGTTTCTCGACAGAATGTTCTAACCGTAAATGGTGAGCTAAACAAAGGCATTTTCAAGCATTACCAAAATCCTTGAGATTTGACTTCCTCTACGGAATTGAAGACAAAAGTACCACAAGCTTCAGGATGTCTCTGATGGACGTTATAGGTCATAGGGTTGATCCTGGGTGGTTTCCTGGGAAGTTGGTACACTTTTAATGTTTCTAGACTAATACAGGTGTTGGGTTTTTATAAATGCAAACTTGCAGGAACACAATGGATCTTTTCAATACTTAAAATTACCAAATCAGCAATTAGGTTTAGGATTTTATTTATTCATTATTGGATCTTTAATGGGATCACAGACTAAGAAGGATAAAAAAGATCATGCTGATCAATTAAATAACTTTCTGTGGAAGACCATTTTTATTTAAATGATTTAATTATTTTATTTAGTTGCTCACCAAGTCTGCATGTATTTGACACACTAAAAACAGTAATATACTGTGAAATATTATTACAATTTAAATAACTATTTAAATATATTTTAAAATGTCATGACAAAGCTAATGTCTTCAGTGTCACATGATCCTTCAGAAATCAATCTAATATGATTTGCTGCTCAAGAAACATTTCTTCTTATTATTATTATAAGTGTTGAAATCAGTTGTACTGCTTAATGTTTTAGTGGAAAATACAGGATTACTGCTATTTTCATTCTAGATTGTTTGATGAATATTTGAGTTCAAAAGAACATAATTTATTTGAAATAGAAATTTACGTAACATTATAAATGTCCTTACTGTCACTTTTGATCAATTTAATGCATCCTTGCTGAATAATAATAAAAAAAAAAAAAAATCTTACAGACCTTAAACTTTTGAACGGTATACAGTACTGTGCAAAAGTCTTAGGCCACCACCAGCTTTGTTGTTTTAGAAAAGTTTTAATGACCATCCATATTTTTTTTTTTTTTATCTTTATTACTATACAAACAGAAAATACAGGAAATATGTACACAAAATTCAGAACAAAATGGCTTCTTTAAGCAAATCAGTATTGTGACCTCCGGAACTTCTTCCAGTTTCTCAAAGAAGAAAATCTGAGAAACTTCTCATCAGATTTTGAAAGTTTTCTTTACCTTCCAATCCTTTTCCATCCCATTTAGGTTTAAGAAAGCTAGGTTTCTTAAAAAATAACTGTAAAAACACGAAACAAATGTACACAGTAAAACACCGTTTTCCATCGAAACAGTAATATACCATAAAAACATGCATTCTAGGTAATATTTGACATTTTAAGAAAAGAGGCATATAGGCTACTTTCTCGAAAACGACAAATAATGTTACCCAGAATGCATTGTAACATACAGAATATACTGTAAAAAAAATGCATTCTGGGTAATATTTGTCATTTTCGAGAAAGTAGCCTATAGGTTATTTTCTCGAAAACAATAAATAATATTACCCAGAATGCATTGTTTTACTGTATATTACGCTTTCAATGGAAAACGGTATTTTACTGTGTAAATTTGTTACTTTTTTTTACAGTAATTTTTTAAAGTGTGCTCAAGTGTAAGGGGAGGTCAATAAATATATAGAAGTCATTTTTTTCTGATCTTTTCTGTATTTTAATACTGTGTACAAATTTCCCGTATTTTCTGGTTATATTCTAATAAAAAGACTGAGAAATAATTACATATGGTCATTATACCATTGCTAAAACAACACCTAATGGTGGCCTAAGACATTTGCACAGTACTGTATTGTACTTGTACATGGTAAATGGTGGAGTTTAACAAGGCCTGACCTCTGACCACATGCATCATTATGCAACATCTTCTGACTAATTACGAAATATAACGCCATCCACAGATAAGCGTGAACTTTATTGGACATGCACATTGCAAACATTGTTCTGGTGCCAAGCCATGAGGGTAACACCTCATTTACCGCATTCTCTTTTGATTGAGGTCATTACTAAGAGTGTGTTGACTTAAGGGAGACAGATTGCACCCTTGAAAGAGAAAGTGGAAGAACACCACCCACCGTCCGCAAACAACAGCAGCTCATTTGTGATATACACATTTGTATGGTCTATTTTCAGCCCCAGGGTTTATGGTTATTGGAAAGGCGTTGCCCTCTCTCTCCTTTCCGAGAAGGAGTCAATATTTCTCTGTCTCTCCCTCCATTCACAGCTAATCCAATTTAATGTCAGAAAAACGGTCCAGCTGAGAGCAGAATGGCATATTTCTAAGACATATAGAGCAGTGCATATATATACACACACACACACACACACACACACACAGAGAGCAGCTGTGCCTCCTCAGCTGAGAGCAAATGCAGGGTGGCAGGCAATTCTTCTTGAATGTCACTTCTATTGTCTGTCGCTGCAGTTTTGTTATCCTGAGTTCCTGCACTCAGAAGCAGGATGCAGCAGCTGCAAGAGCATTTGCAACGGTCGCATCACGTCGCTGTATTATGCAGATGAGACCGAAGGATCTTGGAGGAAATGGAAAACTCATGTCTATCGGTAATGCAGGGCTTCCTTATCACGAACGGTACCACACCAGATCAAATGACAGGCTCGCTTTCACTCTTTATCTCTCTCTCTCAGCCTGTACAAACAAACACACCTGCACACAAACACACACACACACAACTCGCCATTCCAGTAAAATTACAAAGTGCATCATTTCCCTTCTGATTGTTATGGCAATAATAGCTAGATTAGCAAAAATGGATTAAAGCATGACTCTGAATTACAGTCACCTGTACTCATGAGACACTCAATGCAGTTTCAACAAAACAGCTTGTGACATGTGATCCTTCCAGCTTTTACTGGAAAACCTGCTGCAGGATTCCATGCTGTACCAGGAAGGAAGTGAAGGTTTGAAAAAAAAAAAAAACACATACCAAACGTAATCATAATAAAAGCATAGTTTGTAAGAACAGAAGAGGAGAAGGTTAAATTAGTAGGTTGGTGCATTGGTTTTACTGGTAGTCGTAACATGATGTAGTGTGAATACGAGTACAACTAGTAAAGTGGGACACTTAGGCATATCATCTTGTGTATATATTCTCATGTATAATTAATTCTGAACTAGTATGGGATGACATTATTATCATATATTTAAAACATTTGACAAATGATCAAAAAGTGTTCTACTTTACCTGGATTCACCTCTAGTTAAAAATAAATATATACATACATACGCAGTAAAAGATAATGTAATTTTGACAGTAAAATACTGTAAAAATGTATGTTTATATATTTATGTGTGTGTGTATTAATTTAAGTATATTCTGTGAAACCTAAAATGCTGTTATCATATTTTTACTTTAAATTTCACACATTTTTTATACAGTGTAGGAAATCTTTATTTTAATAGTTAAAATAGTTAATAGTTAGAATTGTTAAAAATAAATACATACATACACAGTAAAAACAAATGTAATTTTAACAGTAATGTGTATGTGTATATGTATATATATATATATATATATATAAAATGTAAATTTAAGTTCATTCTGTTATCAAATGCTCAAAATCAATATCAAGTGTCAAATGCTGTTATCAGATTTCTACTGTAAATTTCACACATTTTTTTATACAGTGTAGGAAATCTTTATTTTACAGTCCTTTATATTGGAAACAAAATCACAATAGGTCTTTTTTATTTTGGAACAGGAGCAATTTTACAGAGACTGAATGAAAACTAACCAAAATATCCCCTTAGCTTAAGGACATAAATCTATATTTTTAATAAAAATTATGCAAAATAAGTTTCAAGGCCAGTAAGTAATATGTATAATGTGTGCATACGTGGACAAAGCACTTTAGGACACAATAGTGGGAAACAAAAGGGCCAATTGTTTTGGATCCAAGTGGAATCTGAACCAGATCTTCTGGTTTTGGTGTTCCACTTGACCAGCACGTCCAGCATGTTTTGTCTGTTTTGCTGTAAATGCCACTAAAATAGAGCTCCAGATCCCAGGGCCTGTGATATCATAGTACAGTGATGATCTTGCTAAATCCTGTGCTCTATGTTTAGATTGTGCTTCAAACTCAAACCGGGAAATGATGAGCCCTAGGCTGTATCTCCTTTTTAGGTTCAGTGATGTGCCTGATGACAGATCGTAATGCTGTTTATTTAACTAACAATATTAGCTGCATTAAAAAAAAAATTGAATACAGATTCCTGATAAGGGTTATTATTGTAGACTAAAAATAACGAAGACGAAAACTATTCATTTAACAACATTTTTATAAAAACAAAGTGAAAAAACTAAAAAAGAATAAAGAAATGTAGTAGTCACTGAGCATTCATCACATGACAAAAAGTATTGATTGAAATAAATTAATGCAAAGTAAACTTAAAACTTAAAAAACTAATTTAAAAATAGTATTAAAATAAAAACACAAATCAATCTTGTTCCTGACAGACACTGCTATGAAGGATCCAGGCATCTACTCCAAAAACGAAACCATTTTCATATTTACATAAATGTCAGTATGCACATAGCAGGCATTATCAGCACTAAACTGAAAATGACCATGAAAACCCCAGAACATGTATATAAAAAGTATGAAATACACAAAAAACTGCTGATCTAAACACTTGCTCTAGTTTTCCTGGGAGAACGTTTTCCCAACCCACTCCACTAGAGTAAATATGCAGCATTTACAATAACATACAGTCTGTGTGTGCATAGTTTTGGTCAGGGAAATATGCAATGCAATCAGCAGGAGAATCTTAGCGTGGTGAAAAAAAAAAAAAAAAATAGAAGAATGAAGGGAACTCTTTCAAACTGACTTCCAGTAAACCCTCCTCTTACTGCAACGGTTTCTCTCACAACAGGGAGCTGTTTCTTCAGACACGCTAGAAGAAAAAAAAAAATCATATGCAGCTCATTTACGGGCACTAATCCAGCAGCTGCAGTAAAAGACAAATATATAGACACACACACTGATACATTAAGGTAGAACGTGCTGTGTCTAAAAACAATCCGGCTTTGCGTGTTTATTTAGTACTTTTGAGTGGACACTCTGTGATGACAGATCCATATTTACCGCTATAAATCAACAATATATCATCACATGAAGCAATAAGAGGATCCAAACAATCTCCTCATATGTCAAAACTCCTCCTGCTAACCTCAAAGGTTATGATAACTCAAACCGAGAAGTAATTCAAATATATGGACCGTATGTTTGAATGCATGATGGGAGTCTTCTCGCCACACACAGATCTCTGCTGCACCACTAGTCATGCCCTACAACCAGAGCAGTCTGGCATGGGATGGATGACAAATGCTCTCATTTGAATATAATGTAAGAATCGGGTGCCATCTGGCACACCCTAGTCCTCACCTACCCCCACCCTCCTGCCTCTTACTGGAAACCCAGACAGCTGCTCGACTCACTTTCACAACCTCTCCTGACACCTCCCGCAGGGTTTTATTAGAGTCGGCCTGGCAGAGCTCAGCTGCTGGAAACACAGCCAGTAAAGGCCAGGAAACCTCCGCTGCTGACCGTATGACATCACTGCAGCGGGTGGACAGGCCTTTCAGGTCTGAGAGGAGCGAGTGTAAATAAGATTGTGTTACTCACAGCACCGAGCATGCGAGCGTGACACTCGAGTATCAAGCGGATTTAGAAGCCATGCTGACATTCCGGTTGTGATGTTATTTTTGATTCGCAATTAGGAGCTATTAATGGGAAATTGATATTTTAGTGGCCACGTATCACAGTCAAATAGGGAACATCTTCTATAAGGCATGTAGTCACTCAGCAAACAAACATGCATGTCGTGATTAAATGATTGCTACACATCTGTAGGAGGATGCAATGTTTAAAAAGTGAAATAGTTTGTGGTTACATATGACCAACAGATATTTTAGAAGCATGATATACAGTCAAGATTTCTAAGATTGCTAAATGTCAATGTCTAAGAAATACAGGCTATATATATATATATATATATATCACGTGCTATATATATAAGTGTTACCATGTCATATATATATACATATAACATGGTAACACTTTACAATAATTAGTTAACTTGTTACAGTATTTATTAATCTTTGTTAGCTCATAACAGATCTAACTTTTGATTTTTAATAATGTATTAGTAATGTTAATTATTATTAACTAAGACTACTAAATGCTTTTAAAGTATTTTTTATTATTAATAGTTTATGTGTAGTTAACTAATGTTAACATATGGAACCTAACTGTAAAGTGTTGAAGTGTAAAGTCACACTTGAATGTAATGTAATAATGTTATTTCTTTGGATACAAAATATCACAATATGGCATCTGCAAACAAATGACGCAAGATCTTTTCTCAGAACTAACTTAATTTCCTCAGAGTCATCAAGTTCACACAGGGGTGTAAAGTAACTATTGATGTTGTTTATCATATTAACTTTAAACATGTTCCACAATTTGATGACTAAAAGAAGTGATTGTGCTAATAAAATGCAACTTCATTTGATGTTTTGTTATTTAATGCAATGCTATTTTTGAGTGTGGATTAAAGGATAAGATACTTTTTAAGGTCACTGTGTGATCAGTTTGCTCCATGGCCTACACAGTCTCAGAAAAAGCATTTCAAAAGTAAGCATTTCATATGATGGAAGTTGCCTTTTGAAATATATTACTGCTACATAATGCAGCTCAGACCCAAAACTACAAACTGCTCAAGTACTACAGAGCTAAAATGTTAGACATGAGCGCCCACAAGTGGATAAAGTGAGTATAACTTTAGTCAACTCTGTAAATGCAGACATACTGTCTTTTTCAATACGGGCCATTTTTTCACCAGGGTCAGTATTATAACTCAAAGTGTACACTGGAACTGGTTACTTTCTGGAGATTAAACAACCTGGACTAATGTAGTTTTGAGAAGATTACTGTAAACTGATCGATATCAGAGAGTTCCATTATTCATGTCTGGAAGCTTAAGCCCGTTTACATCAATGATTATCGAACACAGTACCAAAGTTCAGGGAGGTCCTGTGAATTGATGCACTATTGCAGAATACTCCGTTACATTACAGTGCAAAGAAGAAGACATGAGCTCCAGAACAGTTATGATTCCAGCTCGTTTAGTCCGCCATTGCTTACACAAACCTCGTAGTGTTATTTGCGTGGATCCGGTGCGGCTGTACTATGGGTCCCCGCGGGCGGCTACGGGATCAGCTGTTCGCACTGTGGACCTCCGCAGCGACACCGTCACCAAACCCGGAGCAGCCATGCGCCGAGCCATAGCAGAGGCAGAGGTCGGAGACGATGTGTTCGGAGAAGACCCTACTGTTAATGGTTGGTTAGATGTTAACACACAGTCACATTTCTGTGCTTCTATTTGGGCAGACTCTATTCTTACAATGTAAGAGGTTCCAGACGTGTTTCATTGGGATTCGTCTGTTAAAAGCATAAAAACAGATGTTATTGACGTCACATAGCTCCTCAATAGTCTGTACTCTTTCCCGCTGTTTCTGTAATGGCCACGAGAGGGCGCTCACATCCGTTAAACCAGTTACAGACGACAGGGCTCGATTTGAGGAGGAGTGGGGTAGGGATTTTTAGGCTCTATGTAAGATTTTTACTTTAATAAAGCATAAAAATACCCCAATATGTTTGCAGATATTTAGGAAACATGCTAAGTTCACCTACTTGTTTCTCAGAAAAACAATGCTACAGCCAGATATTATACTTAAAATGTGCGTTCCGTGTCGGAATGTCTGTCTTTGTTTTGATCTGTGCGAAACCATGTGCTGCCAGTTTATCCAATAGTATTTCGACATCGCAGGTTGCTAGTTGGCGGAAAACACCACATATTGCAACCATGGAAACCAACAAACAAACTGGGTCAGAGAAACGCAGATTCTACCTGACTTAAAAAAACCCTGAATCCATCTAAAAATCTCTATGAACGACAAACAGATAAATCAACTCATCAGCTTACAGTGTGTAAGTCTCCTCAGATTTCATTGTGAATTGCGCTCCCTCTTGTTGCTGGCAACCCGCGTCTTTGAACGAGGGGGCGGGCCAAACAATATTTTGAATTTGGTCTGCAGTACCTATTTTGAACACTGGGTGTCATTATTACATAAAGCCCCTTTAAATTCTTTGTATAATTAACAAACTATATCAGCGTTTGACCAATCAGAACTCAGTATTGTAACGCGCTGCGCACAGTCTCGCCAAAGCTCTGATTAAAGCCAAAGTCCCTTTCAAGGAAAGTCTGTTAACTCGGCGGCCATATTTGCAATGCCTCAAAACAACTTTTATGTCAAGATGACAAGAAAATTAAGTTTACGAAAATTAACATTTCAGAAGCCCTAAAATGCCATGAAATCAAGATAAAATAATGATAATAATCCACGGCCTTAAGAAAATAACTTGTGACCACAAATAAAAAAGAAAAATATCCATAGCTTCTTATGGCATCCATAGTAAACTACAGTGACAAACACAGATATGAGAAATCAGCCTATGAATCTCAACAATGGTGACACCAAAATTCAGACAAGATTAACTCTGGACATCACAAAAGGCTACTAAAAGACAGAACAAAAACCACAGCAAAAAATAAAAGCAAATAGTTAGAATTAAAGAAAATAATAGGACATCAGCTTTTCAGCTACATAATTTATTCATGCTGTGATGCATGCTGGGAGTTTTGTACTACTGTTCCCAGCATGCATTGCGGCATGACACTTTTGATTGTCACCATTGTTGAGATTCTTGTGCTGATTCTTGATGTCTTTGTGTGTCATCTTAAAATATTTATCATCTTTTTTTTAAAATTTCTGATCAGTTTTGCTCCATTATATAATTTCAGTTATAGATAGTTTTGTTTCATTATGAGATTTCAATGATGATTGGTTTTGTTCCTTTGCAGAATCTCAATGACAGTCAGTTTTGTTCCTTTACGAGATTTATGTGACGGTCGGTTTTGTTCGGTTACAAGATTTCAAAGACAGTTTTGTTTCGTTATGAGTTTTATTAGGAGATTCAGTTTTAGGAGATCTCCATAGCAGTTAGATTCGTTTCTTTACGAGATTTCATTGACAGTCAGTTTTCATTGTCAGTCAGTTTTATTTGGTTACAAGACCTCAATACAGTGTGTTTTGTTCTTTTACAAGATTTCAATGATGGTTGAATTTAAAACAACCTGTTGGTTTTGTTTATTTACGAGATTTCGATGACAGTCGGTTTTTGTTTCTTAAAGAAATGTAAAAAATGGCTATTTTTTCCATTATGAGATTTCAACGATGGTCGGTTTTGTTTCTTTGTGCTTTTACGAGATTTCAAAGAGATTTGGTTTTGTTTTTTTATGAGATTTCAATGACTGTCGGTTGTGTTCCTTTGCGAGATCTCAGTGACGGTCAGTTTTGTTCCTTTTCAAGATTTCAGTGATGGTCGGTTTTCCGTGACATTCGTTTTCAAAGATGTTTTCTTCTGTTACGAGATTTCAAAGATAGTCAGTTTTGTTTTGTTACGAGATCTCAATAACAGTCAGTTTTGTTCCCTTATGAGATTTCAATGATGGCCTCTTTTGTTCCATTACGTCATTTTAATGATGGTCGGTTTTGATTCATTACAAGATTTTAATGATGGTAGGTTTTCTGTGTCGGTTTTATTTGGTTACAAGATTTCAATGACAGGACATTTTTTTTCCGTTACGAGATTTCATTGACAATAGGGCTGACCGATATATCGCATGCCATTGTCACGCGCATTTCGTCAGTAAAGCCGGTTCCCTGATTGCCGCTAAATCGCCATCACCTGCTTTCAAATGTTACGAGATTGCAATGATGGTCGGTTTTGTTTCCTTGTTCCTTTTTGAGATTTCTAAGACGGTTTTGTTTAATTGCGAAATTTCAATGATGGTTGGTTTTGTTCCTTTACTAGATCTCACTGACAGTCAGTTTTGTTCCTTTACGAGATCTCAATGGTTGACAGTTTTGTTCCGTTATGAGATTTCAATAATAGTTGAATTTGAAACAGTTCAAACTGTCGGGTTTGTTTGTATATTAAAAATAGAAAGCCGTTATTTTGAATTGTAATAATATTTCATAATATTACTGTTTTTCTGTATTTTTGATCACATAAATGCAGGCTTGATGAGCATATGAGATTTTTTACAAAAACACTAAAAAAGTAATGGGAAAAAAATAGTGCTTCCATGGAAGTTGTAAGGACTAAATAATGTACTTTATCATTTGTAATGTGAAACTGAGTGCATGGAATGTGATGTAGGGATTATTTTTGCCTCAGGGTTATACCCCTTATTTTCTGGGGTTTATTTTAACCCTTTATTCAGTACAGTTTATGGTGACTGTGCTGGGGCATTGGGCAGTATGTGATGTTACATAGACATATAAATCTCAACAATGGTGACATGCTCCAGGCCGCAATGCATTCTATAACACAGTGGTTCCAACCACATTCCTGGAGTCCCCCAACACTGCACATTTTGCTTTGTCTGGCGCACACCCATTTCAGATCTTGAAGTCTCGACTAATGAGCTGATGATCTGAATCAGGTGTTTGATTAAGGAGACATGGAAAACATGCAGTGTTATGGGGCTCCAGGAATGTGGTTGGGAACCCCTGCTATAACAGACAATTATTAAGTTGAAATGAACTGCATTACAACTATATGATAAAAATAAAAAAAACACTGTGTAAGATTAGACCACTAGATGATGACAACCCCTTCATCATCATGCCGCAATGCATGCTGGGAACAATAGTACAAAACTATCCATTTTTCGTTTTTAGAAAATGAAAACGCGGTAGCTAATACCTCAGTGATACTTAGAGTCTCGCGTGAAAGAAAGCGGAGCCTCAGCACACACCAGAGGCGAACCGACCGGCCCTTCTAAAAGATTTTTTTGTTAAAATATCTTTGTTACCTAGTGACGTAATTATAAAACATATAACGTAGTCAAAACACATAACAGAACAAATTGTTTATCGTTTATAAAATTAAAGTGCTTATTTTTTAATTTACAAAATTCGTCAACAAATCTTACTAATTGAATAATGTCAACTAAATAAATGTTTTGATATTTATTTATATTAATGCGAGCTGGATAAACTACTAATTTAATAATGTCAATTAGTTGATATTTATTTATATTGATGCGTAAGAGGCTTGCCCATTTTCCAGTGCATTTTTTTAACTTTATGAATAACTTTATAAAATAGATGTTAAAAAAAAAAATCAATAGAAAAAAACTTAAAGGATTAGTTCACTTCAGAATTAAAATTTCCTGATAATTTACTCACCCCCATGTCATCCAAGATGTTTATGTCTTTCTTTCTTCAGTGGAAAAGAAATTAAGGTTTTTGATGAAAACATTCCAGGATTTTTCTCCATATAGTGGACTTCAATGGAGCCTAGGGATGGGCGATATATCGCATGCGATTGTCACACGCATTTCGTCAGTAAAGCCGGTTCCCTGATTACCGCTAAATCTCCATCACCTGCTTTCAAATGGAGCGGCATTTAATAGACAGAGCAGTAGATCACTGACAAGCTACGCAATATCGCGTTCATTATCGAAGGCGATTCATCTGCGATAATGAACACGATATTGCGTAGCTTTTCAGTGAACTACGGTTCTGAATGCCGCACCATTTGAAAGCAGGTGATGGTGATTTAGCGGTAATCAGGGAACCGGCTTTACTGACGAAATGCACGTGACAATCGTATGCAATATATCGCCCAGCCCTAATGGAGCCCAAACGGTTGAAGGTCAAAATTACAGTTTCATTGCAGCTTCAAAGCATTCCACGCGATCCCAGATGAGGAATAAGAGTCTTATCTAGAGAAACCATCACTAATTTTCTAAAAAAAATTTTTTTAATTTTATACATTTTAACCATAAATGCTCATCTTGAACTAGCTCTCCTCTTCTTCTTCTCTATTAGAATTCCAGCAGTGTAGACACAGTGCCCTCCACAGGTCAAAGTTTGAACTAAATTGTCATATACAATATTTCAGTGCAAGTATATAACAATTAGTTCAAACTTTGACCTGTGGAGGGCAGTAATATACTTAGCAGTGTCTACAATGCTGGAATTCAAATAGAGAAGAAGAAGAAGAGAGCTAGTTCAAGATGAGCATTTATGGTTAAAACATATAAAACTTTTAATTTTTTTTTTAGAAAATGAGTGATGGTTTCTCTAGATAAGACCCTTATTCCTCATCTGGGATCACGTAGAACGCTTTGAAGCTGCATTGAAACTAATTTTGACCTTCAACCGTTTGGAGGCCACCAGGGACGTGCACAGGAATTTTGAGGGGCAGTTGCTCTGACCTAAAAAAAGGGCACTCCCCTACCAACCATTCCCCTAACCCCCCCTCTAATAATTCAACGGCCCGTCGTCATTTTACCTCAGTGCATTTTACCTCAAACTTGCGTCTAGTTAACTTTCTGAAGTAGCAATCGCTTCTCAGGTCGACATTAACACACTGACACAATTATATTCAGAATTAAAAATATTTTTATACCACTTTTTAATGTGTGATTGTGTAAAGGTTTTCACGAGATACCAACCTTTCGCGAACTTGCTCAACACTCGTTCTCATGGAGGCGCGGTGTGCACGGAGGGGAGGGGCTGTGCGCGCGCGCGAGTATGTGAGAGAGACGCGTAAGTGAGAGACGCAGGGAAATGAAATGTAGCTGAACGTTTGCTCTATGAAAGACATTGACAAAGACGAAAACTAAGGACATTTAATCTATAATTTTATTTTATTTTAGTTAGTTTTGCCAAACACACATTACAGTTTTGGTTAGTTATCGTTTTTTTTGTAATGCCTCGTTTTTATTTTCATTTCAGTTAACGACGATTTTTTTTCCCCACCTAGTTTTCGTTTTTTCGTTTGTTTTCGTTAACGATTATAACCTTACTCACCTTTCCAACAACGTTAAGTCGTCTCACCCGACAACCGCGACAATCTCCTTCTAGTGCCGCTCATGCAGGCTCAGCTCAGGTGCCGGTCGCGTGCAGCGCTGCAGCCACGTAAACAGAGTTTGCCCTTCCCCTATACTGACTTTCACTTTCGGACGGGTGCCCGAATATGGAAGTGAATGAGGCTTTGCGATTTTTTTTTTATCTAGGCCTACGTGAAATTCTGCATCCATTGTACGATTTTTTTATTTATTTTTTTCCACCTCGGAAGGGCAACGTGAGTCGAGAAGGGCATATGGGCAGTTGCCCGGGCAACCTGAGCAACCCCCCTGTGCACGTCCCTGGAGGCCACTGAAGTCCACTATATGGAGAATAATCCTGGAATGTTTTCATCAAAAATCTTAATTTCTTTTCCACTGAAGAAAGAAAGACATGAACATCTTGGATGACATGGGGGTGAGTAATTAATCAGGAAATTTTCATTTGAAAGTGAACTAATCCTTTAATGATGGCATACTTTTAAGTATTAAATTAAAACCGTCAGTAGGTGGTGGTAAATCACAGTCTTAATGAGCGAGTCATTCATTCGAAGCAACTAGCTGTATTTATGAATGAATCATTGAATGAATGACTCTCATGATTCGTTCAAAGCTGAAGAATTGTTCACGAAACACTGATGTGTGTGTAATTTAGACACGTGCATTATTGTGAAACGATTTTGTAAAAGATCTGTTATTAATATCCTTAAGTCGATCATCATTATCTCAATCACTTACTGCTGTTTCCTCTTTTCCTCACCTTCTTGCTTTCTTTTTCTCTTCTGCCTACCAGACGTCCTCTTCATGTTTAATAAATGGAATTAGGTATTTTAATGTAAGTAAGCCCCGCGCCAGATTGAAAGCGGAGGCAAAAGCATAAACAACGTAACGAGAGAGGGGGATGCAGAGATGTCGCTGCGTGTTATATTGATATTAACATTTATGATTGTTTAAATGATCAGCCCTCGGGGGCCCCAGGCAATTGCCTGCCTTGGCTGCCCTATTGCTACGCCTCTGGCGCACACCTCCGGCGCACACCTCCTGTTGTCGTCACTGACCAGGTGTTTTGCAGCTGGAGCAAACTTTTCTTGACAGTTTCGAACTCTCAAAACGAACTTCGTTTTAGCCTGATTTTGTTCGAAATGACGTCACATCACTTCGTTCTTCGATTTCGTTTGAAGTATATCGAGGCTTTAACGGTTCCAGCTCGTTTAGTCCGTCATTGCTTACACAAACCTGGTGTTCGGATGTACTGTGGGTCCCCGCAGGTGGTTACGGGATCAGGTGTTCGCACCGTGGACCTCCGCAGCGACACCGTAGGTGTCCGCAGCGAAACCTGGAGCAGCCATGCGCCGAGCCATAGCAGAGGCAAAGGACGGAGACGATGTGTTCAAAGAAGACCCTACTGCTGATGGTTGGTTAGTTGTTTACACGGAGTCACTTTTGTGTGCTTCTGTTTGGCCAGACTCTATTGTGACAATTTAAGAGGTTCCAGACGTGTTTAATTGCGATTCAACTGTTAAAAGCATAATATAGATGTTATAGGCCAGTGTTAATATAGACCTATTGGTGGGTCGCGAAGTGCCTGCGGTCAGATGATATGTTGTCAGACAGGCCATGTCAGTGTCGTTATTCTAACGTTATTTTAGTTGCTTGTTACGAAACAAAGTTTCTCACCTCAGAAAACCTAACTTTCCTGTCTTGTCAGACGTTAGTGTGCTAGTAGGGCGTACCCTTGCTCTCTTCAGTTGCACGCGCAAATGCGCATGCAAACTGTCAATTAATAGCTAGTCATGAAATATATAATCACTTCATATATAAAGCGCGAGAGAAACTACGAGCAGGCAACGTTACGTTGTCAATTAGTAGTCATGAAATAAAAGTACAAATAAATCACATGACTGGTATGTCATGTGGTAGCTGGGAAGGATTTGCATGCAGGTATATGATGTTTAGTCTATGGTGTTCCTTCAAGTCTAAGCATCAGTGGCGTAACTTTGTTTTAAAAAGTGGGTGAGACATGAGTGTGTGTGTGTGTGTGTGTGTGTGTGTGTGTGTGTGTGTGTGTGTGTGTGATCGCTGCCTTTTAGTTCAAGCGTACATGAACCGATCATCTCTTCCTACTACAAACATGAATTAACATCAGTACACACCATTTTTTAAGTTCACCGACCCCTCCCTTATAGAGGGTATGCATCGACGTCACTTTCCCGCCGAAAACGCGCTCCCTCAGCTGGACTGAGTGGCAAAAGAACCTGCTGCATGACTGGATTTAATAGGGGAAATTGCGAAAACGAGCGAAAAACAAACGAATTACTCTAAATGCTGGAATTGAATGTGTTCCTTACAACTTGTCAAATAAACCTAATCCATGGATATTGACATGCACCCAGGAGTCGTGTTTCCTGACATTTATATGTGCCTGATTTGGCGCCGGGGAATTACATAAAGCAAATCTGCCTGTAAATATTTTATAACCACAATATAGGTAGGTTTAAATCCGCGTAATCACTTATATCAATGTTATATCGTCATATTGTCCAGCCCTATATAGTTTTTGTCAGTGTTTATTTAAAAACACCAAATTATGCAGAATATGAGATAGTAAATATTTAATTGATGAGTTGTCAACACAATATATAACAATACAATACGGTATGATTTTACCTCAAAATCCAACAGTTTGACAAAATGATAACTGCAAATCCATGTTTCTCTGCCTGGAGTCCAGTTGTTTCTGTGAATTGCAGCGATCCGTTTGCTTTTTTTCTGTAGCTTTCGGCAGTCTTTAAATATATAGCCTACCTCAGGGTTTTGTGTCAAAGCTATTTGTTCAGTCAATCACAAGGCTCTTTCCCGTTTTGGATGTGTTTTGTGTGTTTTTCGCGGCATTCACGCTAAAAACCAATGCTGCCGCTCAGTCTTTGTGCCACTCAGTGGACGTGACCGCAGCCATAACGGTCGACGATGACGTCACGTGCATACCCTCTATTAAAGGTGCCCAAGAATGCTTTTTCACAAGATGTAATATAAGTCTAAGGTGTCTCCTGAATGTGTCTGTGAAGTTTCAGCTCAAAATACCCCATAGTTTTTTTTTAATTAATTTTTGTAACTGCCTATTTTGGGGCATCATTAACTACTGATTTTGGCAGCGCCGCCCCTTTAAATGGCGCGCTCCCTGCCACACGAGCTCTCGACTATATTGCAGTGCATTTACAAAGTTCACACAGCTAATATAACCCTCAAATGGATCTTTACAAGATGTTCGTCATGCATGCTGTATGCATGGTTCGAATTATGTGAGTAAAGTATTTATTTTGATGTTTACGTTTGATTCTGTATGAGTTTGACGCTATGCTCCGTGGCTAACGGCTAATTCTACACTGTTGGAGAGATTTATAAAGAATGAAGTTGTTTATGCATTATACAGACTGCACATGGCAGTCTGTATAATCTGCCATTTTTCAATGTTGTTCTTGCTGGCTTACCTTGTCTGTGCACAGATCCAGACGTTAATACTGCCTTTCCTTGTCTAATGCCTTGAACATGGGCTGGCATATATGCAAATATTGGGGTCATACATATTAATGATCCCGACTGTTACGTAACAGTCGGTGTTATGTTGAGATCCTCCTGTTTTCCGGAAGTCTTTTAAACAAATGAGATTTATATAAGAAGGAGGAAGCAATGGGGTTTGAAACTCAATGTATGTCTTTTCCATGTACTGAACTCTTGTTATTTAACTATGCTACTATTGAACTTTTAATTCAATTTTTGATTCTAGGGCACCTTTAAAACCTGCGTTCAGTGATAAAGCGCTCTTACGTGTGGACTGTGTATGAGCGCCAAGAGAGCACAGTTGCATGCCTCTGATAACAGCGGCAACATCAACGAACGCTCAGCATGGTTTCAAAAACAACACCTTCCAGCGCTAGTTCACCTCTTATTTAAAAAACGAATGAAATGAATGCTTTGCTAGTCAACTGGAGATGTTTCATGTGTATTAGGTACATCCATGCCGCAAGATGTTTCAAAAAGTGGTAGGGACAATATCGACCCTGGTGAAAAGTGGTGGGGACGTGTCCCACCTGTCCCACCCGCAAATTACGCCTATGCTTCGGATGTACTGTGGGTCCCCGCAGGTGGTTACGGGATCAGGTGTTCGCACCGTGGACCTCCGCAGCGACACCGTCACCAAACCTGGAGCAGCCATGCGCCGAGCCATAGCAGAGGCAAAGGACGGAGACGATGTGTTCAAAGAAGACCCTACTGCTGATGGTTGGTTAGTTGTTTAAACGGAGTCACTTTTGTGTGCTTCTGTTTGGCCAGACTCTATTGTGACAATTTAAGAGGTTCCAGACGTGTTTAATTGCGATTCATCTGTTAAAAGCATAATATAGATGTTATAGGCCAGTGTTAATATAGACCTATTGGTGGGTCGCGAAGTGCCTGCGGTCAGATGATATGTTGTCAGACAGGCCATGTCAGTGTCGTTATTCTAACGTTATTTTAGTTGCTTGTTACGAAACAAAGTTTCTCACCTCAGAAAACCTAACTTTCCTGTCTTGTCAGACGTTAGTGTGCTAGTAGGGCGTACCCTTGCTCTCTCCAGTTGCACGCGCAAATGCGCATGCAAACTGTCAATTAATAGCTAGTCATGAAATATATAATCACTTCATATATAAAGCGCGAGAGAAACTACGAGCAGGCAACGTTACGTTGTCAATTAGTAGTCATGAAATAAAAGTACAAATAAATCACATAACTGGTATGTCATGTGGTAGCTGGGAAGGATTTGCATGCAGGTATATGATGTTTAGTCTATGGTGTTCCTTCAAGTCTAAGCATGCGGTCGTCCAGGTTCCGGTTTAAAAGGCCTGGCTTAGATCATACAGGTCCAAATAATTTTCAACCAAAATCGTTTACAACAGTAGTGGACATCCAAGGAACCGCTCTAAGCTGGTTTGCCTCTTATTTTCAAAATAGAACCTTTTCTGTTAAAATTGGAAACTTTTCCTCATCAAAAGCTTCTGTCACATGTGGGGTCCCTCAAGGATCCATTTTGGGACTGTTACATAACGAAGGAGATAAGAGTAAAACAAGTCTTTACTTGATAATCCACAGGGAAAAATCCAGAATCCAGATCAGAACACAAACCAACACATTACTTACAATAAACGAGACCCGACAAAGACACACTGACAGAACTGAACTGATATACACATACTAATGAACTCAAATGACTAACAGCTGTGATGATGATGATTAGTGTCCATGGAAACAGATTGTGGCGGGAAACTCAAACAAAGAAGAACGTGACAGAAGAAAAACAAACAAACTGACAGTTCATGTGACGTGTGCATGTAACAGGGACCAGTGTTATTTTCATTGTATATGCTTCCTCTTGGATCTCTTATTAAGAAATATAGAATTTCGTATCACTTTTATGCTGATGACACCCAGATGTATCTGCCCATAAAGTCTGGAGATGATACATCTGTTAAATCACTTATCTTTGACACAGAATTAAAGTTTGACAGACAAATTAATTCAGTTGTGAAGAATAGATTCTTTCAATTGCAAACTAAACTCCAAATCTGTCTTATCTTTCAGTGATCTTGATTACTGCAATGCTTTGTACCTGGGTGTAAGTCAGTCTTCGGTGTCACGTCTTCAGAGAGTTCAAAATGCGGCAGCAATTTTGCTGACAAACACAAGAAAGAGGGATCATATAGGCTATCCCTTATTCTGGCCTATTTACTCTGGCTACCAGTTCATTTTAGAAGTACACATTTTGTATACTTTTAAAGCTCTGCATGGACTGGCACCAAAATATGTTTCTGTGCTTATGAATTGTAGTTGCTTACAGAGATCTGTGAAATCCCAAAACCAGCTGCTCCTTGAAATTCCTTGGTCACAAGAAAAGTAAAGGAGATTGCTATTTAATTTATCTTACCTTACAGGGTAAGTTAAATTAACTATTTATAACTATTTATTCATCAGTATTAGTCATATACAATTTATGTCATTAATTACTCACCCTCATGTCGTTCCACACCTTTAAGACATTCGTTCATCTTCAGAACACAAATTAAGATATTGATGATGAAATCTGAGGGTGTATGACTACCTTTCAAGGTCCAGAAAGGTAGTAAAGACATTGTTAAAACAGTCCATGTGACTACAGTGGTTCAACCTTAATATTATGAAGCGATGAGAATACTTAATTTGCACAAAAACAAAACAAAAATAACAACTTTATTCAACAATATCTTCTCTTCCCTGTCATTATCCTTATGCAGGTCCTGCAAAAAGCACAGTGAAGGCTTCCGTGCTGGCTCAGTATTGGCCAAAGCTGCACATGTGAGCAACATGACGCATGCGTATGATGCTGACGCTGGAGCCGGTGTTCTGACGTAGAACCTGGAAGCGCTGGACGTAAACAACGTATGAGAATGACACAGAAGAGATGATATTGTTGAATGAAGTCATTATTTTTGTTTTGTTTTTGGGCTCACAAAGTATTCTAGTCACTTCATAACATTAAAGGTGCTCTCTGTAAGAATGACAGCTAGTGGTTGAAATGGGTACTGCAGTCTGCAATATTGTTTGCCCCGCCCCCTCCTCCTCAGACTCTATGCTCTTGCGGGTTGCCAGTTTGAAGACACGCAACAGGAGTGAGCTCATTTGACATTGGAAGGCAAGGAGACTTACACACTGTAAGATAATTAGTTGATTTATTGATTTATGATGAGTTGATATCGTGTTTTAATATGCTCCCATTCATAGAGATTTTTAGGTCGGGTAGAATCTGCGATCTCTGACCCAGTTTGTTCGCTGGCTTCCATGGCTGCAATTCGCTGCATGTGTTTTCCGCCAACTGGCAACCCAGGGTGGCAAAATACTATCCGCTTAAGTCGTGACGTAAGGTTTCCGGGTCCAAGCCTCGACTCGTTTCACTTGAGAATGCCATCGACGGCCGTTTATGAGCGCTATTTATTCATTTTAAACATCAATCATTTTAAAAAGTTAAACATTTTAAATACTTACAGTCTACACAACAGTCTCCGTGCTCACAGCGTCACAGATATTAATATTTTAACGATTTATAAAAGATGAATCATTGTCTGGCCATCTGGGATTTTGGTATGGAGATAAAGGTTATAATTATATATTTTTTGTAGTATTACACCACATCGTGTATGTATGTTAGCACCATTTGTTGTTTTCTTGTGGTATGAGATAGAGTGTTAGGACCCGGAAGCGCTGCCGCGTGACGTCAGACTTAACAACCGAATAGAGGGTATGCATGTGACGTCACCGTCGACCGTTACGACTGCGGTTACGCCCACTGAGTGGCACAAAGACAGAGCGGCAACATTGGTTTTTAGCATGAATGTAGCGAAAAACACACAAAACACATCCAAAATGAGAATGAGCTTTGCGATTGACTGTACAAATAGCTTTAACACAAAATCAGATGTATATATTTAAAGACTGCCGAAAGCTACAGAAAAAAAGAAGCAAATGGATTGCTGCAATTCACAGAAACAACTGGACTCCAGACAGAGAAACACGGATTTGCAGTTATCATTTTGTGTCAAAATGTTGGGTTTTTAGGTAAAATCATACGTATATATTGTATTGTTATATATTGTGTTGACAAATCATCAATTAAATATTGATGATTTGTGGTGGTTCAACTGCCACCCTAAGAAAAAGCTTTGCCACCCCATCTGCCACCCGAAAATTATCACAGAATAAAATATAAATTTAAGCAGTGTTTCAAGTGCTGCTTTTCAGAAGCGGCGCTTCAATGTGATGACCTAAATAAAGTCAGCCTAACACAAAATAATGGCAAGAAAACACCTCTTTCAATAAAGTGTGCATGATGGTTGCACGCGCACGCAGCGCGCCCATTGTATTCAGTTTCATTAACAAATGACTCTTATGAACCAGTTCTTTGAGAGTCAAAAACACAGCGCAGCCAAGTTCACTTACAATTTTTTCCCTATTTATACGTGAATCGGAAAATTACTGCTTCTCGGCTAACTCAGAAGTCCTGTGAGAAATGTAATCCCATCCGAATATGTCTGAGATTCATTTTCGCAATTTTTTGGCGAGCTGATTCACTGACCGCCCGCTCCACTTTCATCATGGATAAAGGTCTTTTTGTCATCCGGCGAAACAATAACATGAAATCAAAATAATAGTAGAGTTATGTAAGAATCTATGTATTTTAACTCTTCTCGATTGCTAACATTATAAGTGATGCAGTTGGCCCAGTTTCCTACGGAAGAGGATTAGGGCCAAGCAATAATAAAAAAATAAAACCATCTCGAGATTAAAGTTGTTAAATTTAGAGAAAAAACTCATTAAATTTCGAGAAAAAAGTCGAAATAAAATGTTGAGAATAAACTCGTTAAATTATGAGAAAAAAATCGTTAAATTTCGAGAAAAAAGTCGAGATAAAATGTTGAGAATAAACTCATTAAATTACGAGGAAAAAACTCATTAAATTTCGAGAAAAAAAGTTGAGATAAAATGTTGAGAATAAAGTAATTAAATTACGAGAAAAAAGTCGTTAAATTACGAGAACAAATTCATTAAATTATGAGAAAAATATCGTTAAATTTCGAGAAAAAAGTCGAGATAAAATGTTGAGAATAAACTCATTAAATTATGAGAACAAATTTGTTAAATTACGAATTTGTTCTCATAATTTAACGACTTTTTTTCTCGTAATTTAATTACTTTATTCTCAACATTTTATCCCGACTTTTTTTCTCTAAATTTAACAACTTTAATCTCGAGATGGTTTTATTTTTTATTATTGCTTGGCCCTAATCCTCTTCCGTAGTTTCCCAAACCATTCGTTCAGTTCTCAAAATAAAGACACATTTCTCAAAACATTTAACAATGACAACATTTGGTAGCAAAACTGATGACACACCAGTCAAAATCTGAGAGAGAACTGAATGAATAATTTACAGGGGTTTTAAACTTACACAGTAGGCTACCAGTACTTTAGATGAGGGAAATTTCACTATTCTATGTACAGTAAACTGGAGCACGTTGTACAACCTTAATGTTGCGATTGTCAACTTTCTTTGTAGCCATTTGTTATGTGTAGCCTACTGTATTTTTGCAGAACTGAGAAATGATTGCCTAGGGATATAGTCTTGTGTCAGAAGACCAATATACTGCTATAGTACTGTATATACTGTAATCAAATTTATATGCAAAATAATTCCTGAATCCCAGTAAGAGGTATTTTTGTTACAGTGTTATATGATCTCACTAGTGTTCACTGGGCAGTGCAGTAGTCTGTGTATTTGTCCATTTTGTCCATTTTTTTGTGTCATCTGATGCCAAAGTTTGATTTTGTCAGACAAGAATAAGTTTTTGACTAGAACATTTTATTTTGACCTGGAAGTTTGAGGTTTGTACAAGTTGGTGTATTTTGAGATTGTGTTTATAGTTGTGAGAAAATGTTGAATTGTTTCATGAATTGTGCGTTAGCAATCAAGAAAAACAATAAGACTGAAAAGTTTGAAAGATAAATTTATGTTGGCTTGTCATAAAGCCAACTTAAAGTCTTGTTTAAAAAACTTTGGTCAGTTAGGCCAGAATATAGATGTTCTGGGTTATTGCTAAAGTGTTGCTAGGTGGTTGCTTGGAGATTCTGGGTGGTTGCTAGGCTCTTGCTGTGCAGTTGCTGGGGTGTTGCTAGAGTAGCCTATGTAGTTGATAGGGTGTTCTGGGTGAACACACACAGACATTCCCACCTCTGTTAATAACAGAAACTCAAAAATTTGTTGCTCTTTAACTTGCACTAAAACATGTGATTCATACCATCGAAGTAGCCTGTGTAATATTAATAAAACTGCTCATCTCCTTTAGTGATACAAGCTCAGACTCATTTAGAATCTGTTGATGTTTTTCATAAAGTGTCTTTACTTGGTGCCATGATGGATATTGAAATCTTGTTATTTATTTTTTAATTTTAAACAGTATATAGATGACTACTTTGGTAATGCAATGTTTGTGAACTGTGAATTGTGTATGTCAGGCCATAAATCTCCAAAAACTATGCATGGGCGCTTGCTTTGGTGTTGCCACCCTTCATAGACCTCATGCCACCTCTTTGCTACCCTATAAATAATTTTCTAGATCCTCCCCTGGACAAAACTATACAAGTTTTAGGGCTGGACAATATGACGATATATATAACATGATATAAGTGATTACTCGGATTTAAACCTACCTATATTGTAGTTGTATAAAATATTCACAGGCAGATTTGCTTTATGTATTTCCCCTGCGTCGAAATCAGGCACATATAAACGTCAGGAAACACGATTCCTGGCTGCATGTCAATATCCATTGATTAGGTTTATATGACAAGTTGTAAGAAACACTTTCGAGCCAAACATTTAGAGTGATCGTTTGTTTTACTCGCGTTTTCGCAGTTTCCCCTATTAAATCCACTCATGCAGCAGGTTCTTTTGCCACTCAGTCCAGCTGAGGGAGCGCGTTCCGGCGGGAAAGTGACGTCGATGCATACCCTCTATTGGGTAAATTAGCAAAAACAGAAATTTCAAAGTAAAATAACTGTCTGTAGCAATGGTTTTCAGAGAAACTAATATGTGAACTGATTATGTTTAATAAATATCTGCAAACATATTATGGTATTTTTATGCTTTAGTACAGTCAAAAACTTGCATAGAGCACCTTTAAGGTTGAACCACTGTAGTCACTTCGACGGTTTTAACAATGTCTTTAGTAGTTACTGCAGTGCGCAACTGATCCGTGGCTGTAACGCAACATTTACTTCTTTTGGATTTGAAATAAAAATTTGTTACTGAACATGACTTGTCAGCATTGCGATTCTCTTTGGCCACACTCGATCATAGATGTCATGTTTAAACACACTACATTTAATCAAGTTTTATTTAATTCATTACCTTATATTCATATAAAGCACACTGATACACTGCTCCTGGAACACACAGCCGGAACAAACTTTTCACGAGCACTTAAAAAAATGCGCACTGCAAACGGAGTATGTGTGAAACAGAATAAATTCTGTAAGAATACTGTAGAATAAATATGTTACTATACTATATGCTACTATAAGAACTACTTTTTGTTCTATCTCATGAGCTAATATCAAATTACTTAGCATTACATTACAAGGTGTTAAACACCTTTTTGAGTTACTGGTATACTTGTATTCTGTTTTGACATACACTAACATTCAGAAGTTTAGGATCTGCAAGATTTTTTAGAAAGAAATGAATACTTTTATTCAACGACGATAAATTGTTCAAAAGTGACAGTAAAACATTTATTATGTTACAGTAATGCATCAACTAGTGACATGAATGTCTGGTGTTATTGCACAGATTTTCTATTACCATCTATGTTGTTTATATACATTTATATTATATGCACACACATAACACGAGTCAAAGATTTTGGAATTCATGTTTCCAGTTAGCCTTTGACCTAGAGTCTAATGCTTAGTTAGTTATTTAGACTAAGTTTTGTAGACAAACATAACTTACCTACCTTACCTATAACTTGCTTATGTATTAAAAACATTATTATTATTTAAAATGTACGAGTTGGACCGAAAGAAGCCAGGTTTCGCCTCATGAAGTTAGATGAGAGAATGTGCAAATATATTAGGGTGTCTGCTTTGAAGAAGATAAAATATAAGATTGTTTTGGATTTATTTTTTTCATAATTTCCTTACTTCCATATTTTTTTCATATTTGTACAGCATACATTTGGATACATTATATTTTTCCCCCCATTCTTTCTAGAACTGCAGAAAATAGCTGCTGATATGTTTGGTATGGAAGCAGCTCTATTTGTCCCCACAGGAACCATGGGTAACCTGATTGCAGGTGAGATTGTACAATGGTGCCCAGGGCTATTAATAAAACTTGTTTACAGTTGTCACTTGGTAAAAGCTTAGAGGTAAAATGGACACATATTTTGCAGTGGCTGTGGCCAGTGTCGCTGCCTAAAAGCTGTCTCTGGCTATTAAAATCTGATATTTCAAAAATGATACTGATTTGTGCTTTAGCTCACAGAAATAGCTCACTGTTCAAGGAATTTTGTTCTTGTTAGTGACCAGATGTTGCAGTAATGTACAGCAGTGATGTACAGACATGTTGCCCTCATTTTCTTTCTTTGTTTCTCTCTCAGTTATGGTTCACTGCAGAGAGAGGGGTGATGAGATGATAGTAGGTGATCTCTCTCATATTCATATTTATGAGCAAGGAGGAAGTGCACAGGTATGAACAAAAGGGGATATATTTGTCTCTTACTTAGGCTTATGTTCTTTGTCTCAGAACATGTTCTTGTATCGATTATTCTTCCAGTCCTATATCAATTAAAAAATGAATCGACTATGTGATTTAATTTAACATATTCATAAAGGAGTCTGCCAATTTATCCCAAAAGGTTAAAATGTTATTTCCACCACAGAATGCTATTTTGCACGATAATAATTTGAGATGTGGTGGAAATTATCATGTTGCTTTATAAAAAAATGTTTTCAAAAAAATGTATCAAATATAATACATTAGGCTTTTGAGGAATTTGAAAAACATGCATTACATATGTTTTGACTCACAATAAAAATGTAAGAGCTTTGATCATAAAACTAAGCATTGAAATGTAATCTTACAAAGACATTTTATTGGGAGATCATCTTCATTTTTGCCAGATATTATAACTTTCTTATAATATTAAATTGAGCTGTTTGTAGTATGAGCTCAATATTCTCCTTATGTCATAATATATGAGCCATTAAAGGTGCCCTCGAATGAAAAATTTAATTTATCTTGGCATTGTTAAATAACAAGAGTTCAGTACCTGGAAATGACATACAGTGAGTCTCAAACGCCATTGTTTCCTCTTTTTTATATAAATCTCATTTGTTTAAAAGACCTCCGAAGAACAGGCGAATCTCAACATAACACCGACTGTTACGTAACAGTCGGGGTGTACGCCCCCAATATTTGCATATGCCAGCCCACGTTTCCAACATTATAAAAGGCATTAGACAAGGGCAGCCAGTATTAACGTCTGGATGTGCACAACCAAATCATCAGACTAGGTAAGCAAGCAAGAACAATAGCGAAAAATGGCAGATGGAGCAATAATAACTGGCATGATCCATGATAACATGATATTTTTAGTGATATTTGTAAACTGTCTTTCTAAATATTTCGTTAGCATGTTGCTAATGTACGTTACTGTTAAATGTGGTTAAAGTTACCATCGGTTATTACTGTATTCACGGAGACAAGAGAGCTGTCGCTATTTTCATTTTTAAACACTTGCAGTCTGTATAATTCATTCTTTATAAATCTCTCCAACAGTGTAGCATTAGCCGTTAGCCACGGAGCACTATCAAACTCATTCAAAATCAGAAGTAAACAATATAACAGTATACAATACTCACATAATCCGACGCATGCATGCCGCATGCGTGACGAACACTTTGTAAAGATCCATTTTGAGGGTTATATTAGCTGTGTAAACTTTGTTAAGGCACTGTTCAAGGCAAGCGCGAGCTCTGTGGGCGTGGACCACGGGATTTAAAGGGGCCGCAGCATAAAATCGGCGCGTTTATAATGATGCCCCAAAATAGGCAGTTAAAAAAATTATTAAAAAAAAAATCTATGGGGTATTTTGATCTGAAACTTCACAGACACATTCAGGGGACACCTTAGACTTATATTACATCTTTTAAAAACATAATCTAGGGCACCTTTAAAGCATGATGTATCAAAAATAATACTCAACATAAAACACATGCATTTTGTAGATTTTTTAAACTATATTTTGTCTAAAGGTTCAATAGCCTTCCATTTCAAATAATTAGATTTTTCTGGCTGCTATTTCATATGCCAGGATCTACAAGGTTAAATTAACTAGTGAAAAGTGTTATTTAAGAGAGTTTATTTTTGAAAAAGTCTGAAAGTGCCCATAAAGAAGAAACATCCATATGTCACATTATCCGTAGGATGAAATATATGTGCTCTTGTTTTTATTCATAGCTAGCAGGCGTCCATTCTGCAACAGTCACCACCCTTGGCGATGGCACCTTTGACCTAGACCAGCTGATCTCCAAGATCCGTCACGATTACCCTAACCCACACTACCCACGCTCCCGCCTGGTTTGTGTGGAAAACACGCACAATATCCAGGGAGGGCGCGTCCTCCCACTCTCCTTCCTGCAGGAGGTTAGATATTAGTTAAACTTTGGTTCATTAAACGTGTGTGTGAGAGAGAATGTGTTGAGGCAGCCAAACACCTGGGGCTGAACTCTGAACAATGGGACACAATCCCTCCATTTAGTAAATGAGTGATTAAACAAAGACTGATTTATTCAGCACTCTAGCACAAACAGGTTCTGCTTTAGATTTGACAAATGAGGCACATTCTCATATTACACTTTTTGTTTATTTCATTTGAAAAGATTTAGAAAATGTAGAAGCCTTGAGCATGCATTGAATTTATGTTTATAACTGTGTTTCTTGCTCAAAGCTTCGCTCTGTGGCTGATAAGTTTGGTTTGGCTGTCCATATGGATGGAGCGAGGGTGATGAATGCAGCCGTGGCTCTGGCCGTACAGCCCTCTGTTATACTGCAGCACTGCCACTCTGTCAGTGTGTGTCTGTCCAAGGTAAGCACTCACATGTTAAGGGTCCACTTTATTATAATATATAATAAGTCTGTTATTCTTGTATGACTATTTTTATATAGGCTATGTAACCATGAAACTCAGATAGTTGTTCTGTTTCATTCGCTTCTGCTACATATGTCAGTGTACTCAAAGGATTAGTTCACTTTAAAATTAACATTATCCCAAACTTTACTTACCATCAAGCCATCCTAGGTGTATATGACTTTCTTCTTTCTGATGAACACAATCAGAGTTATATTAATAAATATCCTGATGCATCCAAGCTTTATAATGGCAGTGAATGGGACCAACCATCAATCCATCCATCAAAAACGTACTCCACACAGCTCCAGGGGTAAATAAAGGCCTTCTAAAGTAATTTGATGTGTTTGTGTAAGAAAAACATCCATATTTAACAAGTTACAAAGTAAAATGTCTAGTTTCCACCAGAACACATTCCGTATTCAACTTACGAAGAAAGTGTAAAACTCTCACAGTTCAAAACACTTAAACTATGTCCCACGCCTATATTCAACTTGTGAAAAAAGAGTAACTGACGCGACGTCAGTTACGTTTTTTTCATAAGTTAAAAGTGGAAGGCGGTCTGGCGGAAGCTAGATATTTTACTTTATAACTTGTTATATATGGATATGTTTCTTACACAAACACTTAGCTTCAGAAGGCCTTTATTAACCCCCCAGGAGCTGTGTGGAGTACATTTATAATGGATGGATGTGTTTTTTTGAGCTTCATACTCATTGGTCCCATTCACTGCCATTATAAAGCTTAGATGCGTCAGGATATTTATTAATGTAACTCTGATTGTGTTCATCAGAAAGAAGAAATTCATATACACCAAGGATGGCTTGAGGGTGAATAAAGCTTGGGTTAATTTTCATTTGAAAGTGAACTAATCCTTCAATATAAGTATAATATGAAGATCAAATATTAATAGGAGGGATGTTAATTCAATAAGTTGATTTAGTACAATTTATTCTTAAAAATATATTACTTTAAATAATAACTTTAAATAATATAAATATTTTATTCATTATTTAAAAGGATTTTTTCATTTAAAATGCATTTAATTTCTGTGGACTGTATATTTAAAAAAAACTTCTTTCGAAGTTTGTAATTATCAAAGGATCCTGAAAAAAATTATGATTTCAGCAAAAATATTAAGCAGTACAACTGTTCTCAACATTGATAATAATAGTAAGTGTTTCTTAAGCACCAAATCAGCATATTAAAATGATTTCTGGAGGATCATGTGACACTGAAGACTGGAGTAATGATGCTTGAAAATTCAGCTTTGCCATCACAGGAATAAATTATTAATTTATAAATATATTAAAATAGAAAACTGTTGTTATTATAGTAATATTACTATTAATATTACTGTCAGAATAACCAGTCACCATGCCTGTTTCCTCTGTGCACCACATTTCCCACAATCCTCCCTGGTAATCACCTGCATGCACTAACAAAAGCCTTGTCTGGCCTCGTTCTTGCAAATTTGGACTGCTTCTTTGTCTACATTTGGATTGCCTGTATTGCTAATTGCTACTTACCTGCATCTACTTACCTACATCTACAAAACTGGATCATCTTCCTGTTCTCCATTCATCTGTGTTCCTGTTTCCCTGGATTCCCCATCTTCCATTTCCCATAATCATCTTTTCTGCTACTACAAAGATAAGATACACTAATCATCTGTTTCAGCAATAATCTACGGAAGAGGATTAGGGCCAAGCAATAATAAAAAAATAAAGCCATCTCGAGATTAAAGTTATTAAATTTCGAGAAAAAACTTGTTAAATTTCAAGAAAAAAGTCGAGATAAAATGTTGAGAATAAATTTGTTAAATTACGAGAAAAAACTCATTAAATTTCGAGAAAAAAGTCGAGATAAAATGTTGAGAATAAAGTAATTAAATTACGAGAAAAAAGTCGTTAGATTATGAGAACAAATTAGTTAAATTATGAGAAAAAAAGTCGTTAAATTTCAAGAAAAAAAGTCGAGATAAAATGTGAAGAATAAAGTCATTAAATTACGAGAAAAAAGTCGTTAAATTACGAGAAAAAAGTCATTAAATTACGAGAACAAATTCGTTAAATTATGAGAAAAAAGTCGTTAAATTTCGAGAAGAAAAGTCGAGATAAAATGTTGAGAATAAAGTAATTAAATTACGAGAAAAAAGTCGTTAAATTATGAGAACAAATTCGTAATTTAACGAATTTGTTCTCGTAATTTAACGACTTTTTTCTCATAATTTAATGAGAACTTTTTCTCAATTTAACGAGTTTTTTTCTCGTAATTTAACAAGTTTATTCTCAACATTTTATCTTGACTTTTTTTCTTGAAATTTAATGACTTTTTTCTCGTAATTTAAAGACTTTATTCTCAACATTTTATCTTGACTTTTTTCTTGAAATTTAACAAGTTTTTTCTCGTAATTTAATGACTTTATTCTCAACATTTTATCTCAACCTTTTTCTCGAAATTTAACGAGTTTATTCTCAACGTTTTATTTCGACTTTTTTCTCGAAATTTAACAAGTTTTTTCTCGTAATTTAATGACTTTATTCTCAACATTTTATCTCAACCTTTTTCTTGAAATTTAATGACTTTTTTCTCGTAATTTAAAGACTTTATTCTCAACCTTTTAATTTCGACTTTTTTCTCGAAATTTAACACGTTTTTTCTCGTAATTTAACAACTTTAATCTCGAGATGGTTTTATTTTTTTATTATTGCTTGGCCCTAATCCTCTTCCATAATAATCAAGGTGTGTGTGGTGCAACTTAACTGTTTGGACACATCCACTCTTCCCTCACTCTGGTTGTTTATTCCCTGCATCTGTCCTCATTCATTCTGTCAATAAACTGTTTACATTTAATACTCACCTCTCGCCTTTGAGTTTCAAAAAATAAAATAAAAACAGTAATATTACTGTTTTTATTTTATTTTTTAAAACAGTCCTCTTTCAAAAACATAAAAACATCTTACCAACCCAAAACTTTTGAAGGGTAGTGCGTGTATATTTGTTTTGATAATTTTCTGGAATAGCTAGTCTGTATTTCAGCACAATGTAGGTTGTTTTATTGTAGCTGCCGGTAGGCCAGTAAAGAGGAAAGAGGAAAACATAATTTGGTAATTGGAATTGTATAGCAAGTGCAGCAACCAATTCACCTAGAACATAGTAGTGAGATTTTCATAATAGGAAAAATGTACTTATTATAAACCAGCAGTATTTTTCATGCTCCTGGAAGTACTTTTCTGGGAAAGTTATTTCAGTCATTTTGAACAAAACATCTCCAGGCAGTGAGAGACCATCTGTAGAGTTTTCCACCAAAAAGCAGTAGAAATCAGTTTAAGTGAGAGGCATTGAAAATGACCTTGTTAAAGTCGGTGCTCGTATGGTTTATAACCTGCACCCTGAAGGTGTCTCACGTCCAGATAATCAAGCCTTATTTTTATTCATATCGTAACAGTGTCAATGGTACTTTCCTCTGAAAACACACCTGTAATCATATCGTATCATCTAGGATTTGAAATGTCCTCCCTCATTACTCCCCCGGAATGAACTCAACATCACAAACTCAGATCATCACATACACAAAGTCGATTTAAGAGACCCTGAAGTAAAACCTAATCACTCTCAACTCTCAACAAAATCCTTGGAGTAGATGTCAACAAGCATATTTGCATTTTAATTACAGACCTTGTTTGCATCTAGCTAGAAACAGGCTACTCTCTGTCGCTGATTTTTCCTTTTTCCCTCTCGCTGAAAGACATTAAATGTAATTGAGGCTTATAGACAAAGATCACAGCTATGAATATCAAATCACTGCTGCTTATCCTGACTACAGACGTTTGAGGAAAAAGCAACCATCTAGGTGTCCTTTATAAATGTGTGCCTGTATGCTCATATATTTTAATTGTTAATGTGATTTCAACAAGTAGAACATGTTCCTGAAACAACATTCCAATCAACCAAACAGATTTGAGGGATAGTTTTTTAGTTAATGTTGATGCTTACAACAAGGGATAGGGGCTTCTACACCATTCTTATTCACCTATCATTTCCCTCTGATTTTAGGGATAAATTATGGTTATGGTTGAATGGTTTGTACGTTGTGCAGTATACATCATACTTTATTCATACATGCAAATATGAATATAAGACATGTTAGGGGTTTTCACACCAGATGGGTTTTATTTTGCATGGAGCAAGTCACCTTATAGGAGCCAACATGCTGAGATCACATGACCAGCAAAATGATGTCCTCTCATTACCTCTGTATATGATGTGAAAACAACTTTACTAATATTATAAGTGGATTTCAGGGCTGTGTTGTTATTGTTAACTAAAACTTTAAAAATAGGTTTTGCTAATTGAAATCAAGCTAAAATAAAATATTAGATGAAAAACCTAAACTTAAGAAAGTTTTTTGAAATGACTGAAATAATAAGTTCTAGTACTAAAATTATTAAAACTAAAATAAAAATAAATGAAAGCTAAAAAGACATTACAAAAAATAATAAAAGTCACAAGCACATAAAAAATACAAGAAACAGAAGATGAAAACTGAAAAAAAAAAGTAAAAGCCAATTTAAAATACTAATAAATAGTATTATAGTATATAAATATTTATAAGGGTACGTTTACACATCAACGATGTACTAAAAACAGAAAAGTTTTTCCTTTGCATTTTTCGCATATAGACTACAACGTTGTTAAAACAATCCCCTTTCAAGGATCACAAAAACACTGCATTGTGCATGCCAGACCAGTAGTTGGCGATGTAACTTTGTAAAAAATCACTATGTGCCTATAGACTGAACATGCAATGTGCATGACGTCTAGGGCTGGGCGATATATCGCATGCGATTGTCACGCGCATATCGTCAGTAAAGCCGGTTCCCTGATTACCGCTAAATCGCCATCACCTACTTTCAAATGGAGGGCATTTAATAGACAGAACCGTAGTTCACTGACAAGCTACGCAATATCGCGTTCATTATCGAAGGCGATTCATCTGCGATATTGAACGCGATATTGCGTAGCTTGTCAGTGATCTACGGCTCTGTCTATTAAATGCCGCTCCATTTGAAAGCAGGTGATGGCGATTTAGCGGTAATCAGGGAACCGGCTTTACTGACGAAATGCGCGTGACAATTGCATGCGATATATCGCCCAGCCCTAATGACGTCACAGTTTTCACAAATTCACTTTTTTGTAGTTTACACAGAGACGATAATGGTATTGTTTATGGTAATGGGAATAATGGTATCTGCAAGAAGCAATGAAAGGGCCCTTGCACCCGGGGCCACTGCCACCCAGTGGCCTTAGGAAAACAGTGAATAGTGGGCGACATGCATTTAAGTGGGTATGGCAAAGTCATTTTGATGTGCGCTTTGACCATAATTAAATATTGCCATGTAGATGTCTTCAGACCAGGACCACTACTTCCAGTTTGTGGTGTTAATCGCATACATTAGCATGTAGCCAAGTGTTGCATGATTTAACATGTTTCTAGCATGTTTAGTACTTCATGGTATATTTAAATGTGTTTCGGGGAGTGAATTACAGTGTAAAGCATGTAATTTCCTGTTGCCCGCAGATCTGAATATTGACATATTGACACTAAATATTGGCATGTAGATGTCTTCACGCCAGGACTCTAATAAAACCTGAACTTTGGGGCATGTCGGACATTGTATGCCTGACTTACAACAGCTTCCTGTTTCATGTTGAAACATCAGACTTTGTCAGGCCACCACGGACACGCCCTTTAGTGAAAACTTAAGATCTTCACAATTTAACGTTGCAAAGGCCTTTAGATTAGACAGACCAAATATGATGTTTATCTGATAAAATTTCTAGAAGGTGTTCATTAAAGTACAACGTCTGAAAATGGCAAAAACTGCAAAAATTTTGCAGAGCAAAATTCAAAATATCTCCTTTCCTGTTGGGTTTTCAGATTTTTTTTTGTAGGTATTGGGCTGTTAGATGTGTCTACCAAATTTCATACTTGTATGTGAAATGTAGCACGAAGGGCGCTTAATTGAAAATTTTGTCGGTGGCGCTATCGAGCCATTTTGCCAATTCTGAAACCCACATATTACAAGTAGATTTTCACCACTTCTAGGGCCCCATTTATACACTGCGTTCCAAATTATTATGCAATTGACATATCAGTAAGATTTCAGTACAATAAACATTCAGATTTTAGTTTTTCTAAGAAAATGTTTGTTTGTTTATTTATCCATGTCTTTTTAGATAACTGGTATTAAATCTCAGACAAAATAATTTGCCAGATCTATGGAAACCCTACTTAGAGGTCGTTCCACATTATTAAGCAAGTCACAGTTCTCATGCAATATGGGGAGGAAGAAAGATCTTTCTGAAGATGAAAAGCATGAAATGGTCCAATGTTGTGCAAAAGGAATGAAAACAACTAATATTGTGTGAAACTGAATGGAGATTATCGAATTATCTTAAGATTTGTGAGTGATTTAGAGCACAGCAGAACTCGGTCATATAAAGGCTTATTAATGAAAGTTCCTGTCAAAAAAATGTATTGTATTAAAAGGGCAGCTATAAAAAAGCCAGTGTTGAGCAGCAAACAGGTATTTGAAGCTGCTGGTGTCTCTGGAGTCTTGAGAACCTCACCATGCAGGCTGGCAGTTGTGCGTAAAGATGCATTTTAGACACCACTAACCAAACCTCACAAAGAGAAACATTTACAGTGGGTGTAGAAATACATTTTCAAACAGTTTTATTGCTCTGGTGTTTTTTTTGCAGCATGGGATAGTGCATAGTGCATTGTACAATAGTGCACTATCCTCCTTTTTATACCATAGTTGAAAATGGCCAGTTATGAACTCCACATATCTTGCAAAAGTCATTTTAATACCCTCCATCTCACTTCCCAGTATTCCAGCCCAAAACATCACCCACCAGCTCCTTGCTGACGTCGCAGTCTTGTTGGAACGTGGTGGCCATTCACCAACCATCAAGAAATCCATCCATTTAGACCATCCATTGTAGTATGGCATTAGTCAGTGAATAAAGCTATTTAAAAATGAGTCTTCATTTATTTCTAAACCCACTGCAAATGTTTCTCTTTGTGAGGTTTGGTTAGTGGTGTCTAAAATGCATCTTTACGCACAACTGCCAGCCTGCATGGTGAGGTTCTCAAGACTCCAGAGACACCAGCAGCTTCAAATACCTGTTTGCTGCTCAACACTGGCTTTTTTATAGCTGCCCCTTTAATACAATTAATTTTTTTGACAGGAACTTTCCTCAATAAGCCTTTATATGACCGAGTTCTGCTGTGCTCTAAATCACTCACAAATCTTATGATAATTCGATAATCTCCATTCAGTTTCACACAATATTAGTTGTTTTCATGCCTTTTGCACAACATTGCATCATTTCATGCTTTTCATCTTCAGAAAGATCTTTCTTCCTCCCCATATTGCATGAGAACTGTGACTTGCTTAATAATGTGGAACAACCTCTAAGTAGGGTTTCCATAGATCTAGCAAATTATTTTGTCTGAGATTGATACCAGTTATCTAAAAAGACATGGATAAATAAACAAACAAACATTTTCTTAGAAAAACTAAAATCTGAATGTTTATTGAACAGAAATCTTACTGATTTGTCTCTTGCATAATAATTTGGAACGCAGTGTAAAATGTTGTGTTGAAACCGTCCTAAATTTGATCTTAAGATCATTTCTCAGATGTGCGTACGTGTGATTCATAGAATGAACGTACACACAGAAAACGAGCGTACGCCTCTTTCAGATGTGAAATCTATAAATCGCAAATGATCTTGAATGGTTTCAGTTCTCCGCGTTTTAAACGACACCTAATTAATGTCATTTACATATAAAAGATCACCAGTCATCATCCAAATCCTTGGCGAGCTGCAAGAATAGCTTAGATTTCCAAAAACCTGCAGTAATCTGACCAGGAAAAGTGTGTATGTCTGCTCAGACCCTGACGTGGAGCTAAGCACTTTTCCACGTCAAAGACCGTTTGTATAAATATGAGCGTTGGCGTGGATTTAAGCGTACACACACTCTAAGATCAAATCTGTGCGTACGCATGCTTTATAAATGAGGCCCCTGAAGCGTGTGCAAAGTTTCATGAGTTTAAAAACACTTTAACACAAAAGCTGTGTCCGAAACCGCTCACTCGTTCACTCATTCGCTAATCCCTACCCTATATAGTGTATGGCATTTGAGTGCACTATATCTGTATGGAGTGAACGAAATGAAGTGAGTGAATTCGGACGCTGACGTATACACTGTGCGTCGGAGATATCTGTCTCAGAAACGGCTCGACGCGATAAAACTATTTTATCCTACATGTTATTTACATTATAAAACAATGTTAATAACAATAACAATCATAATGACTTTAATTTCGTAATCATACATGCCTCTGTGCCAGCTTTGTAGTTTAATCGATTGTATAATTTTTTTGTCATGCTTAATGTGTTCATAATCATTTAATACTATAAAATACTGCAAACAAAAATAAACACATTAACAAGTGTACTTAATTTCATGTATTTATCCTTTTTAATAAAGTTGTTAGAAATTCTCACGCTCACAGATTATGTGGTCTTTGAGCGCGCTCAGGCGACCGTTATGATTTGAATAAGCTACCTATGATTAACGATTTTTTTTTAAATCATCCACTAAATTATCATCTTTTAAAGTTTAATGAGTTAACAGTGCCACAAATTATTAAAACACATTGCTGTTAGTAAAACACATTAAATTGATTTAATGCCTACATAATATTTTAATAATAAAAATAATTTTTTTATTAATATAATTTATTTTTTTAATTCATCTATATAATATTGTCCCCCTACATTTTAGTAGGTTTTATTCAAGTAGTGATTAATAAAAAAAAAAAAAAAAAAAGGTAAAAAAATTGGATTTTGGGAAATAGCGCTTCAGCAAGTGTACATCGAATGTACACTCGAAATCAGAGAGAATTGTGGGTATAAAGTAGTGAACGAATGTAGGGAATGAAGTCGTTCACTCAGAATTCGGACACCACTACAAAATGGCCGACACCCGATAGAGTGGACTATATAGTGGATAGGGAGTGGTTTCAGACACAGCTAAAATGTTCTGTGTGAATGACCCTCAGCATATTAAATGCACTAAAGGTGCTAAAGAGGATCTTTTCGTCGACTGAGAAACCAAAGACTGTTACTGAGTTTTTGAAATGAGCACATGCGTAAGAACAACCCCCCTCGTTCGAAGGAACGCCTCCCAAAACTCGTAAACACTCGTATTGGAACACGAGTGTTTACCACTGGCATTCGCTATGTCGTGTTAGTGGATTCATTATGTCGGACTCACCGCAGGTAACTCATAATCTGTAGTTGTTACTCCTGTCTCCTGACAAAAACATTGCATGCGGCGCCTGTGGAGTGTGGAAAGTTACTGGAGCGTGCAGCCGCACACATCTCTCACAAGGAACGTCACGGCAGTGATTGACAAGCCAGAGGGCCAATCGTTTACGCGATGATCGCGCAAACGATTGGCTGATGTTTTTTTAAGGCCCTACCTCGTGCACAGATGATGTATATTAATATTATTCCTTTCAGTGCACCTAATAAATAGTCTTTTATCAGTTAGTAAAGACAGTTTCAAGTAATATTGCAAAAATGTATAAAACAAAACATCCTCTTTAGCACCTTTAAGGTGGATACTAAGTAAACTTGTTCAGTACAATAATTATATCTGAACTGCATTGCACTGCAGTGCATATGTTTTCTTTTGCAGAGTCTCTTTTGTTTTCTCTATCCCTATCTATTAAATTTCATGCAAAGAGCTGGAAATCTCACACAATGCAGAAACAAAAAGGCTCATTTGATCTGATTTGCTTTGTGGCAGGGACTCGGGGCACCTGTGGGCACCATGCTAGGTGGGTCAAAAGATTTCATACAGAGAGCAGTACGTGCCCGCAAAGCACTTGGCGGAGGAATGCGCCAAGTGGGTGTCTTAGCAGCAGCTGGTAAGATTGCCCTGTCAGACATGATTGGCAGACTGGAGGAGGACCACAGGAACGCCAGACGTTTTGCTCAAGGTGACAGAACCTCATGGGTTTTTCTGAACTCTCAGCAAGACGCCACACAAGCACTGTAGTCTGTAGATATGATGCATTACTACAATAGAAAAGAATATATTAGGCATATAAAATACTCTTATTCGCAGTAGCTGAAATTAGTTAATTAGTACCACCGTTTTGTCATGTAATTATGTGTATTCTCATTTGGCAATAATGCATACTAAACCTGTATGGCTGAAAAAATCCGAAACTGAAAGCATAACAAAGTCAGAACTGAAGATATTAGAATAAATAAATAAAAATTAAATGGAATAGTTCACTCAAATATAGCAGTCATTAGTCACTCTCATGTTCTTAGAAACCCATTAAAGTTATTTCTTCCAGGGTAGACAAAAGGTGTATTTTTTCTACTCTTTTCAATAGTCATTTCAGAGGGCTGCTGTCAAGTTCCACAGTGCAAAAAATATTGTTTTAATGATTCTGTTGACAAATCAGACAGATTCGGTCCTTGAGTTCAACTCACTGACTCAATGAATGCAGCAGTTAACAGTTCAGTTATGTCAATGAATAATGACTTAAATGATAGTTTTTTTTTAAGTAATTGTATGATTCCAGAAGTCTTGGAATATAGTGCATGAGTCATATGGAGCTGGTGCTGTTTTGTCCTTTTTTGAAGCTTAAAAATTGTAGTCCCCATTCAGTGCCTATTTAAAATGTTATTATCATTTTAAATGTCTCCTTTTGTGTAAATATCCACAGTTCTGTTTTCAAGAGTCTGATGTAATGTCTCTCACCTTGTCTCTTGTAGCGCTGTTACAGTGTGACCCTCCTCTGTACCAGGTGGATCTGAGCACTGTGGAAACCAACATTTTGAGGATCTGCCTGCGGGACGACCAAATGAGCCCAGCGGAGTTCTGCGAGCGGATGGCAGCTGTAGATGAAGAGGAGGTGAAGGCTCTGGGACAGGGGGTCCAGGTTCTGATGTTCCCTCATATCGGGGGCACAGTTAGGGCTGTGTGGCATCTGGACATCAGCGAGGAAGACACTCAGCTGGCTATACAGAAGGCTCAGTTTGTGGCCCAACAGCACAAGCTCAAGTCTATGAGGGCAGCATGAGAACAGCTAATCACGGGTGTCTTTACACCAGTCTTTTTGTCTCAGGGACCATTTAAAAACTGTAAAACTGCAAAAACAAGCATAATTATATTAACTTTTTTGCACTCCTGGTTGACAGCCAACATTCACCCACTTAATTCAGCAGTGAGAGGTATAGTACGCCCACTTAGTGTGTATACACACACACACACACACACACATTTAATGGTTTCTCACAATAAACTATTGTGATTGACATTTGAATCTTGTTTAACTGCATACTTTGAGCACCAGATGCAGTTTAAGGACTTATACATTATAGGCAGTTTTTATTGTTTTTATCATTGTGTTATATAAGAGTTCCCCATAAGGATGAGACGCATTCAGTGTAGAGACGGATCGTCATGACGACAAAGCAGCGATTTACTGCAGTGGATATCACGATGGGCTCAGGGCCACTATCTAGTCGTGGCTGATAACACAGTTAACTTTATTACTACAGCATGCAGGAGGAATGAAATGACTGTTGTATGTCATTTTAAAATTAAAAGGAATAAAAAGTTACATTTTGCTTAAAGATAATGAAGATTGAGACCCATTAAGGTTTTTTTTTTTTTTTTTTGACTTTAGTTTAATGACAGTTGACTTTCTTGTTCTTATATTCTCATTACCATAATGTAAAAAAACTATATGAAATTCTAAAGTATGTAACATCATTGAAGTACAGTGGGCTCCACAAATATTGGCACGCTTGGTAAATATGAGCAAAACTGACTGTGAAAATTTCATAGTCTTTAATTCAAAATATTCTCAAAAAACCTAACCTTTCATTGAAGTTAATTCACACAAAATATAAATGTGGAATAAATTTTGTTTTCTCCAAAATATGTGTGCCGAAATTATTGGCGCCCCTACAAATTTTAATGAGTAAAAATCGAACTGATGTGTATTCCCATTCATATACATTGGTTTAGTGATCGGGAACACTTAAGTCATGACCTGTTCCACTGGGCTCTCAATATAAAGTGACACACAGGCCAAATTCTTATAGTCATACACCTCTGTGGGAAAGACCTGAGAATACAGTAATGAAGTGTGACAAAAGTAGTGGCGTAAAGTGTTTGAGTAAATATAATTAGTTACCATACTTTATCTATTTGGCTACTTTGTAGTTGTATTATCAAAGATATTAGCAACTTTTACTCTTCAGCTGACTACATTTTTGACTATGTATATGTACATTTTACTCCAATACATTTCTGATGAGTAATGCAATTGTCTACATTTTGCATGGCACCTAACTTTTTTCTGCAGTAGTTTTTCTACTACAAAAGAAGTGATATCGCCATCTACAGGGCATTGAAGGTACTATATCTTGTGCGTTTTGCCCTTACTCATTCAAACTTGTCAACGAAGCTACTTTACGCGAATGTGAGTGAGTGCATTAGCAAGTAGTTGCTGAATCACTCATTTCATATATGAGATGAGGACATGGCTGCAGCTGCTGATGAGGCCAAAACCAGCAAGTCCAGTGCAAGTAGGCTTTGACTATTTACTTTTACTTTACATTATATTATTTAGCTGTTATACTGAAGAGACCTTTTCGAGGATATTGATTTACTTATTCTCTTTTTGAGCAGCTTAACTGTAGACGTTGAAGAGGCGGTTTATGTCAACATTGATTTATTGCAATTTTAATGCGTTCCGTTTTATTTTGGTTTTAGAAAATAAATGTGATTTCTCCTTTATTGGCCCAAACTGTGTTGGACCAACTCAATTTAATTGGACCAAACTGAGTTGGACCAAGTGTGCTGCATGTGGTTGCATAAATACCCTATACAACAGAGTGCATATATGAGAGAAATATCTCATGCTGGAAAAATACTGCCTTTATGGAGTGAGCCACGAGGCCACACCAACGGAACATTAATTTTAGCCTTGTGTGGTCTGCTAGGGCTCTGATGGGGCCGTGTACGATTGATGGGGTGGACTAATCAGCTACTTATGGAGGAGGCCACAAAAACAGATTGGCTCCAACAGAAATTCAAAATTATTCAGTGAGGGCTTGAGTGCTATTACTGGACTCAATGTATTCATCTAAGAGATGTCAAAAATAGGCATGGTAACAAAACAATTTATAGGTTGTGAATAATTCAACAAAAAACATTTACATTTGTTTTGGATGCAGTACTGCTTTCAAACCAGCCTGGTCTTAAAGTGAATTCTCTGTAATTTACTCAAATAATAATAATGCAAATTAACAATAATCAGTTTCAGTTTGGAAAGAAGCACCAAGACCAATATTTTGCTTGAATCAAAAAAGGTAGTTTCATCACTCACTTGTTCAATTTTCTTTCTACACCTGAAAATGAACTTGAATGATTCTGATTTCTTGCCTCTGCAAGAGCTTGTCTCCCTCTGAGAGGGTTAAAGTAGACCCCTGACGTCTATTGTTACTGTTATCCTGCATAGAAAAAAAAAAATTAAACCCACTGCTGCGCTCTTAATACATTACAATCTTTATGATTCATAAATTCAGCCAAGTGTGCCAAAAGCACCTTAATTTATTGACTGTCATGACCGTGAGTCACATGTGTTCTTCTGTTGTTTAAAGCTGTTTCTGTGTGTAATCAAAATTAGGGCATATACTAAGAATTAAAAATTTTACAGTTGTCCCTGATATATTACTATTATTATTTGTCTCAAAGTCAAATGTTTTCCCAGTCCTCTGATGGACAAATATTTTATACTTTATACATTTTTGTAAAAAGGTCAGAAAGGTCATTTCCAGAATTAACAACATGCAAACAACCATTATCTACAGACAATTCAGTTAAGATTTAATCTTGACAAATATCTAAAAGCATAATGTTCAAAATCAGAATGATAGTCAACAGAGATTTTCATAAAGCACTAGCTCTTTAAGACAACTATAACAACTATTTGACAAACAACAGCAGAAACACACTCAACACACTCAAGAAACAAATATAAATAAGAAAATTGTATTAAAAGCAAAACATTGTTTGCGAGAACAGTATTTACAAGAACACCACCATTCACAAGACAATCAAAGTCTCAGGGATTGTGGGATGTCTCTATATTGGCATTGCAAATTAAATTAGCTTCTTCTGGTTTAATTGCTAGAAATGTGAGAGAAATAACTTTGATTAGATACACATTGTTTCTAAAAGAGACAGTCTGGACCATGCAAATAAATTACAGATCAGATGCAGAAGCCTGAATTTAAAACATCAAAGAAGATATAAAGCAAATCAAATTGCAGAATTCAAATGAATTTCTTTCAGAAAGACCTTTTCAGACATTACACATATTTAATGAACAATGGAGTGCTGTAAATTACATACAGCAATGTCACGCTTTCTTTTACATGCTCCATTCATAATGTGAAATCAAGGACAATAACAGGAAGAGAAAAGCAGCAAACACGAATACTGGAAAACAGGAGCCCAGCATAAAAGAGAGACACAAACACATGAAATTTACTAGCAATTACAGTAGCAATTATCTACAAAAGATATGAAAATGAGCCAGACATAATCAGTTGGTCTTTGAATTAGTTTATATACAATAAAATGACCACTAACAGAAATATTAACTGAACAAAATTTACAGGCAGTTTGCACCATTTTGCAAGGGCAATTTGGTTGTCCAACTGAATGTTTCTCATGACCTTAAGTGTATGAAATTCTTGAAATGCTTATGTATGAATATCTTCACCACAATTGTTTTCTTTTGACATTTGAGTTTACTTCCATTTGTGTTATTTTATGGTTTTAATGACTTTACTATCTATTAAAATGTGGAAAACAGTCATAATAGAAATAAATAGGTGTGTCTAAAATTTAGACCGGTAATGTACATGTGTAGGTTCTGTATTTTTGCTAACAAAACAAGACAGAGAGGAGACAAATACTGTCTACCTTGCCTGAAATGGACATGTATGGTTCAACAAACCTGCTCTATATGGGAGCGACAGACTCTTCATACTGAGTTGAAAGCACCAGCCTGGCAGCCAGCAGTAGAAGAAGGCCAGTGATCACCTCCAGAAGAAAGGAGATCCAAGCCATGCCCATAGACCAGCCGTATGACGTGTAAACTTGAGCCATTTGCTCGCGGCCCATCCGCCTTTCAGTCTCTTCCAGAGCCTTCTGAGAGTACCCGATGTACAAGCTCACCCCAGAGAGAGTGAGAAGACCTGAGAAAACACATGCACAAGCACGCATGAATGCACCCACACAAACAAAACCAATTAAGCATCATTTAGACAACATCTTGTTGTTCTATCAGACGTTACAAGACACTCTTTGCTTTGTAGATGGATTTTAAGACGGTTAACATTTATCTGTGGGCTAAAAATGAATTTGATTCAACAACAATCAGTCTTGATTCAGCAGATCTAACGGAACGTTAAAATCCAGTCGCTGTTATTATTATGCTTCTTGGCAATTTCTTTTAATCAATGACAAGTAGCTGACAGAACATTTGTTGTGTGTGGGCTGTGGTGGTTTTATTAATGCCATAAATTCAGTCATAAATAATAAAGCCTAATCCAGGCAGCATTTAAAGTCTCTGATGTGTTGGTATTTTGTACCTTTAACAACTTTTTGTAAAATGTTTTGCTTGTAAAGCGAGATTGTACTATCTTTCTTTTTTGGAAAATAAATAAATAGCACATGCCCCTAGCGACATGGTGATGGAAGAAATAATATGAGATAGGAGGAAAATGTTCTCCTGAAAATGTTTTGCATTCTCCCGAGAAACTTTGGATTCGCTCGCAAAGAGCGCAAAGTTTTGAGGAGGAACGCAAAGTTTCTCCTAGGTGTATATGACTTTCTTCTTTCTGATGAACACAACCGGAGATATATTAACCCTCAGGGGTCTGAGGATTTTTGGGGCCCTGGAGAAGTTTTGACATGCCCTGACATTTGTGCTTTTTTCAGTCGTTCATAAACATATTAATAAATATCCTGACGCATCTGAGCTTTATAATGGCAGTGAGCGGGATCAACAAGTATGAGCTGAAGAAAGTGTTTCCATCCACATCCATCCACCATAAACATACTCCAAACAGCTCCAGTGGGGTTAATCAAGGTCTTCTGAAGCGAAGTGATGCGTTTGTGTAAAAAACTATCCATATTTAACAAGTTATGAAGTAAAATATCTAGCTTCCGCCAGACCACCTTCCGTATTCTACTTATGAAAACAGTGTAAAACTCTCACAGTTAACTGATGCCTCAATCTATTTATGACATACCCCTAGCACTCACGATACTTCTCATAGGAAGGACAAATGGATTTGCAACAGTAACTTTGTCGCATCCAGTGTAGACAGCTTCTAGCTGTTGTGGTGTGGAGCTGTCTCGTTCGGTGTAGACGCGGTGTAAGTCTTGATGGACTAGATCTGCTATCCTGCTGCTCCTGCATGAGTGAAGGATACTACTAAAAAATGCACATGAATATGGTGAGTAGAATTCGAGCTGCTGCAAGAAAAGTAGGGAGACCCCCGTAGCAGATCTAGGCAGGTGGTGCTGGGGAAGGTGGAGGGCTAGTAAAATTCCCATCGCCTGTTGCACCAGAGTTGATCTGGTTCGGGACATAAATAAATAGGTTACGTAGATAGAACAAACAGAATGATTGGCCAAAGAGGTCAGCTTTGAGTTTCATGACTGAACTATATATTTCTGAGAAAATATTTGTCATTGTTTGAAGATGCCACTTGGTTTGATATTTTATATCTAATTTAATGACACTGAAGTGTGACCTAAGTTGCAAATAGGGATGTACGATTTATTGCACGATATGAAAAATAACATTGAACTTAAACGCGATTCTTAGTGCAATTATGAAATCGCAAATGCTGCGATTATTTTATTTTTTTTGCGCAGCTTGTCAATGAACTATGGCCAAATGCTAATCCATCTAAAAGCACTGCGAGTTTGAGTCACTTGTAATGTACATTTGAAAAAGCATCAAACATCTTTCCAGACATGAGAAGCATTTATTAACATCTTGTCCAACAAAAGACAACATTTAATAACATGTTTTTACTCCAAACTCACTTCATAACGACAGTTGAGCGAGTGAGATGATGTGGCTTCTTACACAGAATAAGGCAATCGTGTGTTTATTAGTCATGTTTAATCAAAGCGTTTAAATTTTCTGTTCATTCAGCTACAGCGATATGATGCGTGTTATCTTCTTCTGCGGCAGGGCATATTTGGAGTTTCTACGCAAGAGCGCCCTCTGGCTTTCAGATGGAGAAGCATTTACTACAGATCACAGAGCCGTACAGCTCTGACAAGCTGTGCATAAAATAATCGCAGCCTTTGCCAAATATCGTGTTATTTAATCAGGATAAATCGTGCAGCCCTAGTTGCAAAATATTTTTTGTTAACAACAAGAGTACTGATTCAGATCTTTAACAAGCTTTTGCTTCAGTTTTAAATGGCATATTTTGCACCAGTGCTAAATGATCTGGATCCAATGATCTCATTCCCACAAATATTTTATTGCTAAAGCTCGCATAATATTTGCACTGTAATTTAGTTTAATAAACTCATATTTTAAGCACCAAAACCTATTTGTCTTTTTCTTTGATCAACTGAACCAGAACTGAATACAAACACATTCTCAGAGATTGTCTCCCTAAACACCGCTCTTACTGTAAGCACAGAGCCATAAACACACGACTAGTCTACGGCATCCGCTCTCTCAGAATTAAGAGAAGCATCAGCATGAGCGATGTAAATAGGGAGGAAGTCAAACTAGTTTCCTGTGGCACCCTGGTGCGCCTGATGATTCCAAGACGTGAGCCATTATTACCAAATCTTCATTAAAACAGAATGTGCTGATGTGGATACACAGCAGCAAAAATCACATCTAATTAAACACTGACAAAATGAGAATGGATTTCCACATCAGCCATAATATGCACATAAAATTAAGAGCCAATAAACAGAGAGTTTCTAATTAGCACGGCCGAGAGTCTAGACAGGAACACACTGACTTGTTTTTGATCTTACATTTGCCGGTTCATTTAGAACAAACAGTCTGTACTCTCCAGAAACTACTGATTATTTTTATATAGCACTGTGTTTCAACAAGTCACAGCCTGGTGAATGGATGCACTGATTTTCTTAAAAGCATCATCTTATGAGCGGAAGACCATTAACAATGCGGTACATGTGAAATTCTCTGATGTAAAAATATTCCTTCAAAATCGCATCCACATTTTCACAACGTTAATGTCCGTGATAACCAATCCAAAAAAATAAATAGAGGACATGCCGAAAAATAAAGACGATGCTAAAATTTGACCCTCTCATTTACATTCCAAGCTTCACCGTGTTAAACACTTGCCATGCGCTCTTTATTACCATGGTGGTAAATGCTAGGAATCATTGGCTGGCTCCTTTAAGGAAACCTTTATTCAAGTCATATGCCTTCAGGCTACATAGTGAGAGGACACTCTCAGATGCAGGCTGTGAAAAGCCGTTTGGTGTCGGGGTAAAGAGTAAGCCAGCTATGTCTCAACAATATCTATGTGTGCATGTACGAAGATCAAAGCAAAATTCTTAAGTTGCTTTGGGATTTCTTGCAGGGGTCTCAGGAAATGAGATCTGGTTGCACTCAGCATGGATTATTATTCCATTTTATTTTCTTATTCTTATACATGTGTTTACTGTCTGAAGAACAAAAGCAATATCATCACATTTAAATGAGAGACTGATGCATGGTCAGAATAACTGGAGGCTGTATTATGCTACACATAAATCTACCCGGATCTTTTTTGGTTTCACCTTTCCCTTTCACCTTAAGATTGTCGATTTCAATCACAGCTGGGGGGACGTTCTGTATTATCCTATCAATTACATGAGAGGAAAACGATGAAACGCAATAACTTCAGTCCCATAAGACTCTGACATAACAATTACTCTAGGTGAATAATGCCTTCAGCCTTCCAGTTTTTGAATGTCATTCAGTGAACTGCACAGCCAAATGCTTGAACTTGAACTTTTTTTATCTGTGTTGCACCCCATCAGTCTTCAGACACAAGTTTAATTTTACTTGTAAAATGTATTTTCTATCCAACAAAATTAACAATAGTCAAAGACTTCTCTTTTTGCTCGCTTTTTCTTTCAGGTATATGGCATGTTGTCAATGCATAACGTGTCGCACTAATGACTAGCAGGCTGTTGTTGGGCTCATGAATGTTAATTACGTTGTCTGCGTTCGTCCAGACAGATTTGTTATAAACCTAAATATACTTGATTTAGTTAAACTAATTGAAAAGTGTACGGTCCAAAAATATATTTTTTTTAAAAATCGATGTTTTCTTTCTTTAGCTTTCAGGTTTTACCAGCTATGATAAGACTTGAATTCTAATGACTATTATAACTGCATGTATGCATATATAACGCTGATATTATGCATTTTAATGAATACAGAGAAAGTAAATAATAATAAATATTATGTTATATTGTATATTGTTTAAAGGTCCCGTTTTTCGTGTTTTTTTGAAGCTTTGATTGTGTTTATAGTGTGCAATATAACATGTGTTCATGTTTCGCGTGTAAAAAAACACAGTATTTTTCACATAATTTACTTATCTGTATACCCCTGTTTCCACTGTCATAAAAACGGGCTGATGACTTCCTTGTTCTATGAAGTCCCTCCTTCAGAAATACGTAACGAGTTCTGATTGTGCCAGCGGTTCCTGTGTTGTGATTCGACAGCAGCTTAGCGAACCTTGCCCGGAAAGGTCACGCCTCTTACCATAACGTGGAGATGCACGCGCTCAGTGTTATTGTAAACATGTCTTTCATTTTACCCTATCAATCTGAGCCGGAATCAGACCCGGTGATTGGACTGCGGGATGAAAATAACAGCGTTTCGACGACATGGCGACAAACACACTCTACAAACGCAACTCTTGTGTATTCCTGTGGGCGGAGGTTAGTCAAAAAACTGTTTTAGTGACGTCATTAAAGAAGGAAGTAGAGGGATGTAGTCCAAACTGGCCGTTCGATGTAGGCGACTTCTGTTAAATAAAATATCTCGCTTGGCATTGAACTTTGAGCTTTAAAATTTTACAGATTTTATTTATACTCTAACAACAACATTACACACTAACTAAAGTTTGAAACATGGGATCACGAAGAACGGGACCTTTATTGAAAAATGACACGTTCTTTCCGCCAGGCTAAACCTGAATTGTAATGATTTATAACTGCCATGTACCTAATGATGATGATATGATGCTTTTTAATAAATGAAGGTAAAAAATACATATTTTAATTTATTAAATATTTTTTAAATTACAATTAAGTTTTTAGTGTAATGTGACTAGTAATTTACAACTAGTAGAGCTATTTGCGCTCTTTTTTCCTGCTCAGTAAAGCACATTCCACAAACACTGCAGTCCTACTGTACTTTTATGAGTGATATAACACCAAATATAGAACATTTATTCACAAGACTAATGCACAAGGTACTGTTTAACGCAAATGGTTACTGATAAACTCACAAAACTTTGAACGGCGGAGTTGACTTGCATGATCCAAGCTAGCCTTTACACTTACTCCAATGTTAAAACCCCAGACCTTCTCATCTCCCCATAATAAGACAATCTCTTGTTAAACGAACCGGGGACGGTACGGAGCGATCACACTAGTCAAACGAACCAGACAAGCCCGGTGTTCTGACAATTTGTGCTACCTACAGTTAAATTGTCATTTTTAAAGTGAAATGTGCAGTAAGCAATTTCTGAGAAACACTTAATATTTGAATCAACCCAAACAAACACACCCTCCCTTCATTGCTCCGCCCCCAAAATGCATGAAAGAGTTATCATAGCTGAAGTGAAGGAAATAATGCTTCGCAAAAAATAAGAGTTGGTTGTTAGTTGCCAGCAGCACACCATCTCCAGACAAACAATAACAGTCAAAACTGTCCTACTACTATAGCTAACTTCAGTGTTGAAGGTAACTCATTACAAGTAACTTGAGTTACATAATCAGGTTACTTTTTCAAATAAGTAACACAAGTTAATTTTTGACATTTATTGACTGGCAGCTCTCCTGTCTCCATGTTGAGAGAAATAAAGTTCAGAGGAGTTGTGTGCGCTGTGTGTAAACATGATGATTATTATAGTTCTAGATTAAATGTGAACGTGCATTTATTCATCTCACTTGCACGAAAACATTCAGCATTCCTCAAAATGAATAAAAACAGTGAAATGCAATCTCAGAATTGTACGTATACCTGTAATAATTAACACAAATATACTTTATGTATTTAATCTCACTTTATTAACCAATGTATTTGCTGCTGACCTTCAATGATCTAATTCACTGTTAAGCAAAAATGATTTAAGATTAGATTTAGAAATAAGAGTGATGAACTGCTTTCTCCTGTATCCTATTGTTCTTTAATCCAGAATGGCAGCACAGCTGAAAGATTTGCCGGAGGCTTATTCATTTCACGTTTGGTGTGAATAGGCCTTAACATTTGCCAAAAATATTATTTTTTTGTTGTTGTTATTAAAAAACAAACAAGCAAGCCCAGCCCAGGTGAGAAAAAGTAAAACAAAAGTAATGTAACAGATTACTTTTAAAAAAAAAGTAACAAAGTAATTTAATTAGTTACTTTTTTAGGGAGTAATGCAATATTGTAATGCATTACTTTTAAAAGTAACTTTCCCCAACACTGGCTAATTTTACAACAACAGCATATCTTAGTTCTAACCCCTGGAAATAGAGTTTTATACATGGGGTGGCCAGGTCAAGGCTACTTCAAGAGGTCCATAACCCTAATCTGGCATTTAAAAAGCATGAATGAATCCTATGATTACTAATTAGAGATGGAAGTGATATGAGATTATGAATGAGTTATCAATGAGATTGTGTGGTTTTTATAATCAATTAACACTGCTTTTGTCATTTTTTACAAGATGGACAAAATGTGTCACCAAAAAAGTCATTCGGTTTAACCAAAATTCTGGTTTTACCGAATGACACTTTTGGCGATTCCGAATGACGATATTTTCAAACAATGCTAACAGGCTAATATCTAGCTTGCTAGCAAAAGGACTATTAAACATTTTATATTTAATACAAGTTTTTAAAATATTATAACATTTTCCATGTTTTATAGCGGTTGTACCGAATGACCTGATGTTTCAGGACATGCATATGAGCAAGTGAAAACATGAATTTTTCAAATAGTTAAAAGAGAGTTAGTTACTTTGCTTCATGACCATGTGGTCCTTTACAGGTGTCTGAATGATATCACATCCTGTCACATGATATTGACCGCATGACTTGATCCAAAATGGTCCCTTTATATTCGTTACTCCGAATGACATCAATGAAACTCATTTTTCCAGACATTCTTTCTCATAACAAAGCAACGACTTCTACACATAATTTTGATTCCATTTTGCACTATGATATATGCTGTTATAAAATCATACCAGAATAAAAGATTTATACATTTATTACATTTTAAGATGTTTTAATCACAAATGAAATGGCTGTATTGACCTTTTGACACTTCAAAATCTTTAAAATACCTTTATATGTAGGAAAATATAATTAAAACCTTTTGGATTCAATAAAAGAGATCTAAGTACTACCTTACATACTTTGGATGTCATATCTTTGTTTTTTTTTTAATTATTATTAAGGCCTTTGGTCAAAAAATGACCTGTCACGTCATTGACCCATATGTTTGTTAACTGAGCATGACATTGAGTGGGTCAGACTTACTGCACAGGAGGAAATATGAAGCAGATCCGATCAGGAGTGTCCGGCTTCTGGCTAGGGAACTGACGAGACCGCAGATACCTCCAAACACTAGCATCACCAGACTCAGGGGCAGTAAGATGGCAATCACCTTATGCATGACTGAATGAAGTAAACACAGAAATGGCTTATAAAATAAACTAACATTTTATGCATGGCTCAGTGATACAGATAGCCTATAGCCAGATATTTCATTATGGAACATGAATTGCAGTACAATAAGCAGTGTTTTGAGAGAGTTATGGTCATTGTGTTTATGAAAAGGATAACACTCACTTTCCATCTGCCTTTCTGATTCTGAATATCCATTGTCTTCTGTATGACTTTGGACATCTACAGCCAAAAACACAAAGCAAATCACCAGAGTGCAGTCTCTGAAATCATTTTATGCCTACTTGTTCAGTTAAGACAGAAAAAGTCCTGGAAATTCATTAGTCAAATGAAATGTGAACTACACACCATGATATTACCAATGCATCTATTAAAAAACATATAATCGGACTACGATCAGAGTTCGTTCAAAGCTTCTCATAGGTAAAGTCATGATAATGATAACGAGCGCCATACCTTCTGTAACTCCCCAAAGTCCAGAGTTACTGCGTTCCGGGTCAGTGTGGTTCGCGCGCTTGTCTTCAATGATGTACCAGTATTCGGTTCCAATGGCGAGCGCTAAACAGCTGAAACTAAGAACACCAGTTAAACCCCCGCTGACGACCACGAAACCGAATGTCATTTTCATATCGGACAGGATATTTGCGATTCCGACAACCCCAAAACTAAGCTGAAAACCATACCATTTGCGAAAGGCTTTAGCTGTGCGACGCGATCGGATGCTGTACCCGGAGGTCCCAGGAGCTGATGGAATAAATCAAACGCGCGCCCGACAGCTGGAATAAGTGATGCTGACTGTCCATCCAAGATATCGACAACTTATGCTGACATGCAAGGTGTTATTAACAGAAAAATTGTGTGGTTTTAAGAGAAAACGTTGGTTGCTTGAACATTTATTCCTCAACGGTGTGTGCAAGTCTGTGTCCAACTAACAATGAGCGCAAGATTACGCGTGACTGGCACAGAGGAAACATGACGTACAGTGCATGACCAACACCCTTCATGGCATTATCCATCCATCTTTTTTTATAATCATAAATCAAAAATACTGATACAATGTCTTTCCACACTGAATTTCCATGATTATTCCAGTAGCCTAATTCATGATTACTGGGTAAAGATTATTATTATTTTTTTTTTAAAGATTAGTGTAACTAAGAGCAATTTGAACACAAAAACAAAAGCACGCACGTCAATGGAAAATTGGGTTTAAATAGTGGGGCACACCACTACTCCAACATTATAAACTTTTTAACACACTCTCAAAAAGGTAACCGTCTAATTTTTGGAGCCATGGTGTTTTGAGCATTAGAAGAAATACAAAGTAGCTGCGATAATCTTAACATGGACTTTTCCATACCTGAAAATTTCCCAAGAGAATTCTGTTACAGTTACAATAAGAAACTTTCAAATTTTTACTTCAGTTTTTATACTGACAGAACAGACAAAAGACTGAAAGAATAAGACATGAGAATTAATTTTTTAACAGAGGCCATGGGAAAGTCTTTTTATTAAGCTCACTTTAAAATAAATACTGTAAAAGTAGGAAAAATGTGTGTAATAAGATCAAACTCAACAGGTGTCAGGACAAAGATTTCATCACAGGTAACATTTAAAATGAACATGTAGCGTTCCATGACATACAAAAGAAAGAAAAGAAAAAAGGGAGTTCCACGAAAAAATGGACCACAGCAAAACGCTGTCAGCGTAGCCCTCACTGAACCGCTTCATTCCTCCCCCATTGCCGTCTGGATGATCTGGTTTCTCTTGATTTTCACAGCCTCTTGAAATTTATCAATCGCCTGGGTACATGATTTTTTCTGAAAGATTAAAGCATGTTGAAAGTCTTTTTGAAAGTGAAAGAAAGTATTGTTATGCCATTTCATTCATACTCTTAGCATGTAAATGAAAAAAAAAAAAAAAAAAAATCAAATCAAATATGATAATATTTAGCTATGGAAACTTAAAAAATAAAATTATATATATATATATATATATATATATATATATATATATATATATATATATATATATATATATATATATATATATATATATATATATATATCAATCACACATACACAGTACAGTCCAAAAGTTTGGAACCACTAAGATTTTTAATGTTTTTAAAAGAAGTTTCGTCTGCTCACCAAGGCTACATTTATTTAATTAAAAATACAGTAAAAAACAGTAATATTGTGAAATATTATTACAATTTAAAATAACTGTGTACTATTTAAATATATTTGACAAAGTAATTTATTCCTGTGATGCAAAGCTGAATTTTCAGCATCATTACTCCAGTCTTCAGTGTCACATGATCCTTCAGAAATCTTTCTAATATGCTGATTTGCTGCTCAATAAACATTTATGATTATTTTCAATGTTGAAAACAGTTGTGTAGTTTTTTTTTCAGGATTCCTTGATGAATAGAAAGTTCAAAAGAACAGCATTTATCTGAAATACAAAGCTTCTGTAGCATTATACACTACCGTTCAAAAGTTTGGGGTCAGTAAGAATTTTTTTTTTTTTGAAAAGAAATTAAAGAAATGAATACTTTTATTCAGCAAGGATGCATTAAATCAATCAAAAGTGGCACTAAAGACATTTATAATGTTACAAAAGATTAGATTTCAGATAAACACTGTTCTTTTGAACTTTCTATTCATCAAATAATCCTGAAAAAAAATTAAATGTTTCTTGAGCAGCAGATCAGCATATCAGAATGATTTCTGAAGGATCATGTGACACTGAAGACTGGAGTAATGATGCTGAAAATTCAGCTTTGCATCACAGAAATAAATTACTTTGTGAAATATATTCAAATAGAAAACAGTTATTTTAAATTGTAATAATATTTCACAATATTACTGTTTTTTTTACTGTATTTTTAATTAAATAAATGTAGCCTTGGTGAGCAGGCGAAACTTCTTTTAAAAACATTAAAAATCTTAGTGGTTCCAAACTTTGGACTGTACTGTGTATATATATATATATATATATATATATATATATATATATATATATATATATATATATATATATATATATATATATATATATATATATATATATATATATATATAAGTTGTTTACATAATGATCAAGGAAAGCCCGGAAATAATACATATTTTAAATATAATAAATTAAATGTCCCGTAAGAGTGTTTATAAAACTAAAGTACAGAATACACATAACTATAAACAAAAGGGATCTGAGACTTGACTTTATCTCCTGAACATAAGGTTCATTAGTTAATGTATTAACTAACATGAACTAACCATGAGCAGTACATTTGTTACTGTATTTACTAATCTTCGTTAACGTTAGTTCATGAAAATACAGTTGTTCATTGTTCGTTCCAATTATGTGGAACAACACTTCTGTCTAAAAATGTAGTCCTAACCCTCGTCCTACCCATAACTTATCCCTAAAATCAGAGGGAAATGATTGGTGAGTAACACAGATGTAGAAGCACTAAACCCTGGTTGTAAGCTTGTCCCTCAAATCTGATGATCCAGGAACATGTTGTGCTTGGTGAAATCACGTTCACAGTGCATTACGATAATATACAGAGGGAAGTATTCCATTTTTTTTCCACTCCTCTACTGTCACCTGATGGAGTTTTGGTTCCTTGCCATTATAATCTTTGGCTTGCTCAGTTTGGGTTTAAAAGACAATTCAGTAATATTATAGATTTAAAGGATTAGTTCACTTCAGAATTAAAATTTCCTGATAATTTACTCACCCCCATGTCCTCCAAGATGTTTAAGATATCAGTTGAATTGAAATTAAGGTTTTTGAGGTGCAAGATGAGCATTTGTGGTTAAAAAAAATATATCTTTTTTTTTTTTTTTTTTAGAAAACGGCCAATCGTTTGGCTAGATAAGAACATTATTCCTCGGCTGGGATCATGTAGAGGCCTTTGAAGCTGCACTGAAACTGCAATTTGGACCTTCAACTCATTGTACCCTGGTGAAGTCCACTATATGGAGAAAAATCCTGGAATGTTTTCCTCAAAAACCTTAATTTCTTTTTGACTGAAGAAAGACAGACATAAACATCTTGGATGACATGGGGGTAATTAAAAGTGAACTAATCCATTAACTGCACTGACACAATCAGATGAAAACAAATTTTGAACTGAATTGAGATTGATGACACTACATTGACACTGTTATTGAGCTGAATAATGACAAAAATGCCTTCAGTAGAGCTTCTTATAATAGCTGAATTCAACTTGTTTCATAAATTGACCTTTAGAACATTGACAATTATTGAACTGAAATAAACTAAATTGAGCTGAACAACACCATTATGTTCTGTAGAGCTGCTTTACAGCTGAAACTGAGTTTCATAATAAATTATACTTACACTGTTATTTTCCTGTTTATTAATGTGAAGCTACTTTGTAACAATCTGCACTGCATAAAGCTCTCTCTCTCATATATAAATAAATATAAATGTGACTTGATGTTCTGTCAGTGAGCTCATACTTACAACGATAAACTTCTGTCTCTCTTTCTGAAGTTTCAGAAACTCCTCCACAGTCAGACTGTCCACCGTCTTCTTCAGCAAGATAAAATCACAGGAGGAAGAATGTGTTTTATGCTCTTTCCTGATAACACAAGAAAACCACAGCACATCAGGAACAAAATGCGCAATAAGGGGGCTGATGACATTTATTAAATTAAATAACCCTGACTTGAAATCCGGGTCTTATTGCATTACAGAGACAAAGCTTCTCTCAGATCTATAATGCAGTAGTGGAAGGTTTCAAAGACACGGACTCACTCGGGGTCATCCTCAGGTTCCCATCCTTCCAGCTCTTTTAGACAGAAGAAACACTGAGCTATATCTGGACTATTCTCCGACGGGGTGTGAATAAATCCAGCTTTGGCCATCTAGAATACAAAAAAGGCAGAAAAACATTTCCTTTTGTAGCACATACAAAACAAATTTCTGGGCTTGCTGGATCAAAGGGTTCACTCACGTTTTCTGGAGTGCAAATGCAGCCCTCTTCAAACGGCCACCCAACAAATGTTTGAAGTCTGTTCTCATAAAAGTACATTTTGGTCTGGTCGTCACTACCCAGGTCCATTTTCTTGAAATATGGAGAGTAATATTAAAAATAAAAACAATGAGGACCGAGATACTCCAGTGGCTTACTTGTTACTATTATCGTTTCTTCCGGTTAACGTTTAAAATTTAGAGCGCGAGTTTTGATTGGCCAAATGGCGTCACTTCCACGCATGCGCAGATTGCGATTATCCTACTTTGTGGTAAATTAAAGCTCTTTGGTGTATTAGCCAATATTTTTTTGTTTAGCTCATAAGTGTTACACATTTTTTAGGTACAGGAGACAGTTTTCATGTTTTGTTTTAAAGTAAATGTTCACTGTTCACATTATTGAAAGGAATTTAGGATTAGGTTGTTGTATGTAGGCCTAAATTTTTTATGTATTTACAGTACAGATACTCAAGAGACACACAAAGAACAGTAGCCTACACTGTTGAAAATTGTATAACTGGACATGCTAAACAAGCCATGGAGGACATGTAGGGTCTTTTTACTACTTTGTTAGAATCTAGAATCAGAATTGAACATGAGTTTATGTATCATTATGAATTCATTGCCACATTGTGAAGATGGATTTCAGCTAATGGTGAATTGTGTCTGCAAATAACCCTTATAACATGTCATTTTTATATCATAATAAATAAATACCTTTTAATCAATGTAGGCACAGCTAACAGGGAATGTTCTTGAAACTTTATAGCTAACATTCTGGCAAGGTTCTCTCATTTATGAGCAAACACTGCCCTCGATGCTGATGCCTTGGCAACCAATTAAATTCAGAGCAGAAACAATGCATTTGTTTTACCTAAACCCAGGATACTGTCAATGAGATTCATTCCTTCAGAATTAAGAGACAGGATTTTATTGTAATAATTGTAAAACCTTTGCAGATGGTCTTAAGCACAAAAAAGCAAATAAATCACAATAGGGAATAAAATGAATTTAATCCTGGTACATGTCATTTTGGTGAGATGAAGTAATTACTGTGTATCCTCTTCTATCCATGGCTGATTGGCTTCCTTGTCAACAGTAAGCTTAAAGAAACAAGAAGAAGAGTTCATTTGCCCAGCCTAAATATATCTCTATGCCTTGTATGTCCATATAATACAAACACGGCAGTCTGTAACCCCAGAGAATAAAATTAGCTTCACTGGAACCGACAGGCATTGACATGGTAATAAATAACAGCACGAAAGACAAGAAAATAAAGGGTTTAAAAATAATAATAAAGAAAAACAACAATTATGTATTTCCATGTGTCAGTTTGCAATTGAACATTGATTTGCCACAATAATAGCATGCTATGCAAGACTTATGCATGATTAATACCTCACACAGTTTTCTTAACAGTGAGCTGATATGATAAAGGTTCTTGTCATGTTTGTTTTCTGTCTCTACATGCTCATTTTGTATAGGACTATAAACCAGAAAAGGTAAAGAATACATGCATAATGCTGAATACTGACTCTACAACAAATGCTGATTGATGGGAAACAGATGTCCGAACATTAAACCCCAACTGTAGCAATTTATTTTCTCACATATGTAAATCCAAGAGTTTAACACAGGTGAGTGACAGTTCCTTAAATGTCCACATGGTGTCAGTATTCCCAGAGGGAAGAGCTGTCTGCATTCTCTCCATCTCCTTTCAGGTTGCCTCCTTGGTCTCCACGCAGGTATTTGCCATTTTTGCCCCTCATAGCTATCCGTCCATGCTCTAAGAACTCAAAGCAGAAATCTTCAGGTGTGTCTCCATCAGAGCACACCAAACCACTGTTGGACACATACCAGAATTTTCCACCAGCACCTGTAGGAAAACAATACTGGTCAGCTTCATAAAATAAATGACTTGAACCCTGCTTAATTCTGTGTTCATAAGCACACGGCAAAAAGGCAAAAATGATATAAAAATAGATTTAAATATTATTTACATACTTAAAGCAGTCACCCCCCTTTTTGAGCGTAGATATGAAAATGCATGAACTTAAATGGTTGTATGCTTAAGGTTGATCTCTTTTTTTTTTTAAAAGACAGCAGATTATTGCAGAAATAAAAGTGTGAAAAAGATATGGAAGTTTACTGCAAAGCAAATGTCCTGAACTAAACATTTTTTATTTTATACAAAAAACATGTTTTACAAAATAACTTGGATTCTAATTGCTAGAAAATCAAACCAAGTTGTGTTTTAAATTTAAAGTTGAAAAGTTTGAAGTTCCAAAAATGAAGGTTCCTGTGATTTTGTTTAGGCGTTATACCAAAAATAGACACTAGGTGACACCCACATTCCATTGAATTTTTTTTTTAATGCGTTCTCCTGTCACAAATTAAAGGCACAATATGTACGATTTTTACATTAAAATATCCAAAAGCCACTAGCACAGTGTTATATATTTTGTTCACTTGTGTACTTACATTATCCCAAATGCTTCCAACAATGTTTAAATCCAAAGAAATTCGCAATTTTAACCAGTGTAACGTCCCTCCTCATTGCATCGCCTGTCTCCATTCGCGCTTTTACTGCCGTGGAAACCATGGCAACACAGTGAGTCTCATGAAAAGTGCGGCAGTAGTAGTTGTAGCGTCTAGCACGACACTCTGATGTTGTTTTACACAGTCGTTGTGGACCACAGTTATTCGTTATCATTTGTAGGAGGTTCTGACACCAAAGATAACTCCAAGAAACGTACACATACGGGTGAATCAAATGACAAGAACAGTTTTGGACAAGAGGGGAAATAAAATGAGGATCAATATAAGTGTGGCATTTTCTAACACTGTTTAACTGCAGTGTAATTAAATACAGTATGTGTTATATATAAATAGCAAATGCTGTGGGTTCAAATGTACATTTAGTATGATTGTTTTGAACACGTAAATCTTTGCTGCCTTTCCCCACCATTTAATTCGAAAAATAAAGTGACATGTATGAGTAGTAATTTAGCATTAAACTTTGTTATTTGCAGCTAATTCAATAGAATGAAATAAAATCATGTGACGTAACGATTATAAAACTTTATTTCATTACCTCATCCATCAACATGATTAGTGAGTCCAATCAGATTGATTTCCATCAGCAGTGGAGGTGAAGATGACAACTCCCATCATTCCACGCTCCTTCACAGCGTCATCAAGCTACGCCTTTGTTATCGTTTTGAATACGCAACCTCTAGTGGTGAAAATTACATACTGTGCCTTTAATACGTTTCTATCACTTCTATCACAAAACTGTGGCCAAGTATGGAACCTTAATTCTCAGACCTTACCAAAGAAATGTGTTTTGTCATGATTAGAAAAAGAGTTTGTACAATGTGAAACATGAGACCGGCCACTAGGGGGAGGGGCCTGCTGAACAGTTTAAAAGTGCAGTTTCAATAGAGTGGTGTAGGGATGAATATTTTTGTAGGCCAAAACAAGGAAACAAGTTAGTATTTTAGCACTTCAGTATCCATCGTCCTGAGGTCATTGTTTTTTTTTTTTTAATGGGTTTTTACTTAAATCTTTTAAATAAGGTCCGTGGTGAACACAAGCTTAAGATATTTTCACATTTTATTCTACAATATAAAATACAGAAGTAATACTCTCTTGTTTTAAAAACTTTTACTTGTCTTGAAAGGTGGTTGCTAACAAGCGGCTAAATGGGACTACAGAGGTTGCCGGGGACATTAAACGTAACTGAACAGGTAAACTCATCTACTCACTAATCCGCTTTCACAGCCTTGCTGTGTTTATAATCATGAATGTATTGTAATTTTGAAATTATGCTTCATAATTCATAAAAGTTGTGCTCATTTGTGAAGATTATCATGATGAACAGAATGTGTAAGAATCATAAGCTTTTGTTAGTCACGTCACAGACATTACTGTCTGCAATAATCCAAAAGCCAATGGAAAAATACTATTGGGTTTTTGTCGAGGTAACCAGGGTGATACTAAATATGCCACCTCTGCACCACTCTATGGTAATGCAATGTCCCGCTACTGGAACACTGGCAGTTAACGGGTTAAAATGTTAAATGGTGCATTCCTCTTTTTTTGTGATCTTAAATATTTCATAATATTGTATTCTAGTTTTATGGTTATATGAAAATACTGTAACACTTTACAATAAGGTTTCATTAGTTAACTAATGTTAACAAAGGTTAATAAATACTGTGACAAATGTATTGCTCATGGTTAGTTCATGTTAAATAATACATTAACTAATGTTAATAATGCCTTATTGTACACTGTAAACCCTAACGCTCAAAATAATTAATTGGTTTGTGTAGGGCAAATCCAAATTAAACTAATTGGTTCAATCAAATGAACTTTTATGAGTATTTAGAACTTTCTTTTTCTTTTGAGTTCACGAAACTGTCACATTTTAAGTAATCTGAATTGTTTCATTGTTTTGAGTTTTATGAACTTGTTTCTTTTAATTTAGACAAACTTAAATTTACCTGAAACTGGGCTGGGATTTCTATTTCCTAACATGCATTGCCCTGGCACTTGAAAGGGAGAATAAATGCTAAAATTAAGTGTTATATAATGTTTATATATATATATATATATATATATATATATATATATACAGTACAGTCCAAAAGTTTGGAACCACTAAGATTTTTAATGTTTTTAAAAGAAGTTTCGTCTGCTCAACAAGGCTACATTTATTTAATTAAAAATACAGTAAAAAACAGTAATATTGTGAAATATTATTACAATTTAAAATAACTGTTTTCTATTTGAATATATTTCACAAAGTAATTTATTCCTGTGATGGCAAAGCTGAATTTTCAGCATCATTACTCCAGTCTTCAGTGTCACATGATCCTTCAGAAATCATTCTAATATGCTGATCTGCTGCTCAAGAAACATTTAATGTGTACAATTGTACAAAATATTTGTGTACAATATTTTTTTCAGGATTATTTGATGAATAGAAAGTTCAAAAGAACAGTGTTTATCTGAAATCTAATCTTTTGTAACATTATAAATGTCTTTACTGCCACTTTTGATTGATTTAATGCATCCTTGCTGAATAAAAGTATTAATTTCTTTTATTTCTTTTAAAAAAAATAAAAATAAAAATTCTTACTGACCCCAAACTTTTGAACGGTAGTGTAAAATGCTACAGAAGCTTTGTATTTCAGATAAATGCTGTTCTTTTGAACTTTCTATTCATCAAGGAATCCTGAAAAAAAAAGTACACAACTGTTTTCAACATTGAAAATAATCATAAATGTTTATTGAGCAGCAAATCAGCATATTAGAATGATTTCTGAAGGATCATGTGACACTGAAGACTGGAGTAACGATGCTGAAAATTCAGCTTTGCATCACAGGAATAAATTACTTTGTCAAATATATTTAAAAAGTACACAGTTATTTTAAATTGTAATAATATTTCACAATATTACTGTTTTTTACTGTATTTTTAATTAAATAAATGTAGCCTTGGTGAGCAGACGAAACTTCTTTTAAAAATATTAAAAATCTTAGTGGTTCCAAACTTTTGGACCCAAACTTTTGCCCTTAAATATTATATATATATATATATATATATATATATATATATATATATATATATATATATATATATATATATATATATATATATATATATATATATATATATATATATATATATATATATATATATATATCATACAGTGGATTACCAGTAAAATTGATAAAAAATTTGGAGCCAAAAATTATTCAGACACTTTGACCTGACCATGTTTTGCTTAAGTGTTATGTGACATAATTAAGATTCTTCTTTTTCTGACACAGTTTAACTCTTGAGATCTTGTCATATTTTATTACCATTTTATTATTACCATTTTTATTATTTTTTTAAATTTTATTATTTTATACCATTTTATTACCAACTATAATGAATAAACTAGTAATGAATTACATGTTCAAGGTGTCTGAATAAATTTTGGTTTAACTATATATATATATATATATATATATATATATATATATATATATATATATATATATATATATATATATATATATATATATATAGTTAAGATTTTGAGTTTAATGTATGAATGAGTACAAAATCGAAATCTGCCAGTTCTGCTTATTTAAACTTTAAATTTCTTAACTTAAAAAAATTATGTAACTGATTACCTCCATTTTTTTTACGTTTTGCCAACTTATTAGGGTTTACAGTGTAAAGTGTTACCGAAAATACTGTATGCCTTCTTGAAAGTAACCAAGTTCCCTTTAAAATCAATTTCAGCTGGTTAATTAAAATGTTTTGACATTTCTGACACTGATTACAATTAACAGAAGTCATTGCCAAAGGCTCTTTTTGCCCTGAAATCAATTTCCAGGAAAAAAAAAAGCTGTTAATTGCTTTCCAGAAAGCTGCTTTAGGATCTATTACAGGAAATACAGAATAAAAATAACTGAAAATGCAGCTGGAGTAAAACTCACCTTTAATCTGGTATGCTCCATCATTGAACTGCAGTGTAAATATGTCATACACTGAACGATTGGCGTCCAGTGTATTAGAGTTCTTGTGGTGGCATACATAACCATTCTCTCCCCTCAGGATCAGAATGGGCCTATTGATCAGCTTCAGAATCAACTGCTCATCCTCACCTGGAGGGATAAACAGGGTGGCATAGGTTTTTCAAATACATCTGATTTGAATTACATTTTTTGATTTTGTTTGTGGGTAATATCAAGTATGAACTCACCCACAGAGTCACTGACTGCAGAAAGCTGGCCATTTTTCTTAGTGCACACGTATTTTCCATTGCTGGCTCGCAGTGCCACCCGTCGACCGAGCCACACTATGTCAAACATGGTGTTGGCACCGCTGCACACAGTGGAAGATTGTACATATTAGTGTCCATAAAACATGTACACCCACAGAGAATAGAAATGAAATGGCTTCACAGTTTCTCTTATTCCACTATGTGTTATGGATGCATTTATTAATAGTTACATAATAGGACTGTTGCTACTTTCTGTCATGTCATAGCTTGTATACAGTAAGTGAAAGAGAATTAGTAGCAGAAAGTCTGAAAGTAAAGCTACATCTTACGCTTCAGTAGCCGTTGACTGGATGCCTCCATGAGCGACAAGCGTCCAGTAATTCCCTTCATTAGTTCTGAATTTGCACTTTTTTGTGTCTTTATCAATTTCCATTTGAAACGTCTCCATGTCTGTCTCATCGTCCTGATTGGCTGAGACACTCACTCCTGTTGAAGCACATAAGACAAACAGGACATAAGAAAAATTGTTTTTAATTTAACATATGCATATATTGGAGAACAGAACATTTTTGCTTATTTATTCAGAAAAGGTTTAAAATAAAGTTTAAAATGGTGCCTCAAACATATTATTTGACATATTATAAGTCATTACTTGTCTCAATAAAATGTAAAAATAGGTTAATCGAGTTTAATTAGAGTTCATGAAGGCTGTAAAACTGTAACAATATCTGAAAAAGCTCCATAACATTAATTTAGATATTTTACATGCACATGTTGTTCAAAAGTTGAGGGTCAGTAAGATTTTAAAAATGTTTTTGAAAGAATTCTCTTATGTTATTCAGCCATTTGATAAAAAACACAGTAAAAACAGTAATATTGTGAAATATTATTACAATTTTTCTATTTTAATATATCTTAAATTGTAATTGAATCCTGTGATGGAAAAGTTTTCAGCATCATTACTCAGTGTCCTTCAGAAATCATTCTAATATGATGATTTGATGCTCAAAAAACATTTATTTTTATGCTGAAATGACGTCAATGTTGAAAACAGTTGTGCTGTTTAATATTTTGTGGAAACCAAGATATTTTTTTTCCAGAATTCTTTGATGAATAGTAAGTTCAAATCTATATGTAAACAGCAAAACATTTACATAAAACATTTACATAAACTTTCTTATCTTTTAAAATAATAAACTTTAAACTTCACTCTCATTACTATGCCCCATTACAATCACACTGACTGACACTGACTATTAGAACAATATATAACATGCTTTTCTAAGTACATTTCAAATGTATCAGCTTAAACAAGATAGCGTGTGTTTATCCTGAACTTTCCCCCAGTTTGAAATCCTGAAGGGAGACAAAGCAGCATGATTAACTTCACTGCCACGCACGACAGGCATCAACCTGATTCTGAGCCCTGTTCTGGCGCAACATCTACAGCGGACCATGTTTATTTAAGACTCACATCTATAGTTAATGGAGCCCAAACATGTCACTCGGCTGTCTGTAAACATCCTTTATATCAATGCAAGATTACTTTTGTTTTGAAATGAGGAGGTTTACTCAATCAGTCACGATGACAGATCCATTCCAAATCACTGTATTATTTGTAACATTAACATTTACACAACAAGACCACTGGCTGAGGTCTGAAACATTTTTCATATCCAAGCCATTAATCATGATTAGGCTATTGGGTTGTGTAACTCATGTAGACTCTGTGTGTTTCTATGTAAAAAAAAAAAAAAAAACTTGTGTATTTTGGTCTATGTACCTAAAGTATATCCATGCATTCTTATTGGCAAACAACATATTCCTGACTATGCGTTTGTATTATCATTCAGTGCAGTAGAGCAAAACCACTATCTTTCTCTCTCTTTCATTATATCTTTCTCCACTACACCAATAAAACCTTGGCATTGAAACCATGACCTCGCTGCACCCTGCTGAGTTTCTATGCCAATTAGTCCTGGGATTGCTTCACGGCATCCATTAGACTAAAATTTAACGCACGCTGTAGCTTTGTTCAAGAAATATCTTGAAAACAGTTATACATGAGAGTACTTGTTTACTTATAAGTGCCAAAAGTATGGTCAGTCAAAATTTGTTGTAGGTTAATACGTTTTCAAATGCTATTTCAGGCACTGAAATGGAGAATGCCCATTTGTATTCCTCTCTCTCTCTCTCTCTCTCTCTCTCACTCTGACACACTACTGGTCAAACATTTGGAATAATTCATATTTTTAAATCTTTTTAAAAGAAGTCTTTTATGCTCCAAATCTGCATTTATTTGATTGAAAATACGAGACACTTGTTGCACACTGCAGTAAGCTAGATCTATATTAGTCATGGTAAAACATGGTACTCACGGTAAATCAAGAATATGAGATTTAAACAATAAGACTTACTGTGTTGAGCTACAGTACAGTCCAAAAGTTTGGAACCACTAAGATTTTTAATGTTTTTAAAAGAAGTTTCGTCTGCTCAACAAGGCTACATTTATTTAATTAAAAATACAGTAAAAAACAGTAATATTGTGAAATATTATTACAATTTAAAATAACTGTTTTCTATTTGAATATATTTCACAAAGTAATTTATTCCTGTGATGGCAAAGCTGAATTTTCAGCATCATTACTCCAGTCTTCAGTGTCACATGATCCTTCAGAAATCATTCTAATATGATGATTTGCTGCTCAAGAAACATTTAATGTGTACAATTGTACAAAATATTTGTGTACAATATTTTTTTTCAGGATTATTTGATGAATAGAAAGTTCAAAAGAACAGTGTTTATCTGAAATCTAATCTTTTGTAACATTATAAATGTCTTTACTGATTTAATGCATCCTTGCTGAATAAAAGTATTAATTTCTTTAATTTCTTATCAAAAAAATAAAAATAAAAATTCTTACTGACCCCAAACTTTTGAACGGTAGTGTATAATGCTACAGAAGCTTTGTATTTCAGATAAATGCTGTTCTTTTGAACTTTCTATTCATCAAGGAATCCTGAAAAAAAAAAAGTACACAACTGTTTTCAACATTGAAAATAATCATAAATGTTTATTGAGCAGCAAATCAGCATATTAGAATGATTTCTGAAGGATCATGTGACACTGAAGACTGGAGTAACGATGCTGAAAATTCAGCTTTGCATCACAGGAATAAATTACTTTGTCAAATATATTTAAATAGTACACAGTTATTTTAAATTATAATAATATTTCACAATATTACTGTTTTTTACTGTATTTTTAATTAAATAAATGTAGCCTTGGTGAGCAGACGAAACTTCTTTTAAAAACATTAAAAATCTTAGTGGTTCCAAACTTTTGGACTGTACTGTATATAATATGATTTGTTTTCTGTTTATGAATGTATCCAAACAGTTGCTCACCTGTCTGATAAAACACATAATATATTAAAGTGTCTTTGGTTTTTCATGGTTTCTACAAAATAAAATCGGAATGCACTGACACTTAAAATTGCTTATTTGGGATAATGTAAGTACACAAGTCAACAAAATATGTAATATTGTTCTAGTGGTTTTTGGATATTTTAATCCAAAAATCTCACATATTGTGCCTTTAAAATAACTCTGTAACGTAGTTTGTATGTACGGGAAGAAGGAGGCGGGAACTGGCGAACGTTTAACAAAACCTTAATTCCAAAATAAACAAAGAACTAACCGAAAGTAATGCCCGCATATAATACAAAATATTTAAAATAAATTAAGTATAAATGAATAAACCCCCCTGTATATTTGAGATTTTTCAAAGATATTTCTCTCAACCAACTGTAGGAACAAAGATAATTTCAATCAAGTGTGTTCAAACTTTTGTCTGGTAGTGCAACTAAATGATCGAACGACATGATCGCAACCAAAAGGGATGGCATCATGCAAAATGTGGCAAACAGATTGTAGTGGCTAAGGCTCAAAGTGGATGTATCCGAAAATATCCCTTGATCATTTTCTTAATCCTTTAACAGGCCAGATCCTGCACCTTACCCCCTTCTCCCTCCACCCTGTCATCCTTCCTGCCCCTCCCCTTCTCATGCTGCAACCTCTCCTAATTCTCAGCATGCAAAGAGACACAAAGCTGCACCATAGGGCCCAGTAAGCAGCTTTTTTTTTGAGTAGCGTATGTACAATCCTCCAGCTCCAAAGAAAAACCAGTCGGGAGGCTGAAGTAATACCATTGTTTCGACGGGACTCTGTAGGGTGCCCGAGACATGCTGGGAAAGAAACCAGGCCTATCAGCAGAATCTGCGACCATCGATCACTCCACCGTGGAATGCTTTTTTTTTTGCAATATGATTTAGGCTATCCATGTGTGCTTGTGTTTCTCTCTCCTCTGTCACTTTCTCTCACACAGCATGGACTATTTCTCTCATCATCATGATTACTTATCAATAGACGCTATCTGGTTCTACTTGGGAACTGGATTCTATAATCCGATTCCTAATGGCTTTAAGTGATAGAAACATGTGGTATGCAGGATTAAGACAATAATGAGAACACACAATGTTAACGCATTGTTTTTGTTGGAACCAAAGCACACCTACCAGCCCAAAGTCACCAAAACAAAGTCTAGTTTCTAATCAAGACAAAATCAGGGATAACAAAAAAGAAACAGCTTCAGATGTTTGTCTTTCTCAGAACAGACACCACTCTGCTGCAGCGGTTTTCATTCTGTGGCCCGTTACACTTTATTTTCCAATTTCACGTCTGACTCTGCTTTAGTTTTGCACCAAAGATAGAAGAAGAGAGGCCAGCTGGGGCAGGACACTCTATCTCCTCTGTTGATCATTCCTCATCCACGGCATTGTGATTACTGAGCTCAATCCTGAACTCCTGCGAATGACCTCACTCCCATCACAGAATGCTCCCTCTCAATTTACCAACCCATTTCTGTGGAATGTAACAGTACCCAGAGACAGCGAGAGGACCTTCTCAAAACTGGGGCAAGAAGATCGCTGCATGCGTACCAGGTCAAATACTTATCAGAGAACAAAATGTGCATGGGAGAACACTACAAAATAAAATAAAAACATATGAAGTGCACAACACTGTAGTGCTGCTGCCACTAAAGCAGAAAGTGGACAAACTTAAAAAAAATTTTCATTAAACTTTTACTCATGTTGATATTAGAATTTGTCATGACCTTTTTGTTTTATTCAATTAGAAAAATACAAAATAGAAGCATTTTCACTAGTGGTCCCAGACTTTTGGACCCCTCTATACTTTAAGTGAAGATGTCTTCTTAGAAATTTTTGGACCAAAACTAAAGCTGTGATCTCCAAATGTACCAAGACAGTCACTCTGAGATTAATTTTTAATGGTAAAGTGATGCCACAATCCACTGTCTCTCATTTTGTTAGCTTCTTTCTTTCTTTCTTTCTGTCTTTCTTTCTGTCTTTCTTTCCTTTGTGCTCATCTCCTTTTCACCTTCCGGGCTGGATTAGAATGCTCCAGGGAACATTGGGTAGGTGATGAAGAACATGGTAACAGATCCACCCGCCTGAGTGCATGCCATCTTTCCGACTCAAGTATGAATGCCACACAACATGCTCCATAGCTGCTGCAGAAAAGTACACCACAACAAAACTAAACTGATAAACATCATATCTCGGCCAATAATAGTGATATTTCTGAAAAAAACTACTGTGCAGTGTCACTACTCATTATTGATTAAACGATCATCTGTGAGTTTGTGTTGCATCCCAGGGCGAGAGGCCTGGGGCTTAATGAACGTCAGACCTGCAGAGCTGATTGGCAGTCCTGTCTGAAGTCATCTCTGGTTCCCTTCATCATGTAGAGACTCTCTAAAAGAAATGAACTGCTTCATCCATTAGCAGAATCACTTTACCTAATTGCTTTTTGCACAGAATGAATGTGCAATAGATGGGGAGAGATGCTTCTTGTTCATTAAGAACAAATGTTCCATCTGGCCTGTGTCATTTTCCCTGTCTTTTTTCACCCATAATGAAATGCCTAGATTTTTTTTTGCCAATATGTTGATACTTCATGTTTCTTAATTTTGAATCGACACTGAACCATTTGAAGCAAGAGAGACACACTGTAAGAGTTATAATGTGTGACTCAAATATCTCACCCCTAAATTTTGATTACAATCCAGAGATTTCAACTATGCTAAAATTTCAGACCTCACAGTTAAGGATTTGTATAATAGTTGCTTTGCAACCTATTTAGCTGCTAAAATGAAATCATTAGGGCCCAAGCGAAAATTCGCGCAGGGCCCTCTTGTTTTTCTAAGGATTATTTTTTTTTTTTTTTTTTTTTTTTTTTTTTTCCCGTCTTCCGGGGCTTTTTGGGGGCCTTAACATGCTCAAAAACTCTTGAAAATTGGCACACACATTGGAATCCGCGGCCAACAGGGCCGGGCAGAAGCTGGTACCCGGGCGTGGCAGGGGGGCTCAACAGCGCCCCCTTGAAAAAGGTCTGAAAATTTGGTCCATATATTAAACACGCTTGCACGTATTAGTCTGAAACTCGGTACACATATAGACCTCATCGGGCCGAACAACTTTCGTGCTCTAAGTTAAACGTCACGCCAACAGGAAGTCAGCTATTAAGGGTTGTTTGAAAAACGCATGCTCTGGAATTTGATATACTCCTCCTAGACGATTAATCCGATCGCCACCAAACTCGGTCAGCATGAAGTCAAGACACTGATGATTAAAAATTGCCAGGGGATTTTTGATATCTCGAACGGTTTGTCCGTGGCGAGGCAACGAATTTATGGCGAGAAAAAGGAAACAGGAAATGTGTTATAACGTCTGCATACATATATTGATCTTTATGAAACTTCACAAGTGTGTTCGTTATAGGAGTCTGATCACATGTATGTGACTATTGTGAGTCAAAGTTATAGCGCCACCAACTGGCAGCAGGAAGTGTATCACTTTTTGAAATGTTTTGAGATCACCCTCTTATTTTTACCTGATTTGCTTCAAACTTCATCAGTGTAATGTCAATACACAGCAGATGTAGACCTATGACAGGATTTTTGATATTTGAAATATTGTTGCCATGGCAACAGGTCAAACTGTAATAATATTCTTGAGTGTTTTTGAGGCTCTTAACATGCTTCAAATTGCATGAAACTCGACACACACATCAATATTGTCAACCAGTAGACATGGACAAAGCCATAGAAATGGGCGTGGTGGAGGGGCTCAGTAGCGCCACCTTTTGACAAAAGTGGGGGGGTTTGTTTTTCCTACAGTCACCAAACTTGGTACACATATTGTTCTCATCAAGCCGGACAATTTTCTAATTTACATTCATTAGCTCCGACCAACAGGAAGTCAGCTATTTTGGTTTGAATGTTAATTTTTTGAAAAAACAGGCTATGAATTTTATACTACTACTCCTACAGGGTTTATCCAATTTACACCAAGCTTTTTTTAACTTGTTGCTAACACATTGAAGTTGTTTAATTGCAAACGGATTTTGGATATCTCAAACGGTTTGGCCGTGGCGAGGCAACGAATTTATGGCAAGAAAAGGGAAACAAAGTGTTATAACTTCTGCATACATTAATTGATTTTGATGAAACTTCGGCTTAGTCTTCGTTGTACAAGGCTGATCACATGGATGTGACTATTGTGATTCAAAGTCATAGCGCCACCAACTGGAAGCAGAAAATGTGTCACTTTCAGCATACATTGAGATCACCCTCTTATTTTTACCTGATTTGCTTCAAAATTCATCAGAATAATGTTAAAACTTGGCACATGTAATCCTTTGAAAATGGGCAGGGAGGATGGGCTCTATAGTGGCACCTTGTAGTGCAGTAAATGTGGAGTGAATTTGACATAGTCCTTTGATGTTTAACCGTTTTAAGTGCCTATTGCCCGCTGTGCACAGTTGCCCTGAAGCCACCGGGGTGGCGGTGCCACCGGGCTTGGGCCCGCCATCGCTGCTCGCAGCTATATTTTTCTTTGTGCTTCCAACTGGTTCCGGGTGCAAATACCACAGACTTTTCAGATGGCATTAAATAGCTATCCCATGGGTAAACTAAACTGACAATACAACATCATGTCCTCCTCAGGGAACTGCTGCTATAGTCTTTGAATTATGATCTTTTTACAACGACAAAAAAGCAATACCGTTCACCTGTCCACACCCATAATGCTTTATGTGTCTATTCATTGTGATTTTGTGCCTGATCTTTCTTTCCTCCTGCATGTCTTGTTCTCTTTTCTGCTGTATACTTTCACACTCCATTGTCTCTTTTCCCCCTATTGGATTTTTCCCTGTCGGGCCAGAACCCAACTGCTCCCGAAGGACTCTCTGATTTGCGTCCCCATTGTAGCCCAGCGCATTGCATGGTCCCCAGATAAAGAAATACGGCGGAAGGCTTGTGTTTCTGAAAGCAGACTCCACCATCATTGAAATGCCCCTGTCCACTCAATTATTTATCACACCTCGCCACTAGTGTGTGCATGCGTGCACACATGTGCTTATATCAGAGCATATTCTTGCTATTTTGTTATATAAAACCACACTGGCTAAAAGTATATCACTCTGTGAAAAAATATGCGTATATATATGTGTGCATCTGTGAGAATGAGAAAGAGTGTAAGACCAAGAGAGAGAGAGAGAGAGAGAGAGATGGATGAGTGTACTGGAGAGGACAGGATCTGTTACTGACCCAGCTTCCTATGGATATTCAAAGCCATTCAGTTTCTCCAGTAATTTATCTATTGCAGGTGGCTCAAAATGCTTACCAAGAGCTCTGCACTGGAGATAATGGATAATGTTACAGCATGCAAGATTTACATTACAGAACTTAGTTGCTCAGTCAAGACAGGAAACTACAATTATGCAGCGTGTTTGTTAGCAGAGCACATGGCCAGCGAATAAAAATCAGCTATGTCTGGCAGATTAATATTAGCCTACTCAGCTGAAAAGACAGCTGCCATATATTATTTCTGTGAGGTCACGCTCATGGGCGTGACTCAGTGTTCACCTGCACTCCAGGCTTGTTTCCATAGATTTGACTATGTGTGCATAGTTTGCCATGCAGCTGCAATTTTGCATGCAATTTATTTTCATGCATTGGTACGCTTGCATATAAGAACACTAATGGGGAGTAAGACTGATAGCACAACAGTGGAAGTTGTGCTCAGACTACTAAAATTAAGTAGTTTAGCATATTATTCAATCTGAAAATAACATTTTTCACTGAATCTACAATTGACATTTACATGTCTGCACTCCATACTCTAGCTTTCTATATCTGGTTACCCAACAGGTATTAGAAGTACTTAATAGTTGTAATGAGGACTCACATCTGTTACACAAGTCGCCACAGGAGTGCTAATGGAGAGGGACAAAACTTTTATCGAGAGTTCCTTTGAGTCTCCTTAAAGGAACAGTTCACCCAAAAAATGAAAATTCAGACATCATTTCATCTCATGCCATTACAAACCTATATGACTTGCTTTCTTCTGCAGAACATAAAAGATGATATTTTGAACAACGTTTCATCTGCTTTTGTCCATTCCTTTAAAGTCAGTATGGTCCAAAACAACATTAGACCCTATTGACTTTTATTTTACAAACAAAAACACTGAGACAAAATATCTTAGTGTTCCACAGTATAAAAATGTCATACAGATTTGGAAACAACAGAAGGGTAAGTAAATGACAGAATATTCATTTTAGGGAGAACTGTTTTTAAATGTACTATTTTAAAGATTGTATTCACTCGATTCTACAGCAAAAAACAAAACAAAACAAGGCTGGCCACTGATATCAGAAGCATGTGGTCCTCCTGTAGGGAAATGTCAAAAGAAATTCAACCAGCACCACTTACCTTGTCGGATGGAGACAAATCTATTGTTGGCGGCCTGAAACACCACTTGCGGATGGCTTTCTTCAAGATCAAACAGCTCGTCTTTGCCAGGTTTGGAGCAGCGTCCAGAGCGCAGAGTTCCAGTGGGCCCCATGGGGGTCAAGTATTTCCCCTCACAGTCCTTGAAGGCCAATTTGCCTGATTTCAGTTCCAAGGTGTAGCCTGTCCCACGGCCATTTTCAGAGGACAGTTTCCCGTCATTGCCCAGGAAGCGGCTGTCACTGGTCTTTAGACAGTATTTGCCGTCCATGTACACAAGAGTTAGAAGAGCATCCACACCCCAGGGGATGTTACTGTCCACAGCAATCTCTCCCTCTGGAGATGCAAGGTGGGCATAGCGTTTGCGGGCCACACTGAGCAGATTTGCCTGTGGGTGCAGGGCCAGGTGCATGGCCCATAGTTCTGCCTCACCAATGGTCTGAGCAAAGCAGGACAGGTAGTCCTCTGAACCTCCAAAGAAACGCAGATATGGCTCGGACTGCAGGGCCCAACGGCCATCTGACTGTGCCACAATCAGAAAGCGGCAGTCACTCTCTTTGCTCTCAGCCTCACAGCTCACCTTGCCATCTTTGTCGGAAGCCAGGTAGCGACCCAGGTGACTGCGCAGGTAAACCACCTGACCATCCTGCTCATCCTGCTCTAGAGTCCAGATCTGCTTCTTCTTGAGACTTGGAGCTGAAGCGTTCACCTTGAAGCCGAAGGCCTCCGCTGTTAGATAGCGATTCTCATGATTAATAAGCCCGAATTGTAGCTTGAGGGCTTTACTGCCATTGGAGGGCATCCTGGCTTACAACCCAGAGAGTGTTGAAAGTCCAGAGAAGAAGCTGATCAGCCTGCAGACTTACAAAGTTAGCTCTCCTATGTGTTCTGATTAATTTGCTTCCTATTGGGGAAGAGTAAAGTGAAGTCCACTTCACTATAGACTCCTTAGTGTAGCCTATTCTCTTCAGATATAGGCCTTAACTTTCTTTATTAGGCCTTAGTTCCTCTTCTAGTTTTGTCCCTGGTCCTGGCCTCCGCTCCGCTTGGTAAAAACAACGTCTTGCTCCCCGGAGAACTTGCAGAGGCTCTGGAGATTTTTTTTCCTGTGTTTCCTAATCAGATCAGATTATAATCAGGAGGACTCAACACCTCAATCCAGAGAGCTGCTGACGTCACCCTGATCCCAACGGTTCCTTTTCCTCTGTGCCTCTTTCACACGCTTTCTCTCTCATTCCCTTTCCTTCTCAATTCACCTCCGTCTCTTGTCCTCTTCATTGGCTGCCTTTGAGATTGTGGGACTACTGATCTCTTAAAGAGATGCTGCTCAAGACCAAGTCACACGGTTTTACTTCTTCTAGATGCCTTAGTCGTCTCAGTCCTTCAGTCTGACATCTGATTAGTTTGTCTCCTTGTCCTTTTCTAAGTATTTTTACTTCAGTCACATCCTTAGAACTTGTGCATCCCTTAAAAAGACACATCATTCTCCTCCGAGACCTCGAGAAATAGCAGCATGTTAGTGTGCAAGGTGCCCACTAAGATGCCAGACCAGCTTGTCAACAAACGGCACCTGAAGTACAGTGAGGCTTTTTAGGTGTACTTCGACACCTTTTCTACCTCCCTTTCACCTGTTGTCCTCTTATGTTTCTTTTTATACGTCCTTTCTCCCCTCTCGGTATATTGGACGTATTCTTACACTAGAGACCCTTTATGGAGGCCCAGTAATCCACCCGTTCTATAGTGCTCCTGCCTTTGTCCTCCTCCCCAGTCTCTACCTCTTTGCTGATGGCGCTTTGACACAAAGCTGGGTAACCAGAGCCCTCCCCCAGCACCAGTGGTAGTGGCCTGAGAGGGGGATCGGCTTTCCAGTGCACACTCAGGATACAGTTACATGACTTCTCTGATTCCGAGCTTGGCTGGTCATCTTTATTACAGCAATGTGTGTATGGGGGTGTGAGTGTAGTTGGAGGTAACAAACAGATGCTTATTCAAAGATGCCTGACATGTAGCCATTGAAGACCAATTTACTGTGACTGAAAACATCTCTCTAGCTCTTTTCCAGTCACATAAGTTGTTTGCGTAGCATTTCACTGGCTGTGTTGCCTCATGTTTGCGTAATGCTACACATATTGTCGATCCATTTCAAATCCCAAGCATGTTTGTTCGAAAAACAGTCTCCACCACAGGCCCCTAATCTGCCTTTCAATGATCCAACTCTTTTATTAGACCAATCTAATCCGTAGCAGCCCCAAACCCCTCCTCCTCTCCTTGGGCGCGTCTTGGACACAGAACCTTCCATCTGTCGGGGACTGACCGCGTGTGGGACAAGTAAGCCTGAACCACACACATATACACACACACACACTTTTCTAAGCATAGGAACAATAAGACATTCATTAACCGTTATTGGCTTTGGCAAATCTATCCTTTGTTTACATTTGTTCAAGATCCTAAGCAAAGATGTTAACCTTAGACATGCACTATGACCCTTACATTTATATTTACACTTTTATATTGTTGCCAGAAGCTTTGATAATAAAATAATGTACAAGAAACTGCATATACTATGTTTGCGACGTTACAGTGAATAGCTAAGGATTTAACTACAAGATCCAGGGCAGCACAACTGATGTGCTGTCAGCTGAGAACTTGTAAACCATTGTATGACACATTTGAGAAATCTCAAAGATGGAGTCAAAATAACATCCAATTAGGTTCAGAATAAAAGCTGAGGTAACACACACAAAACAAGTGTTTCTATATTATCAAAAATCAGTAATGGTGGGAAGCATATTTGACCTTGTCACCGTAATGAAATCTCTCTTCACTTCGGCTTTCTTCAATGGGCTGTGAGCTTGTCAATAGCAAGTAATCCCTTCAACAGCCTGACTGACAGTTTGGAGCTTTGCTCTTTCAAAGAGAAAAGCTATCATGACCTGTGAGCCAGGTTAATTCTACTGACTACAAATACAGTGGCGCAGAAGCTCCCATTACATCACCGACATATCTTTCTCCACATACTTGTATTATTGTTTGAATTATGGCTAGGAGGAGGTCTCCAGATATATGAACGTGGTCATTTCTGTGGAAGAAAAATAAAAATGAATGGTTAACAATATGGCTAATATAGAAAGCACATGTTCCACAGTACCTACCCAAGGGAAACTTTCTGAATGAAAAGAAAGTACTGGGATGTGCCACCAGAGGGAGGCAGAGTAGCAGAAATGTACCAGAGAGGGTACAAAATATCATGGGGAAAGTTTACCTCTGTACAATAATCTGAAACATTTTACACCAATCAACATGGAAATGTCTGGTTTTCTTTTCTACAAGGTCCCTGAGGGAGCCTAAAATCTTTCAAGGATCAACCCTAATCAGGGACATAAAATGCAAACTAGTTTGCATTTTGGGAAGTCATACTGCAATAGAAAACCATCTAAACAATATGAACAGGAAGTAAATAACATATTAAAGATGAATTATACATACACATTAGCTGTCTAGTTCTACCTTGAAGTCATAGTTTGGGCCCTGTTACATTTAATTACAAGTCTGATATTAGTATTATTTCAGCCCCTAGTCCCTATACCCAAACCACAACAACACTATTACCACCTCTTTTATTTTTGTTGGTATTCAGCTCACAAGTATTCCCGTGGTCCATTACCTAAGTCGGGCATGACACTACGCAACACCGTATTGTGCGTGTCCATGCATGAGTGTGTGCATGAGTGTGCTTACGTGTGTGTAGTGTGTCTGGTGCGGTGGTACCTCTTGATAGGCAAGCAGATGTTTTTGGGAGGCCAGTGCTGCCAGGTTGAGTCTGAAATGGTTCTTTAGAGACCATTACCCAGCTCCTCTGATGGCAGTCAAATAGCTATCATTACTACACAGCCTGGGGAGGGAGCACAATTGTCAGAGAGAGAGAGAGAGAGAGAAAGGAGGGGAGGGGGTGAAAGGAGAGAAAAAAAAGCTTGAGTTTAAAAATGAACATTTCAGAGTTAACAGCCCCCCAGCTTTTTCTACCCTATTAACTGCAATGCTGCTATTCCCCTGCTCTGTCGGGAGCAACCCTGCCATCCTCGATACCACCAATATATGTAACATCCTTCTTTCTTGCTCTCCTTCTTCCTCTGTCTCTCAGTCTACCCGGCCTCTTCATCATCCCTTTCATTTTTATCCCATCTCCTGCATTCTCCTCAACCTGTGATCTTTTCTTCCTCTTTTTCTCTCCTCCATCTCACCCTTTCCACACCCGTGCTAAATTTTTCCCACCCTGATCTCCTCAATTCTGAATTCTGAATAAGGTTCTTTGGTTTTGCATCCATCCCTTTTTTCTAAGATTTTCACATAACTTGTAGGCCTATTTGTTATTTTTTATCTATAGTAGCATAGAGTTTACTATTCAAGTACTAATTTCAATTTTTATAGTATCTTCATTTATATGTATCTTTCAGCACAAGTCATCTGAACAAAGATGGAGAAATCCAGACCTGATCAGAAGAGTGCTGATGGCTAAAGAGATGCCACCAGATCTCTAAGGTACAGCTGTGGTAGCTATGCGACTGGGGGTGACCTCCTCGTCCAGCTAAATTGTATGTCTGCTGCATAATTCATAAGGGGTAAACGGGAAAGAGCACCTTCCATCAAAAGCAGTCCTCGATCTGACCTCTAGGTGTCACTATTGCTTTGCACGTTGACTTGTAGGACTCAGCGTCCCTTCTTAGGAAAATAAGAGATTAATGCTGGGTTTGTCAGACGTGGTGCCTCTGTGACTGTGAGCATGATGGGATTATACTCACTTGACTATTTTTAATCTTTGTTTTATAGCCCCCCTCTGCAAACGGGACCTTCCAGTCAAAGAAAGGTGCAAAACATGAGCCAAGCTGTCTTAACAGCAATTAAAGGTGCACTACGTTTTACATATAAAGAAATAAAAAGCACTTCTTGGAAAAACCATTAAAATTATGTACACCCACATGAAAATACTTTAGTCATGTTAGTCATCTAGAAAAAAGCTGTTTTATTCAGTATGTAACGTTAGTGGGCTGCTTCATCATGGGCGCCGCCATATTTTGTCTTAATTGACCAGGTTACTACTACTAATACCAATAATAATGTGTTTACTTACTTTTTTATATTGATTTCATCCAGTGCTCTAGGCACTTCCGTAATCATAAGCATTAACAAAACAAGCCAACATACTGCAGATACAACAAAACAACGAAGCATGAAGCGGCAGCATTTAGTAACAAACTTAAAGGATTATTTCACTTTCAAATTAAAATTCCCTGATAATTTACTCACCCCCATGTCATCCAAGATGTTCACGTCTTTCTTTCTTCAGTCGAAAAGAAATTAAGGTTTTTGATGAAAACATTCCAGGATTATTCTCCATATAGTGGATTTCATTGGAGCCCAAGCGGTTGAAGGTCAAAATTACAGTTTACAGCGATCCCATATGAGAAATAAGGGTCTTATCTAGAGAAACCACCACTCATTTTCTAAAAGAAAATAAAAATTTGTATACGTTTTAACCATAAATGCTCATCTTGAACTAGCTCTCTTCTTCTGCTAAGTGTATTACTGCCCTCCACAGGTCAAAGTTTGAACTAAATTGTCATATACAATATGCTAGTGCAAGTATATAACAATTAGTTCAAACTTTGACCTGTGGAGGGCAGTAATACACTTAGCAGGGTCTACACTGCCAGAATTCAAATAGAGAAGAAGAAGAAGAGAGCTAGTTCAAGATGAGCATTTATGGTTAAAACGTATACAATTTTTAATTTTTTTTAGAAAATGAGTGGTTTCTCTAGATAAGACCCTTATTCGTCGTCTGGGATCGTGTAGAACACTTTGAAGCTGCACTGAAACTAATTTTGACCTTCAACCGTTTGGAGGCCATTGAAGTCCACTATAAGGAGAAAAATCCTGGAATGTTTTCATCAAAAACCTTAATTTCTTTTCGACTTAAGAGAGAAGGACATGAACATCTTGGATGACTTGGGGGTGAGTAAATTATCAGGAAATTTTAATTTGAAAGTGAACTAATCCTTTAATGCTTCCAGGCCAATAGGTGTCAGTATAAATTCCTAAAGCACTGGAACTACTGAGGCGATTAAGTCAAATGTTTAATTTTTGGTAAACAAAAACTTACTGAGTCCCCCTTTAAAAATAGTCAGTATAGGCTACTATACGTTTCCAGCCGTTTAAAGAATCGACGGTCATTTTCCCACGACTCTGTTGAATTTATAGTCAAAACGCTAGGGAGGACCGGCGCTAAATATTACCCTCAACAATTTGGTCTGTTGCCTTATTATTACAACCTAGAATAGACATATGCTTCCTCCTCAATAGTGAGGTATTTTTAGATCTCACATCCGTCTATTCAATCAGACAGTTTATTTAAGAACATTTCATTTTGTGTGTGGGCTAATTGACACATCCGTATCAACAGGACCCATGTAAATTTCATCCTAATGTAATCAAGCTAATGGTTTATGGCCTAATGGATGCAGATTATAAAAAAAGAGGATGGATGTTTTATATACAATTTGCACCTAAACTTCGGGTCATTTATTTTGCTGACGAGAAAATGCTTCCCAAAAAGGGACTTGGATGAGGAATGTTTCATGAGGCAGACACAGTAAAAACGTGTGGCAGGAATGAGTTAACAACGGAGATGAATAAAGATCTGTATGAAACTGCCAGCCAATCCGTATTGAGATTAACACTTCGGACGCAGATGATTGGCTAGAGCGGATTCAATGCATGTTCGTTGATAAGTACAAGATTCCTGGCCCACGTGGGTCACTTTACCGTTGCGGAGCTGCCATTGGCTGAGAGGACTTCGTGAAGCCCCTCCCCCGCCACGTGATTGGCTTCACAATTCTCTCCCTCTCTTGTTCTCAGTCTGCGGAAATACCCCTGCGCGAGTTGGGAGTCAGCGCGAGCGTCTTCGGCTCGTCGCTTCGCATCTATCAGAGAGCGCGTGAAACTAACACGGTTCTGACATTTGGTGCCGCACCTCTTAACAACCTTAATATGATTTCCTTTAAAAACATGATTATTAGATATGATATTTAACTCTATCTTTCCCGCTTTTGCCTGTCTGGAAACGCCATACGTGTAGCCCGGGGTGTTTTATTTCATCCAGCTTGTGCTGCAAGAAATTACTGCATTCAGATTCACTGTTTATCTCATGCATCCCGATCATTCTCAGCCAGTTACAGGTTATATACAAATGAGATGGGACATTATAGAATGCATCAAATAGACGTGCGCCTGCAAATGTTGGCCATATAAAGCAGCTTGATCAGATCAGAAGCAGAAATGTTAGTGGGCATTTACACATGGTTGCATTTTTACAGATTGGACTGCCAGTGTAAATGCCCTCTATGATGCATTTGAGACAGCATCTGATCACTGATCAATCCAAGACACATTTCAGCCAAGTGTAAATGTATCTTCAGGTCAAAGAGTGTATAATATACCTGGAGAAACCAATCTTAATTTTCCCATGCATCTCAGTGGTACTTGCTCAGTTGGTGCATGACACTCTGTAAGCATGCAATTCTCATGGTAAAATGTCATGAAAATTGTGTTGACAGATATTTTTTTTTTAAACCAATCACCTAAACTTGCCATGTTGAGTGACAGGATTTGTTGATGGCACTGTCCAAAAACAACATATCTAACATATCAACAAAAATATTTATTTCAATCTACTGTTTAAATTATAATCTACCATATATATATATATATATATATATATATATATATATATACACACACACACACACACACACACACACACACACACACACACACACACTAAAAATGCTGGTTTAAAACAACCCAAGCTGGGTTAAATAAGGACCCAGCTGTTGGTTTAAATGTTTGCCAGACATGCTGGGTTGTATTTAACTCAAATATTGTTTAAAATTACTATATGTCTGGCTTGAACCCAAAAATAGGTTGGAAATTAAAAATCAGACACATAATTACTAGAGGCAACAGTAACAATCAAAAGGTGAACATTTATTAATAAGCCATTTAGTAAATGTTTACTATTATTTATTAAACTTATTAATGTTTGGGCTAATTTTAGGCGACCAATATAGTAATATTTAAACAATAGTTGAGTTAAATAAAACTATACCCAGTAGGTTAGTCAAACATTTAACCCAACTGCTGGGTTTGTCCATATTTAACCCAACCTGGGTTATTTGTTAAAAACAACCCAAGTTGGGTTGAAAATGGACAAACCCAGTGGTTGGGTTAAATATTTGCTCAACGTGCTGGGCAGTTTTATTTACTCAGCAATTGTTTAAAATTTACTGTATTGCTTGCTTAAAATGAACCCAAAGTATGTTGAAAATTAATATTTTATTAATATATTTAATAAATAAACATTTATTAATAAGTTTAATGAATAATAATTAAATAATAAACATTTATTAAACTGCTCATTAATATGTTCACCTATTTTGGGTTCATTTTAAGCCAGCCATATAGTAATTTTTAAACAATAGTTAAGTTAAATAAAACTGCCTAGCACATTTAACCCAACCGCTGAGTTAAAACAAACCAATTGCTGGTTTGTACATTTTCAACCCATCTTGGGTTGATATATCATTAACAGTTTTTTTTTTTTTTTTTTTTTAAATTGGATGACTTTTTTCTTTTAAAGCAGCACATAACCAACAAACTGGTTTTACGGTGGTCTTTCACTGGCGCATCAGGTCAAATTTACGCTAAATGTGGTCACATGTATTTTCAACTACCTCTGAATTTGGTTAAAGAGGACGACTTCTTTACTTTACTTCTGTATTGATTATTGTTCCATTTTGAACAGATGTAAACGGGGCCTTAGTCAATCATGCCTTTCCCTTACATGCAAGTCCATTACAGTGTTCACACCAGCACCCAAAAAAATGACAATATTATACTTACGGTGCCGGTGGGATGCGTGGCCTAAGGTCTACAGCACATGGCGATGTTTGCTGTGATGGTTGCCGTGGTGATTGTGTTCTTTTCTTACCAAATGTCCACTGGGTACCAGGCTTTACATCATGTCTGCCCAGTGGAAATGGACCTTGCTGCAGATGCAGAAGACTTGATTATATCTCTGTCACATTCAAATGCATTCATTTGAATCTTCACCCCTTCTCTTTCTGACCACTGTTCTAAGCAAGTATGCATGCAATATGGGATGGTTGTAAGATGCATCATAGTCAAATGTCATATTCTTTTTCACTCACACGCACAATCCTGTGAATTACACAGCATAACACTGATGAAAATGCATGGGCATTGGTGTAATTTGCATTTAAACACATCCATTAAGAGATACACATGACTTAAGATGCTTGGGCTGCCTCATTCTGAATCAGACTAGTGCACACACACACACACACACACACAGTCTTTGCCATGCATTATCCATATCCTGGCTCAGACACTCATCACACACACACACACACACACACACACACACACACACACACACACACACAAACACACAGACACACACACACACACACACACACACACTCCCAGATGCTGCCCTGCTGTGATGCCTGAAGCTAAGCAAGCCAGCAAGATTAATAACGACCCCTGCCTCCCGAAAGGCAGGGCAAAAAATACACTGTTTGCAGAGGGTTGAGAAGGAGAGGGAGAGAGAACGAGAGAGAGACTCTTTTTGTTGGCAGGTTAGTGCCATTCACTACCTCTAACACTCACAGACCCTCCCCCTGGGGCCACCGACATGGATTAATGTGTTTAGTACAATTATTTCATTTATTACTGTCTGGGGCTTTTTTTCAGATAAGAACATTTTTCAGGTTGCTAACCATTATTACCTCTAGGACTTGCCAAGCGCGGGGGCTCGCGGTCAGAAGCTCCGCTCTTTTGTTAATGTTTCTGCTAGCATCTGTTTCACAGCTTCGCTACGAGATTGAGAGGAAGAGAGCTCCATCTTTCTCCTCCTGTACATTTTTCCCCCCTCTTGCATTTACATTACGCCAAATCTGTACAATTTCTGTGTTTGTTAAATGTAGTATGTAATTCTTAGGACATTCCATTTTGTCTGACAAATCCTTTCTGCTATTCTCTATGCGTTTTATTCTTTTCTTTTCTTTTCCTGTTTTAGTGGTGTAGATTATGATTATGTGGAGCAGCTGTATTACTGCAGGATCCTCAGCAGGTAGTCCTATAGTGCTCACCGAACGGCTGCCACTCTGAATGATGATACCTGCTTCAGAGGGTGGCACAGTGCTTAATCTATCACCCTATCTAGTCTGCGCTAGCCCGCAAATGTTCTCCTCCTCCCGTGCCTGTTTGTGTGTGTTTTCCACCTCAAACCATTTCCACTGTTTGGCCCTTGCTCCACTTATTGTACATATTGTACAATAAGTGGAGCAAGGGCCAAACAGTGGAAATGGTTTGAGGTATAAGCTCCCTTGATATTAGTCTATATTTATCAAAGAGAAAAGTTCACTATTAAAATCTGACTGTGAAATGATGACATCTGAGAAGGTCTCCGGCCCTCTACCCTTCCCCCTTCGTCAACATTTTTTTCTCTTTTCTGGTGCCAAGGAACCTCAAATATTTTAATCACTTTAGGAGGGTGTATATGAAAATATATACAGGCATTATAGACCTTTTTAAATTGTGATAAATGTTAAGTGACAATTGTGAAATAGTTGGCTTTTTATGTTGTCACTGTTCTTAAGCCAAAGCAAACACTGTATTAACATTAACATTATCTGGAGGATATTTATCTTGTATTAAGCTGACACAATCATTTTTCAGCACACTATAAGAGTGATGTTACATGTATTCATCTTTAAAAAGTAATTTTTCTGGGGGGGAGGGGGGTTCTTTCTGTTCTTTCCAAAAACGAGGGCTGTCAACAGAATAAAATAATTGCTATAAAATAAAAATAATAATATGAAAAAATTAAATTTGGCATGTGTTAAAAATATTGCGTTAAATATTTAATATGTATATGTTTAAAGGTGAGTTCACCGAAAAATGAAATTTCTGTCATTAATTACTCACCCTCATGTCGTTCCACATCTATAAGATCTTCATTCCTCTTCAAACACAAATGAAGATATTTTTTGATGAAATCTGGGTTTGTTTGTTTTTTTAATCCTCCATAGAAAGCAATGTAATTACCACATTCAAGGTCCAGAAAAGTAGTAAAAAATTGTTAAAATAGTCAACATGACTACCTTAATGTTATGAAGCGACGAGAATACTTTTTGTGCGCAAAAACAAAAATAACGACTTTATTCAATAATTACGTCTCTGTTTATGTTGTATAGACATTATTTTTGTTTTGTTTTGGTGCACAAAAAGTATTCTAGTTGCTTCATAACATTAAGGTTGAACCACTGTAGTCACGTTGACTATTTTAACAATGTACCTTTCTGGTCCTTGAATGTGGTAATTATGTTGCTTTCTATGGGGGATTAAAAAAAAAACTTTTGGATTTCATCAAAAAATATCTTAATTTGTGTTACGAAGATGAATAAAGGTCTTATGGGTTTGGAACAGAATATGGGTGAGTTATTAATGACAGAAATTTCTTTTTTTTTTCTCAAATTTTCCATAACCCACCTTGTAGACCGCTGGTGAGCCCCAATTAGAAAACAACTGTTTTAAACCATAATTGCGATAATAAAATAATAATATAAAAGAATACAATTCGGCATGGGTTAAAAATATTGTGTTAAACGTTTTATATCATATGTTTCACACAATATTTTTATATATAAATATTTACACATTTATTTTCTTTTTTTCGAATTTTCCATAACCCACCTTGCACCAGGTGCACCACAGTTAGAAAACCGCTGTTTTAAACCACAAATAACTCTCTTAAAGCACAGAACAGTGGGACGTTTCTACAGACACATCTGATGAGGTTTCTCATGATGCACTTTCTTAACATGCTAAAGAGAGAAAAGAATGAGAGTTGTGTAAAAAAATAGGACATACTTTGAATGGTGATGGAAACAGGCGGGGTGCGAAGCTCCACCCACTGGGTTGATGACATCACCAACACCATTGTTCATGATACTCGACCTGCCATGGCGTATGTTACCATGGCACCTGCGTGGATGCCGCCCTTTCTTTAGATCCTGAGGGCATATCCAGTCTGGGGTCATCTCATCAATGTGCGCGGGGTCGTTTGAGGGGTAGAGGCGAGAGTTTGAGAAGATATGTGTGTGCGTATGTGTTAAGAGAGGGGGCTTGACTGATGATGGGATGATACTTTGTCCTGTAGCCCTGTTCTCTGGACTGTGGCCGTCTTTCTCTGGCGTTGATTGAACAGGGGGTCACTGATAATGAAAGACACACACTGCTGCCATCTATCTCCCTGTGTTGTTTTGAAGAACCCCCAAACGATTTGTCATGATCACCCCTCCCCCATTCCCTCTCTTTCTATCTCTCCATCTCTTGTCCTCCCCATCCTTTTCATTAATCACCCTGAAAAAGCCCCATCATATAACATTAGCCGCTAAGGGGTCATTCAGGGCCTGTAGAAACAGTTCCACTACTGTGCCAGGGGTATCATGGCCATTGGCATACTGTAGCATAATCCTAACGCTATAATTAGAGTTCTTGTTTTCATGCTCCAACAATAAAAACTGTTTACCCAGATGGCAGGAAGTCATGGCTTTTGCTCTGAATGAGGAAAACGGATTGCAGAACACGAAAAACAGGTATTTCCCAACAATGGAAACAATGACATGACACTCTTTCACCATCCTCCCTGCATGATTAATATTCTTTTGCAACACACATTGCAAGAGCTGACTTGCTCAGAATGTAGCAGGACTGTTGATAATGCAATTCAAAGAATATTGCGAGTTCAGTACAAGATAAGCTCAATCAATTGCACTTGTGGCAATTACCACAAAAATTAATTTCCTTTTCTTTAAAAAGAAACAAAAAAGAAGCTCAAATCTGGGTTACACTGAGGTGAGGTTACAATTGGGACCATTCATAAACTTAAAATTGATTCAAATTTAATGTTGTTTTAAAAGTATATCTAAAAGATCTAAACAATATGTGTGTTTACAAGTATGAAAAAAATGGCTTACTAACCTTTTTTGTGTAAAGTTATATCCAATTCATCAGCACCGATAGCCTCGTGGGCAGCGCGCCTACATATAGCGCCGTTGCGCTTCGGGCGACCCAAGTTCGAGTTCCGGCTCGCGGACCTTTCCCGATCACGTCCCCCTCTCTCTCTACCACCTCGCTTCCTGTCTGTACTGTCCTATCACAAAAAAGACAAAAATCATCATCATCAAAAAAAGTTATATCCAGTTATATCCAATTGTACAGCTTAATTGCTAAAGCCATGTAATGCCATAAACCCCAAAACGACTGTGAAAAATATTAACAAAGTATTTTATGATTTAATGAATGATTTTTATGATTTATGTATTTTAAGATTTCACGTTTCTGCTTTTAAATTCTCTCATTTATTGGCCCCATTTACTTCCATTTTAAGTGCCTACTGAGCCTCAATTTTTGCTGTTTATTTATTTATTTATTTTAATTTTAAATAAAAAAACGATTTGACTGAGTCAAATATTTTTTTTGTGGTAATGAACATTGTCACATATGCTTTCGATTGAACTTAACTTGTATTGATCCTAAAATATTCTTAAATATACCCTGAACCTCGATTTTTTGCTGTTTTTTTTAAAGAAAGTCTAAACTATTTTTCTGTGGTAATGAACTTTATGCCACATATGCCGATTGAACTTGTACTGAATCTGAAATATTCTTAAATATAAACTGAAATAATCTTGATTTTTGCTGTTTTTAAAAGAAAATGATGTAAAAGTCATTAAAAAAAAGTAACCTTTTTTTTTTTATTATTGGTGATAATTAACATTATACCACAATTGCTGTCAATTGAGATAAGTATATGTGTTGCAAAATAATCTGTGAACTCTGATTTTCATTTTCCAGAATGTTTAAATGTTCACTAATCCATATATAACAGGATTTGGAATCCAATTGGTACAGCTTAAGTACAGTTTCACAACAAGAAATAGGCGTAGATTACATGGCAATGCAACAACAACAAAAAAAAAGAAGCACATTCCTATTGTCACTAACCCGTTTGCATACTCCCACATGTACATCTGGTTCGCTGTGCAACAGCAGCTTGAGATAATGACAAAGAAAACAAGCATGCCTTCAGCAGGACAACACGTTCGCCTGGACCTACTAGGGTTTTTCTGCTTTCCCCCTCCTCCGTTTTCATTCTTTCCGACTTGCTTCCTTTTTTCTTTTCCTTTCTCTCCAGGCCCAACGTCTGTCACCGTGAGGTAGATAGACTGCACTCATGTCTTCTTGGGGGTCTAAATGCCACCTGGCACCATCCAAGGATAGGCCAATCTATTCTCATTTTCCCAGCATATGCAGGGGGGCCGGTGGGTACAGCAGGAGGGACGCTGCCTAAGAATTCAACAGATAATGATGAGAAAAAAGGGTGATAAAAGAAATAACGCACAGAAATGAACAGTCACTTTTTTCATACGCATGCACAAGTTATTCATATCACTGAAAAGGTTTTATTTGGTTACGCTGAGGAAGCTTGTGTTAGTCTCAACAAATAAAATAAAATAAAAAGGTAACTATTAAGGTAAAAAAAAAATCATATAAATGTGACTTTATATTTCAGAATTGTAACTTTATTTCTAATTTTACTTTGGTTTATTTCACATTTAACTTTTTATTTTTTTTACTCTGAAAAATGGGCTTTCATAGTATAGTATAGAGTTTTATGGTTGCAAGTTTTCATTAACCAATGAATGAATGTGAAATTTTTTTCCCTCACAATTGTCTGTCTGTCTATCTATCTATCTATCTAGCCAGATTTCTCATTTCTCATAACTGTGACTCAATTAATTACTCATAATTATCTCACAGTTGTAACTGTACATGTTTTACAAAAACACCTGCTTATTTGATGTAAATCTCAGGTGGTCTGTGTGGAAATCAAACACTTTTTTTAAAGAACTATGCTATTGATTAAGAATTTAAAACTACCGTTTAGCAAAATGTCAGGAATGAGAGAGAACTGTATGCATGTAATTTCCATGTTTATACTTTTTCCATCTGTCGTCCTGAGCAAGATACACTAATGCGGAGAAGCTTGACTGAATTCCAGCACTTGCCACAGCTGACATACTCGTGCCATTCAAGACCACAAGCATATGGGTGATGATAGCCTATGAACACGCTTAAAATGTTCTCCACGCTTTTGGCCCTTGCACAAAAAAACAGCGGAGATGAGATGCACTCCACTTCCATTGAAAGCAAAACTACAGCGCTGAAAAGCAGCATCTACAGCGAGTCTACTGACAGCGAATGGCCGGCAGCTACAGGCCCTCAATAGGCAACACCACCATGCAAAAACAAACGCTCTTACACAAACTCAGCATTCATGCACCTTTCAAGAGGCACCCTGCTCCTTGCACAAATATTTGTCTTTCTTTCTTCCTATACATGTATTTATTTTGCTGATCAATGCCTATATACATTCATCATTGTAGAACACCACCCTACCAACACACACATACATTTCTAGCTATAAAAGATTTATCACATGGTGTAATGGGGTACCTGGCGAACAGCGTGAGCTGGTAATTAAATACAGGTCTGTAAATGTCACCGTTTTTAATACCATGGCAGCAGTGATGCTATTTTTATTTTTGTTTGGTCTTAATTGTCACCCTCGGTCCGCTCATTATGGCCGTGTGTGTGTTACACCGCCTCGTCCTCACTGGCTTTGTATGACAGAGTGTTTCACATTTAAGAATCTCGTTCAAAGGCCTTTGTCACTCTGACACACGAGAGGGTTGGGAAGTGAGACCGAGAAAAAAAAAAAGAGCAGAAATTAGAGTTAGAAGACTGATTGAATTAGAGTGTTGGATGGCTATTAAAGGAAGGACATTTTGACAGGGCTGGAGGACACTAGACTACCTGGTGGGGAAGGCGAACAGGTTGCGGCCCGCTTGTAGTTGTGTATGGCACACTGAGGTTAGTTTGTTTTTTGCTGTGGACCTGGGAGAGAGCTGGCCATGTGCCCGGGATCAAATAGAGATGGAAACCTGCAGAATGGGCCGTGTGCTTGAGGGTCAGAGTGTTTAACACACACACACACACACACACACACACACACTAAATAATGTGTAAAAAACAAAAACAAATATTTACATATATTTAAGGGTGTTTTGGTTTACTTGCCATTCTGAACATACAACAGGTGAATTGAATAAATGTTCAAATAGGCCTATAAAAAAGGTTGAAAAAAGACATAAAGCACATAAACTTTAACAATTTATAACCATGTATGGGAACAACTGCATATAACTTATATAAATAAACTTAAACTGGTTAGAAATCTTATTAGAGTTACTTAATCTTAATATGTAATTGGTATAATGATGGCAGAATTTAAGTCATGGAAACTTACAGTTTAGCCGAGAGATTTAACTGAATGCTTTTAACTGAAATAATAATTAGTTCAACAAAAATCAGCTGTAAGGCCATGAAAACGGTTGCCGTTCTATGAACACATTTTACAATTTGCCTTTACGAACAAGGTGGATATACAGTATGTATCTTAAAAGTATTTGATTTCAAATTTGAGATAATAACACAAACTACTTTGAAAACAATATTTAGAATATATAACTAATCAGATAATATCATTTACTTTTTAACCAGAAGATTGATTCTTTGGCTAATAACAACAAGGGTTTTTTTAAATAAATGATGTCAAATCTTAAACATAAACTTGAACAGATGCATTCACATTAAAGGCTTAGTTCACCCAAAAATGAAAATGAAATCCGATGGCTCAGTGCCAGCAAGTTTTTCCCAGAAAGGTACTAAAAACATATTTTAAACAGTTCATGTGAGTTCAGTGGTTCAACCTTAATATTATAAAGCGACGAGAATACATTTTCTGTGTGCCAAAAAAACCAAAATAACAACTTTTCAACAATATCTATCGATGGCTACTTCGAATCTTTTCGGTTTCAGTTTGGTAGTTTGACACGCAATCTGAATCACTGATTCGAAACAAAAGATTCAAAGTAGTGTTTTGAAATCGGCCATCACTAGATATTGTTGAAAAGTCGTTATTTAGTTTTTCTTTCGCACAAAAATTATTCTCGTCGCTTTATAATATTAAGGTTGAACCACTGTACTCGCATGAACTATTTTAAATATGTTTTTAGTACTTTTCTGGGCACTGAAAGTGTAAATTTACTTGCTGGCAATAGAGGCCTCGCTGAGCCATCGGATTTCATCAAAAATATCTTAATTTGTGTTCTGAAGATGAATGAAGGTCTTACGGGTGTGGAACGACATGAGGGTGAGCAATAAATGACAGAATTTTCATTTTTGGGTGAACTAACCCTTAAAAAGCTAAAAAAAAAAAAAAACCTTGAAGCTGCAAATGTAGAGATATATTAGAAACATAATTATAATGTTTACTAAAATTATTTAAAAAAAAAGAAATATATAAATATATAGAAAGATATAAATAAAAGCATTTATCACTCTAAAAATCCAGTGCAGAGACTTCTTCACAGAGCTTCAAATCATCAGTGATTTACAACTACTGTAAGTACAGAAACAGAGTAATGAACTACTGAAACATATCTGTGTCTAACATCATCCCACCAGCCGTTTATATTATTGTCTTGTGTGTCTTTGTCTATTGTCCAATGACAATACAAAGCATCGCAAGAGCATCGCCATGTTCCGCCATCTCAAAGCGGTGAAAAGACAAGATTGCTTTTGTCCGCTGCAACGCTTCCCTCCTGACTCAAGCCTGAGCCCCCACCCTCTGCCAATTAACTGTGTGACCATAATGGATGTTGTTTGGCATGTTTTGCTGTGGGCAGATTGAATTAGCAGCCGGGTGGGGTTCGACTCTGAGCGATTTGAATGATTATCTTAACGTCTCTTACAGCGGTAATGAAACACAGTTATGCGTTCTCTCAGTTCTGTTAAAACACACACACACACACACACACACACCTGAGAGAGAGGTGAGGGAGGAAAAGTGAAAGAGGAGGGTGCCAGAAGGGGGAATCAGACGATACACCGAACAGATGGATCTTGTGTTCAAGCACTTGAGTTCCTGATGAAGTGATTCTATTATGAGACACCCCTTTTTTTCAAGCTTTGAGAAATCTTGAATTGAATAAACGTATCGTTTGGGTGGCTTTACCTCTCTCTCCCTTTGTGTCTATCCAGCCTTTCCCCTTCTCCATCCGCTCTGTCTCTCGTCCAGACCTTGAATGTTTCCTTTCCTCTCTCTCTCTGGAAAAGTGGGAAAGTGAAGGCTCAGAATTGACGGTAACAGAGCACCAGATACAGCCCAACAGCTTTTAACTTAATTCTGTTTGCATATGAGATCAATTAGCTTTTCAACAGAGTTGTTTCACTGATTATTCACCCCTGTTTTCAATTACGCCACGCTGCAGTGGGATTTGCGGAAAACGGGGTAAATCCGGCCATGCTAAGTATGACTTTTCCTCTCACTTCGATTGGAGGCAGTGTCATGGTTTCTTTGCATTGACAAGTGTCTGTTCCTGACACTACTTCCTTCTCTTTGTCATCTACGCCGCTTCTGAAGGAGAATAGTTTCCTTGAGCAAAAGCGTTGCGTGCTAATTTCAATTCCCTTTACTCTGGATAGTACACAGTTGTCCCCCGGGGACAACCTTGACACTTGTTATTTGATTCCATCAGGTTGCCAATATTAAATAAACATTATTTGTTGTTGTTTTATTAGTTTGAATATCAATTTATCAGTTGTCCGTAGCTAAAGTTTTTTTAATTTGTGAGATCTTCTGAGATGCTCATAAATCATCACCTCTAATGGATCTATAAAGAAATCAATCAGCCAAGTTGGCACATTTCCATATGAAATTCAGAGTTTCATCAATTTTTCGTAATACAGTAAGTGCCTCGGTTCAGAGCAGTCTCACAGCTCATTCCCTGGGTTATAAAACACACCATGTTGCAGATTTAGAAACCCCAAACATACTGCAAATCAATCGTTACGAGCACAGCGCGCCCCACATAAACGGAGCACATAGAGACCTTTCACAGCCTCCTGTGCATATCATCTCTCACATTACGCTGCAGGCCAAAACGGCATTGTGAAAGAATTCACATAGTCGTTTGCAATAGCCATTTTCTTCTGATATCTAACTTGCACATAGATAAGCTAAGTTAGTGCATTTTACATGCCTATTTGCATATAGGTTCAGGGTTCAGGCTGCTTATTTTACAAAAATGTATGACATCCATGGAAATTTGTGTGAGGTGGGTGTATGTACATATTCAACAAACCATGGCAAAAGTCACTAACTGAAAGTTTTGCTTCTCGTCAGCTTGATTTTGGCTGAAACTCAATGGGGCGGTGTGGGGGGCTAGCATACGAGTTTCTGAATGCGTTTTCCTGCCAGCCTCCTTCGGCATGCCCGCTGTTCCCAACTGATTATCGGATGGGGGGTGTGCATTTCTTCAGAACTTTAGAACCGTTTACAACCCTCTGGCTCCACTGTCATCAGGCATTTTTCAAAAACAGTTGTAAATCAAAGCAGTGTTTACCCAAGAATCCAGATCATCAATTAAAAGAACCAAAATGATGCAAATAGACTGCGCTGTTCCAAAGGTGTACTTCATTTGGCCAGAGACATGTTCCCATTGGAGATTCACACTAAAGACCCTCAACACCACACTGTAAACCCTAACGCTCAAAATGATTAGTTGGTTTGAGTAGGGCAAACTCAAATTAACCAATTAGTTCAATCAAATTAACTTTTATGAGTATTTAGAACTTTCTTTTTCTTTTGGGTTCACGAAACTGACACATTTTAAGTAATATGAATTGTTTAATTTGTTTTGAGTTTTATGAACTTCTTTCTGTTAATTTAGATAAACTTAAATTTACCTGAAACTTGGCTGGGATTTCTATTTCCCAGCATCCTTTGCCATGACACTTGAAAGGGAGAATAAATGTTAAAATTAAGTGTTATCTACAGTTTTTTTTGTGTGTGTGTGTGTGCAAGATTAATGTTAAGTAGGGGATTTTGTAGTGTTTAATGCTTTGCTATCCCAATTTAGAAGAGTCATGGTGACGAGTGGAGCATAAGCTTAGTTTGAGAACAGGTATGTTATAAATGTTCTATATTGCAGTACTCATTCAGCAATTGCTATGCAAATGTTATCAAAGCATTGTGTTATCAATTAGCATTTGCTGAATTAGCTAGTTATAACTAGCTAAATTTCCACTACTAAAAAAGTGTTGAGATTACATGATAATTTTCAGTTAAATATTTGAGTTAACTTACTCAAAAATTTCAATTTAAGAGCAATTAAAATGTATGGAGTACAAAATTAAAATCTGCCAGTTCTTACACCCGTAAGACCTTCGTTAATCTTCGGAGCACATATTAAGATATTTTAGTTGAAATCCGATGGCTCTGTGAGGCCTCCATAGGGAGCAATGACATTTCCTCTCTCAAGATCCATAAAGGTAGCTACTAAAAACATATTTAAATCAGTTCATGTGAGTACAGTGGTTCAATATTAATATTATAAAGCGACGAGAATATTTTTGGTGTGCCAAAAAATCTAAATAACAACTTATTTAGTGATGGCCGATTTCAAAACACTGCTTAAGTAAACTTCGGAAGCGTTATGAATCAGTGTGTCGAATCATGATTCAGATCGTGTGTCAAAACGCCAACGGCTGAAATCACGTGACTTTGGCGCTCCGAACAGCTGATTCGATACACTGATTCATTGTGCTCCGATGCTTCCTGAAGCAGTGTTTTGAAATCAGTCATCACTATACAGTCGTTATTTTGTTTTTTTTGGCGCATGCACAAAAAAAAAATTTGCATAGCTTTATAATATTAATATTGAACCACTGTACTCACATGAACTGATTTAAATATGTTTTTAGTACCTTTATGGATCTTGAGAGAGGAAGTGTCATTACTCCCTATGGAGGCCTCACTGAGCCATCGGATTTCAACAAAAATATCTTAATTTGTGTTCTAAAGATTAACGAAGGTCTTACGGGTGTGGAACGGCATGAGGGTAAGTAATAAATGACAGAATTTTCATTTTTGGGTGAACTAACCCTTTAAGATTTGAATTTCTTAACTGAAAAATTGATGTAACTGATTACCTCAATTTTTTTAGTTTAGCCAACTTATTCGGGTTTACAGTGCACTATGCGTGTGCGTTTATCCCTAGGGGTTTGTCCTCAGATAACGTTCCATCAAATAGGTGTGTGTGTAGTTAGTGCGTGTGTGTGCATACCTGTTGATGTCTGCTACTGCAAGACCGACCACCTAGAGGAGCTATCAAGATCTAATTCTCCATTGAAGTCACCTGCCCAATGCTGGATCTTTGTGTAAAGCGAAGAAAAGAAAAGAAAATACCCACCATCCCTCATTGCGATAACGTTACTTTTGAAAGAAAGACCTGGAGAAATAGACTATCAGGTCACCCAGCCCACATCACACGTTTGTTCTAAACAGGTGTAATGATCCAGTACTTTCCACACTGCTGGAGAGCAGAACAGGATCAGAACTGCACAACTGCACAGCAGTAACCGGCTGGGACACGGAGGCTCAGAATGACAGTAACAAGTGGTGGCGTGGACAGTTGGTGTTATAATTACATCACGAACGGGTCGTTAGCGGAAGGTCAGCACGTTCTGACACCACACCTGGTGACGGACCCACCGAAAATGACTCAGGTTGATTAGCGCATACCGAACACACCTTGTTCAAATCCATTACGACTCTCAGCATGCTTAAATTGAAAAAGGGGATCTAGAAAATCATTAAGAGCAAAATTAAAATAGTGAAGAAAATAATGGATCAGGCAATACGACAAAGGCTTCTAAAGGTATGCTTATTATGTGCGAAAAGCAGTCCCTTCCGTCGTTTCTAAATTAACAGATGCCCATTTTAGAGGATGCCACATGCCATTAAAGCCACAGCAGTCCTGACTGCACCCATAAAGGTTTATTGCCATCAGTAAATGAAGAAATAGAGGCAAAGCTCACATGCAAAGACATTTACCGGGAAGCCCACATCTGGATCTTAAACTGTTCCTCGTTTGAATCGAATTTGCCATTCGATTCATTCCAAGAGATAACGGTCATTGATTTAGACTTACAGCGTAACGGGGTTTTCACTCTGACTCTTGGCTTGGAGTAAACAGAACTTATATTGACAGCCTGAAACAAGGAAAAGCATAAAAGATTACACAATTCTATCATTACTTGTGTACAAAGAATAGCAAAAATGCTGGAAAATGTTTTAAAAAAACTGACAATAATAAAAAAATGACAAAAAAAGAAAAAAAATTCTCTTTAGTCATGAAACGTCCTTCACAAACATAAAAATACAGTTTAAAAATGCTGGGTGAAAATAAAAACAACCCAAGTTGGGTTGAAAATGGACAAACCCAGCAATTGGGTTGTTTTAACCCAACGGTTGGGTTAAATTTTAGTTAAATGGGTTAAATAGGTAGTTTTATTTAGCCCAACTACTGTTTAAAATTACTATATGGCTGGCTTAAAATGAACCCAGAATAGGTTGGAAATTGAAAATCAGACATACAAACATAATTACTAGAGGCAACAATAATTAATAAGCAATTTAACAAATGTTTATTGTTTAATTATTATTAGTTAAATATATTAATAAATTTATTAAACACATGAATAAATATTTTGGGTTCATTTTAAGTGAGCAATACAGTCATTTTTAATCAATAGTTGCAGCAGGCTGGGCAAACATTTTACCCAACTGCTGAATTAAAAACAACCATTTTCCAACCCAACTTTTTTTAACCCAGCACTTTTAAAAGTGTAATATAACAAAAAATTCAATACAATTAATAAATACTTGGTTTTCAAACTGTGAAGAGGAAGCTCATAAATCTAGATTCGGGAACATATTAAATAGATCAAATCTTGACTATTTTTCATCTGTATCGCATCAGGGAAATATGGGTTACATATGGGTTGGATTTGTCCTTTTATTTATGGAGAATGGAGGTTAAAATGTATTTACATCAACAAAGCCCTTTAACCTGAACAGCTTCGGAGGGAATCGTTTCCATGGAGACACAGTAAAGCCACGTGAGATTCCTCAACTGTGATAGTGCTATTAAAACAGTAACATTCCCAAATGGTTACATTTCCATTTCGCAAAGGTTATGATTGTTTAAGATGAATCTCCTTTGATAGAGTGCAGTATGATCTGCTGTAATCTGTCTTCCAGAAAATGTTGTGATCACTCTGTTATAAAACTGTTTGCACAAGATTCACTGATCCTTATGTGATAACGTTTAGTGGAAATATACTTGTCTAAGTGAACAGACTTATGATTTTTGACTGGTGGATGATAAAATAAAAAGAGGGGAAAAATCCCATAAACTAACATTTAAGGAGCAACCACAATATCAGACTTACTGTAGATTTTGTGGGTTCTTTTGACATGGGCCAGTAAGAAACCACCCAGAATGCACTAGCAACTGCATAGCAACACACTAAAAACCACTCTGAATAACTTAGCAACCTAGAAATGCCCTAACAACAACCCATAACACTCTAGCAACTTTTGCATGAGCAAGCATTACTCACAATTTCTTTCAAAACACTTTATACCTTTATAACAGCACTAAGCGAAAGACACATAATGCTCAATTTCTACGAGACAGTCCTTCTGTGCATTTTTGCCACTGATCTCCTAAAGCAGACATACTGAAGGCCTCTATAAACTCCAACAGAAGTTAGACAGTGCGCCATAGCGTGTTGGTTATACAGGGGATAATGACAGCACAGCAAACTGGTTTAGTGTGTCTGTCAGTCAGACAGTGCTGCCTCAGGCCTCCTGACACACCTGTTTTATGGTTAAACGTAAAGCCTGTTTTCACAGTGTGTGTGTGTGTGTGTGCTCGTTTGCAGAGGATTTGCTTAAGGGGGTTGGTGGGTCGGTTGAGCGGGAACTGCTGAAGTGGCAGGTGGAAGCTTTCAGTGACAAAACAAACTCACTCAACATTTCTCTTCTCAGCAGTCCACTCAATCTTTTTGGACTCTTTCTCCACCTTTCGCTATCTGTCTTTATTTCTTTAAGCCCCCACTCCTTTCTTTACTTTTCTTTATCTTTGTCTAAGTGAGTAAATAACCAAAAGCAACACTATCAACTTATCTGGGCGTTTCTTCAACTTTGGGCACTTTTATGTCCCAGGAGTTGATTTCAAACAAACTGATTTTTTGTTATTCGAAGGTCCTATAAATTTATTACATTTTTGCTATTATAACGATTATTAACGTTATTATTCAACATTTTATTCAAAAAGTGTGAAAATATTATTTAATTGTGTAAAATTAAAGTTAATTTATACTCTACCAATCAAAAGTTTGGGGTCAGTAAGATTTTTTGTAAAGAAAGTAATATTTTGGAATACAAGAATGCATTCAACTGATCAAGAGTGACAGTGAAGACTTTTACATTGTTACAAAAGATTTCAATTTCAAATAAGTGCTGCTCAAAGAATCCTGACAAAATATATTACTGTCTTCACAAAAATATTAAAGTCATGATGAAACATAAGTAGCGACAAATCTTTTCTTCTGTATTGTGACATACATCCGAATGTAACAGATTTTTCTTCCGAAAAAAAAAAAGGAAAAAAAAAAGGGCAGAGGCATGGTTGTATGATTGCTTGTTGATTGGATGTTGAGATGTGGTCATTACAGAAGAGGATTAGGGCCAAGCAATAATAAAAAAATAAAACCATCTCGAGATTAAAGTTGAGGAAAAAACTCGTTAAATTTCGAGAAAAATGTCGAGATAAAATGTTGAGAATAAACTCGCTAAATTACGAGAAAAAAACTCGTTAAATTTCGAGAAAAAAGTCGAGATAAAATGTTGAGAATAAAGTCATTAAATTACGAGAAAAAAAGGCGTTAAATTACGAGAACAAATTCGTTAAATTATGAGAAAAATGTTAAATTTCGAGAAAAAAGTCGAGATAAAATGTTAAGAATAAACTCATTCAGTTATGAGAATAAAGTAATTAAATTACGAGAAAAAAGTCGTAATTTAACGAATTTGTTCTCGTAATTTAATGACTTTTTTCTCATAATTTAATGAGTTTATTCTCAACATTTTATCTCGACTTTTTTCTCGAAATTTAACGACTTTAATCTCGAGATGGTTTTATTTTTTTTATTATTACTTGGCCCTTATCCTCTTCCGTAGGCCATTGCAGTTTTCTCGGCAGCATTTTTTTTTTTTTTTGCCAGACAGCACAAGCATTTCTGATCATTTTCACAAAACTCCAAAAGAAAGAACAGAGCTTCTGCATAGAAAAAAAAAAAGCTTCATGTAGTCTTTTTTATTAACAATTGAATGTGGGTAAGTTTCATTTAAAAAGAGCAACATTTTGAACAAAAAGCTGAGAAAATCACGATTTTGTCGACGACTAAGGGCCCTATAATACACCCGGCGCAATGCGACGCAAGGCGCAGCGCAAGTGTGTTTGCTAGTTTGCGTCCGGCGCCGTTCGCGTTTTCCCGTTCAGCGCCACGTCCTTAAATTAGTAAATGCATTTGCGCCAGTTAGTGCGCCCATGGCCGTGCTGGTCTAAAAAAAGAGGTGTGTTCAGGCGCATTGCCGGCGCATTGCTATTTTAAGGATCTGAAAATAGACTGCGCCATAGACCAACTCAAACCTGGTCTAAAGTCTAAATATTTTTTTGTTAGAGCGCGTTGGTAGAAACCGCGCCTCTGGTCGCGTCCACAGTGCGCGTTGACTTTGCTTATTACACACAGGGATACGCATCACACAAACATGCCAAATATTAAAAACAAAAGGATTACAGTGTAAAAGAATATTATTGTGTAGGCTACATAAATATAAAAATGTAATGATGAATAGTCATTGCGTGTATTAGAATTAGGCTACCTATTTTCAATTCAGCCTATTACTACTTATAATGATGAACGAAATTGGCTAATTAATTGAACAATTGTGCCAATACACACACATATATATTAACTGACTCATCGCGTGGAGCTATTTGAAAGCCTGCATCCAACGCAGACAACTGAAAGACTGACTGGCCACTTAACAGGTAATTTCAGCAAAACATCTGATGCCAGAAGACGAGGACACAATCACTGCTAATTCATCCCACGCCTTCTTCACCTCGGGAAGCTTTGGTGGATTCCTGCTTGTCCCGTAGATGACGATCGGTTTCTTCGCTTGAAAAGCGTTCAGCTTTTCCGCCAACAAATTCCGCCATGTAAATAGCAATCCGCCATGGCGCGAGCGCATCTCGCTCTTAAAGGGAATGGGAGATGACACTCTGATTGGTTTATTGAACGTTAAGCCCATTACTCATTAAGAGAATAGGGACAACCCATTTCAAAAATGCGCCCCGGCGCACGGACCGTTTTTCCGTCGTTAAAATAGCAAAAGTGGATTTGGACACGCCCTGAGTGCACCTGCGCCGTGCGCTTTACACTTTGCGTTTAGATCGTTAAAATAGGGCCCTAAGTCTGGATCAGATTCAGAATGATGATCAAAACATAGGTGGAGTAGATCGAGTTCATCAACACCCCCAAAGCTTCACAGTCCTATGCCTCTTCCTGGGACGACATTCATTCAGTAACTTTATATGCGGTTTAATGTTTGATGATCACATTATTTTACATGTGCATAAGCAATGCTTCTTTCATTTATTTCTGCTTCTTCTTGACCTGTGCTTTGAACTGGAGATTCTGTACTCTTTCAAAAGATACATAATAGCATCCCCTACCATATAACATGAAAAAATGGATTGCAGGAAAATTCCGTCAATGGTGGGGAAGTGTTGTCTCATTTATGACGGAAAATCTCATCAACGGCAGGGCAGGAGTTAAAACTAGAGGTAGATGAACGCAAACTTGAAGGGGTGAGTTTAAGCAGACTAGGGAGCAGTTGTGGCCTAATAGAGAGTCAGACTTGTAACCCGAAGGTCGTGGGTTCGAGTCTCAGTACCAGCAGGAAATGTAGATGGGAGGAGTGAATGAAACAGTGCTCTCTTCCACTCTCATTACCCAACACTGAGGTGCCCTTGAGCAAGGCACTTAACCCCCAATCACTCCCCGGGTGCCACAGCAAAAAATGGCTGCCCACTGCTCCAGGTGTGTGTTCACGGTGTGTGTGTGCTCTTGGACGGGAGAAAGCACAAATTCCAAATATGGGACACCATACTTGGCTACACGTCACTTCACTTTCTAATTTTATCAAACACAACATATCATTTTAGATGTGGTAGAATAGACAATGTGGTACATGTGGACATTGTTGTACATGTTAGAAGACAAATTAATTAAAATTAATGAGACAAATATTGTTTGCCATAGGGCAAAATGTGCTCAGAGCTTAAAGGGATAGTTCACCCAAAAATGAAAATTTGATGTTTATCTGCTTACCCCCAGTGCATCCAAGATGTAGGTGAATTTGTTTCTTCAGTCGAACGCAAATTATGATTTTTAACTGCAACCGCTGCCGTCTGTCAGTCAAATAATAGCAGTGGATAGGAACTTCAACTATAACAGTAAATAAAACTTGCTTAGACAAATCCAAATTAAACCCTGCGGCTCGTGACGACACATTGATGTCTTAAGACACGAAACGATCGGTTTGTGTGAGAAACCGAACAGTATTTATATAATTTTTTACCTCTAAAACACCACTATGTCCAACTCCGTTCAACTTCCTGTTAGTGAGGTCAAAAAACGCGTTCTGACGACGGAAGTGATGTCTCGCCCATATACTTCAATGAGCGCGAGACAACACTTCCGTTGTCAGAGCGCGATCAGACCTCACACACCGGAAGCTGAACGGAGTTGGACATAGTGGTGTATTAAAGGTAAAAAATGATATAAATACTGTTCGGTTTCTCACACAAACCGATCGTTTCGTGTCTTAAGACATCAATGTGTCGTCACGAGCCGCAGGGTTTAATTTGGATTTGTCTAAGCAAGTTTTATTTACTGTTATAGTTGAAGTTCCTATCCACTGCTATTATTTGACTGACAGACGGCAGCGGTTGCAGTTAAAAATCATAATTTGCGTTCGACTGAAGAAACAAATTCACCTACATCTTGGATGCACTGGGGGTAAGCAGATAAACATCAAATTTTCATTTTTGGGTGAACTATCCCTTTAAGAAACACTTATGAAACACCCATCTCCACTTTTCAGCAGCTGCCTGCAGCTGTGTTAATAATGTATATTTTCCAGTAACAAGCTATGTCACATTTTATAGTGGACACGGCCTTGCAACCAAGTGATCAGTAATCAAACACTAGTCAGTTCACTTGTGTTCCTGATACTCCCAACATGGCATTTTACATACATAAGTTGTAAATGAAAATACTTGTAAGCTTCAATGTATACAGCTATCTACATTTTTTAAAGGATAGCTTGACTTTAAATTCTGAGTAGTCCTATCAGGGCAAACTACAGTTTCAAGTCTTTGACTCCCTCAGTCTCTATTTTCTCCCCAGTGACTGTCCGTATCTTTCGCCCTTCTTCGTTTTGTCACTTAATCTTTGGCTCCATCGGTTTTAACTGTTTTGTCTCCATTTATCTCTCCCTCTCCCTCTTTATCTCTTTCATTCCATCCTTTCTCTCTCTCTCCCTCTCTCTGAGAGTGCTTATTGTAGTGCCTGAGGAGGACATAGACAAAGAACGTTTACGCTTCCCTACCACCTCCTCTCTGTCTGCGCTTCCCTGAGGCAGTCTCCTCCACTATCACCCCCTCCCTTTCTCTCTCTATTTTCCACCACTCCCCCTGCCACTCTCACCAGGGTCCTGTCTCGCTCCTTCCCCTTTTTCTCTTGTTCATCGAACTCTGCTCTCTCCATGCTCCTCCCTCCCGCAGGTCTGTTGTTCTCACCATCTCGCACCCTCCGTATCCATCGTCTCTCTCTCTCTTCGTTCCTCTGCCTGTGTCACAGACACCTCTGCTCCCTCAGCTCCCACACTGTCACATCCACATGCAGGCACAACACACTGTAGGGAAGGTGAAACATATATGCTGCATTAATGACAGCTCTTCATAAATAAAATCAACATGAAAGCAAAATTTAGTCTAATTACTTTATTAATGCATGCTCCTTTTCTTATTGTGCATAATTCATCAGTGCATGTTAAAGAAAAAAGTCTTCATAGTAATTTATCAAAATATAATAAATTGCTTCAACATGACTTATCTGGGGTGTGTTTCCCGAAAGCATCGTTAGTGAACCATGGTCGTAAGTCCAATTGAACTCTATTGGTAACGACGGAACTTATTTATTACGCACACACACACACACAAATAGGCAATATCAACCAATATGACCCAAACATGATAAATCAATTTATCATTAGCCAATAACCAATACATGATACTTCTCAATGTGTCATTTCACACCAGGTGTGCCATTAAGCATATAGGACTGAGAGGCATTTACTGCAATTGATGTTGTGCATTCGTCTTATGGCCCTGTATCTGAGAAGAAGTGATATTTTAAAATCTGCCACATAAATGTAGGGTCCATATAGCAGGAGTTTAATTTAGACACGTCTGAGATGGACTACACTAGGCCCGGACAGCGGCGAGACGGGACGGGAGATCAGCAGGTGTTGGTGGTGGGGGGGGGGGGGGGGGAGGTCTTGGTTACAACCCCTTGGGAGCGAGTGACTGACAGCTTAACGTACTCCCATTAAAAAAGCTGTATGACATGTTCCACATGCTTGCTGTGGAGGGGATGGGGGCCTGTGTTTGTAAGCGACGGGAGAGCTGAACCCTAGGGAAGGCCGTATGGTTTCAAAAAAGACGAGGCAGAGTGACTGAAATAGTCCAAATCAGCAGCAGTAGTCACAATGAAGGCTAGAAAACTGGCTGTTGTGTCCAGATTCAGAAATAAAAAGAGAGAGAGAGAGAGAGAGAAAAAGCCCATTTAAAGCCCACACAGACAGAGTTTCTATTGTTTACAATGTGCAACCACTGGCATATTCTTAACTTTAGATTGTACAATCATGTATAAAGTTCAGTAAATATGAAATATGACAATTACACCCACATGTATTTTCAGACCTTTGCAAAATGTACCCTTTATTTAAAACATAACTTAATATGAGTAATGTTTTTGATACACATTGCTGCATGCTCATGTTTTGCAACTCTCTGGTGAGAAACGCTGCACTTTTAAAGTGTAACAAATATTCCAGTGCCCCCTGTTTTGGCATTTTACATTTGTCTCTTAGCTGTGAAAAAAATATGTTCTTGTCATTCTTTTTATAGTTTTTAATAAGTTCTGAGGACAGAGTGAGAGGACTTTTCTCAGGACAAAATTAACAGGTACATTTTTCTATAATATATTTAATAATTTTCTAAAATATATTTAATAATTTAATATTTAATATAATTTAAAATAATTCATTTATGTTTGTTTTTCATTGGAATATTATCCAAATTGAATGTAAATTTTACATAAATAAAATATGCTTTTAATATAAATGTTATTTGTATTCGTTCACTTCTTTAAACTTCTGTTCAGTGACACTTCTCCATTTAAAATTATTCAAACATCATATCTAAAGGAGTGGCACATAGTTAAAAAAGTTCCTCTTACAGTATTTATCAATATTTCATTATATTTAAATATCCCATAATTGTGTTGTGGGGGAAAGAAAATTAATTTTTTTTTTTTACAGAAATAACATTTTTCTTGGCAGAAAGTATACAAAAAATTATTTAAATGAAAAAAAAAAGTGATTACAAAATAAACAGAAACAGATTGATACTACCAGAACACACTCATCTGTTCACATGAAAACCTATCGTGATTGAGTTTAATTAATTCTTTAGGGTTATAAAAAAATATTGGTACATTGTAAGGCTACAACCACAAATGTATGGGTTTTAGGCTACAACTACATATTTGATCATAATAGATTAAGCATCAGCTATTAAAAAACCATATCGGTTAACCACTAATCTGAATATTGAGGGGAAACGTCCCCATCAGTGTCTGTGCTGGTTACAACCCTGGCACTTTGAGGTAAGAAAAAAATAAGTTCCTAAAATTCAAAATTTATTTTTTCCTGAAGCTTTTTGGGCACCATTTCCTAAGAATGGGCTGGGAACATTGTCAGACCACTTAAAAAAAGGCAACTTTTCATAAGCTGAGATGCGGCTACAGACCTTTAAAGCACAATTGCAGAAGTTCCACGTTATCTCTGGAATCCACTAAATGAGACCAACCTGAAGAAAGGAAATGACTCATAAGTTCATGGTAAACTATTTGCGTGAGAGACATGACACGCCAGCCTTCCATTAAGAACAGCCACACACTCTCTCATCATGAAAGAACTAGCCGTGATATACGAGAAGGTTACACAGATTATGATGATGACAGAGATGCTGTTTGTTTAAAGGGTGACAACGGCTCAAATCAACCTTACAGAAGTTAGTTTTACTGAAGAGTCGAGCTCTTATAGTAGTCTAACAGCGGATGCTTGTAACTCAAGCTTAGTGGGACAGATGCTGTCGAGGTGTAGTCTCAACACTAAAGCAATTGTGCAGATTGTATGTCATTCAAGTCCCATAACATATTCTAAGTGATATAAATTCATTAAATTTCCTAATATAAAAATCAAGTGTGCAGTGACAGCACAATAATACAACATGCTCAAAATATCTGGACATTTAAAGGGATAGTTCACCCAAAAATGTAAATTCTGTCATTATTTACTCCTGTACGTATTTCTCTCTTCTGTGAAACATGCACACACACACACACACACACACACACACACACACACAAAAAAACATATTTTTAAAAATGCTGTTAAAAATGTTTTTGCTAATGCTATTAATGAGGTCCAAAACAAACAACACTAGACCCAACACTGACTTTCACTGTATAGGCAAAAACAAAATTTTTTTGTGTTCCACAAAAGAAAGAAATAACCATACAGGTTTGAAACAACATGAAGGTGAGTAAACGATAATTAAAAAGCAATATATACACTACTGTTAATGTTTTTAAAATAAATGTTTTTGAAAGACGTCTTATGCTCACCAAAGCTGCAATTATTTGATCAAAAATAGAGTGAAATATTTTTTTACGATTTTAAATAATCCTGTTTGAGTATATTTTATTCCTTTGATGGCAAAGCTGAATTCTCAGCATCATTACTCCAGTCTTTAGTGTCACATGATCCTTCAGATATCATGCTAATATTGTTTCGGTGCTCAAGAAACATTTTCTATTACAATCAATGTTGAAAACAGTAGTGCTGCTTCATATTTTGTAGAAGCCATGATAGCTGTTTTTTTTTTTTTTGTTTGTTTTTTAAGGATTCTTTGATAAAAAGTTCAGAACAATGTTTCTTTAAAAATGAAGTCTTTTGTTACAATGTAAAAGTCTTTTGATAAATTTAATGCATCCTTGTTGAATAAAAATATTTGTTTCTTTAAAAAAGGGGGGAATCTTACTGACTCCAAACTTTTAAACAGTAGTGTATTTTATTTTAAATTATTAATCAATATATATATATATATATTGTTCAACATAGGCACTTTCTGATGAATCATGTTCATAGCTGACATGATGAATGACACCTGTGGTTACACCTGTATAAACTTACTTCATATCCTCTAAATCACCATGACACCAGCTGGCTAAAAGTCAATTAAAAAAAAAAAAAAAAAAATCTATTTAATCTCTGAGAAAAGGCCAAGCATCATTTGTTCGCAGATGATACTTCCTAATGCAATGACATTCAAACAGTTTAAGAGAGGATCGAGCATTCAAATACTCTCTGGGGCCTCTGTATAATACATCACATTGATTTTATTTGGCCTTAAAAAGGAATGGTTGTAAAACTATATTGTATGATTCTTGTAAGGAGAGGTTAAAAAGTTTAGGGGCCAGTTCCGCTCACACCTCCATTACAGTAAAAAGAGAAAGTCTTCCTCTGTTCCTTTTAGAAAGTAGATGGCCAAAGCCCAGTGAGGGATCTTTTTTTTTGTCTGCCATCAGTGTTTGCTGGTATGTTGCCATGGAAACTGCTCATGGTGATGGCCACTGCTGAGTGGGAGTTTAATGAAGGGGGTGGGGTGGGGGGGTAGATGGTTTCTCCCATACATTAGAATGCAAGCATCATAACAACTGCAGAACGTAGAGTCTCACAGCATCAAGAGCTTGTAGGTGATGTGTGTGTTCGTGCATGTATGTGTGTGTATGGTGGCAGCTTGTTTGTTCTTTGTGTGTGTCATGTGATAGAGGCTTATGTGTGTGTGGACAGATCTTATCATTCAAAGCTGGACCCTTTGTTGATGAGAAGACGTCAGAGGGAGTGATTGATGGAGCTGTGAGTGATTCAGTGAGATGAAAGGATGGAGAGTCCTTGCTAACCACACACACACACACACACACACGTTATGATTGATACTTTTAGACCTGTGATCCACTAAGCAAATTTAATGCAATATATATTGTTTTTTCCCAAAAATGAAAATATCAATTTAAGCAACAAAAATCAGTATGGATATCATGTTAAATATCTATGATATTAGGGAGAGCAAATTATGACAGATTTTTAATTTTTGGGTGAACTATACCTATAACGGTCTTTAATCGTGTCAGAGTGCACATGCACACAGATATGCACCCCACATGACAACCATGCACACACACACTCATACACACCTGTCATACTGATATTGATTGATTGTATGGCCCCGAGAGTGAGTCTGCCGACACCAAAGAATGAAAATGGAGTAGAATGGCTGAGGGCTTTACGCTCTCTGTACTGACTCAGCATGCAGACAGAGTCGCACACACATACACGGCCCACCCCCCGTCAGCTGAGAGCGGAGCAGACCGCTGAGGGCTGGAGGGTTTCTTGCCACGGCTGATGCTGCTGCCACATTCTTCACTGGCTCAGTGTCGGCTACACACAAGCACACACACATACAAACAATGCACTGTCTTTCTCTCTATATTCTCTCTCATTGCCACACTCGCATGCACTGTGTATTTGTGTGTCTGTGAAAGCATGTGCTACATAAGCTATATTATGTGTGTGCGTGTATGTGCCATGGAGGACTATAATACCTGAGGAGAGCTTTCCGTTAGCATTCACATTCTTCTCAAAAAATATTGCACGAAAATAGCAGCCACGGCGCTCAGTTCTGGAAACTTTTTTTTTAGCCAATCATCTGAGTCATGAATTGAACTCCAAAACTGTAAGACTTTCGTTCATCTTCAGAACACAAATTAAGATCTTTTTTTAATGAAATCTGAGCTTTCTGTCCCTCCATAGACAGCTATGCGACAACCACTTTGATGCTTCAAGAAGTTTATAAAGAGATTGTAAAACTAATCCATATGAATTGAGCGGTTTAGTCCAAATTTTCTGAAGAGACTCGATCGCTTTTTATGATGAACAGATTTAATTTAAGCTTAAAAAGCACAAAGCCTTAAGATGTATTCACAAAACATCTTAAGGCTAAAAGTAGCTCCTAACTTGCAGATTTAGGAGAAACTCTTAAAAATAATGGGTGTGTCAGTCCTACATTTTTGCTCTAAGAGTATTTCACAAAGCATTTCGCGCTAAAACTAGCTCCTAAATCTGTAAAACACTAAGAGTAGTCAAGAGGACTCCTAAATCACTAAGACCAAATCACAAACAATCCTAATCCACCTAAAGACACTGTACACCATGAGGCAATAGCGATAGAGCCTTAGGTAATGAAGCTTTACTTCATAAATGCAATACACATTTTGATTTACGGATTTGAATACAATAAAATGCCAAAAATAAATCTTTAATAAATAAATAAATAATGTAGCTACTATTACATGTGGCAGTAGTTTTCACAAGTTCACACTTACAAATGATCGAATAGAGTAAAAAAATATATATAATAAGTGTATTTGGTGTGCTGTCCAATGGGCTCGAGGGCTCCGATCTTGGAATTTATTTGGAATTTATTTAGCCCAAACCAAGAGTTTGCCCCGCATCCCAGCTGAGAGTGAGGCTTTTGTCTGTTTAAAAAAACCAGCATATGCTGGTTAAGGTAGGTTTTGAAGCTGGTATGCTGGTTTGTGCTGGTCCTATGCTGGTCCATGCTGGGACCAGCTTAGGACCTGCATAGGACCAGCATAGGACCAGCATAAACCAGCTCAAACCAGCTTCAAAACCTACCTTAACCAGCATATGCTGGGTTTATATATATAACTCCGCTCGAGCTGATTAGAAAGACCATTTGAACGCGCTCCTCCAAAACCTTTGTTTATAAAGCATCATTTGTCACTTGAATTCTGCAATCTCTCGAGACACAGACATGTAAGAGGCTGACAATTAACTGAACATATACCAGTTTAATTAGTGACACTTAGCCTACATTTCAAAATCTTTATTTCAATATGGCAACATTTTTATTAAAAAAAAAATCTTTCTTTGAATATGGAAACATTTGTATTTTAAAACCTTTATGTGAACATGGTAACATGTACCTCATTCTAAATATTTCTATGATTAAATCGCTGACAGAGACTCCTTCCCAATCAGCCAATCACTGTGGTCATAGTTAGTAAGTGTGTTGACAATTCATAGCAACAAGGTCAACCCCGCCCTTACTCTAAGCTTAAGACTTCTCTCTATTCCTTAGTAAAAGTTTGTCTCAGCAGCTTTGTGAATAGGTTTTAAGAGAAAACTCTTAGCTAAGAACTTTTACTGCTAGGAGAACTCTTAGTGGTAAGATAAAATGTTTTGTGAATACGGCCCCTGATTTCAAATGCTGCTCTTTTGAACTTTCTATTCATAAAAAAAAATGTATGGTTTCCACAAAAATATTAAGTAGCTGTTTTCAACATTGATTATAAAAAAAAAAGTTATTAAAAAAACAGCATATTAGAATGATTTCTGACAAATCATTCGTCTTTGCCATCTCATGAAAACTATTATTTAATTTTTTTAAAGGTGCCCTCGAATGAAAAATTGAATTTATCTTGGCATAGTTAAATAACAAGTGTTCAGTACATGGAAATGACATACAGTAAGTCTCAAACTCCATTGTTTCCTCCTTCTTATATAAATCTCATTTGTTTAAAAGACTTCCGAAGAACAGGCGAATCTCAACATAACACCGACTGTTACGTTACAGTCGGGGTGTACGCCCCCAATATTTGCATATGCCAGCCCACGTTTCCAACATTATGAAAGGCATTACACAAGGGCAGCCAGTATTAACGTCTGGATGTGCACAACCAAATCATCAGACTAGGTAAGCAAGCAAGAACAATAGTGAAAAATGGCAGATGGAGCAATAATAACTGACATGATCCATGACAGCATGATATTTTTAGTGATATTTGTAAACTGTCTTTCTAAATGTTTCGTTAGCATGTTGCTAATGTACTGTTAAATGTGGTTAAAGTTACCATCGGTTATTACTGTATTCACGGAGACAAGAGAGCCGTCGCTATTTTCATTTTTAAACACTTGCAGTCTGTATAATTCATAAACACAACTTCATTCTTTATAAATTTCTCCAACAGTGTAGCATTACCCATTAGCCACGGAGCACTATCAAACTCATTCAAAATCAGAAGTAAACAATATAACAGTATACAATACTCACATAATCCGCCGCATGCATGACGAACACTTTGTAAAGATCCATTTTGAGGGTTATATTAGCTGTGTGAACTTTGTTAAGGCACTGTTTAAGGCAAGCGCGAGCCCTGGGGGCGGAGAGCACGGGATTTAAAGGGGCCGCAGCATAAAATCGGCGCGTTTATAATGATGCCCCAAAATAGGCAGTTAAAAAAATTAATTAAATAAAAAATCTATGGGGTATTTTGAGCTGAAACTTCACAGACACATTCAGGAGACTTAGACTTATATTGCATCTTTTAAAAACATAATCTAGGGCACCTTTAATATATATATATATATATATATATATATATATATATATATATATATATACACTTGATCCTCCTGGTGTGTGCCTGGCATAATTTGGTGGAGCACTCATGATACACTCAATCTGATAAAAGCCTTTTTGAAGTGCCAGAGAGCGTTCTCTCTTTCCTTTTCGATCTACACTTTTAAAAGAAGTGAATATGACCCAGCACACAGCACTCCCCAAATTTCCAATATTGCCATGGTTTCTCATTGATCCTAGTCACACCCCTTCTGCTCAATAATGACTGACTTCTGAGACAAGACGATCTCTGCACCAAACTGTCATCTTGAAAACGTCAGTAGGCTCAATTATATTAAAACCATCAGTGTCTTTTGTAAAAAAAGAAAAGAAAAAAAGATATGTACGTCACTGTTGAATCGCTTTGAAGAGATGCTTATTACTTTCAATCAACACTCTCTTAACACCTACTCATTAGTCTGGTCCAGATGTTCTACGTATTTGTTCTCTGTTTGCATATATTTCTCCCTTTCTTTTCTACATGTGCATCACCACCAGCCATCTGTCTCTCATAAGGGGGCTTGCAGGTCCATCTCTCCTCTCCATCACACGCACACAACACACATCACACACCCTGTCCTGAAGAATGCGGTGACTGGAACGGGATAGCAACAGCTGGATACACAGGAGAGAGACAGCGAGACAGATAAACATGTGGAACAGTAAACAGAATATACAAATCCTTTTATGGCTTACAAACATAGGGACAGTAAACAAAGCCGAGATGACTGTGGTTTATTAGCCTCAGCTGAAATGAGGAAATCTTTAGTAAAACCAGACTATGATCATCTCTACAATTATTTACAAAAAAACTGATTGCTAGTCTGGTTTTGGTCTGTGTTGTTTTGACAGGTCTAAAAACAAGTGTCCTGACCACACTCGGTTTTCCTAATTTAATCATGTAGGCTTGACAGAGCCAATCTATATGGAGAAAATTTTACTCTAGCTCCTCCGACCTAGAGGTTTTAAGCTACATTCAACAAATTCGGCACAGTCCTGCAGCCGAATGTAACATTTAAAATACATTTTATACAGCATTTCCATTTGTGTTTTGCCAAATGCTTTTGTTATTCATTTGTCAGTAGCGTGGGAAAAATGCCACTGGACAGGCAAATGGTAGCAAAGCAATTGGCCAGTTTTTGCAATTAAAAAATAAATAAATAAAAATTTTAGAGCTTTAAATACTTAGTAAAATAATAAATTAATACATCACTTTTCAAATTGATCATTATAAAAGGTAGTATTTATTATTTTCCATTTTAAATGTAGTTAAATAGGTTTAAATATTTTTCTATCAGTTTGAAAAATGAAATTATTGAAAAGTTATTGGCATTTTTATTTTTTGAATCAATAAATTGATAATTTATTTTTAAGTGGCACTCCTAGTACTCCACATACACAGACCAACAATTTAAATAAATAAGAGATCAAACGGTATGAAAAGTTCATATCATGATTATATTATCACAGTATTGTTGTCACCATGAAATCAAAATTGACAATTCTTATTTTTAATGGAATATTGCAATGTTTAGTACGGAGCCCCACAAAAAGTAAATTGTGCGGACGATTTACTAATTTGTTCCCTCAATTTATAAATCATGCGGACAATTTACTATTTAGTTTTCTTTACTATTTCGTTTGACTTACTATTATTTGCTAAATCGTGTGCACAATTTACTAATTCATTCCCTCAATTTATAAATTTTAAATACTATTTTGTTCCTTCGATTTGCTAAATAGTGCGCACGATTTACTAATTCGTTCCCTTAATTTATAAATTGTGCGGACGATTTACTATTTAGTTCCCTTTACTATTTTGTTCAATTTACTATTTGCTAAATTGTGCGCACGATTTACTAATTCGTTCCCTCAATTTATAAAACGTGTGGACGATTTACTATTTCATTCCCTTTACTATTTTGTTCAATTTACTATTTGCTAAATCGTGCCCACGATTTACTAATTCGCTCCCTCAATCATTCCCTCGATTTGATAAATCATGCGCATGATTCACTAATTAATTCCCTCAATTTATAAAACATGCAGACGATTTACTATTTCGTTACCTCGATTTATAAATCGTACGCATAATTTAGCAAATCGAGGAAATGAATGAGGGAGCGAATTAGTAAATCGTGGGCACGATTTATCTTTTTTAATTCATGCGCCCTCGTAATCTTTAGCCAAAATATATCCCCTCCCACTATTATTATTTCTTGCAACATCTCTTCTCTTCACTGATGATGTGTTTACTGGTGCTAAGGCGAACCACAATGATCCAATCAATTCCCGATGGACAACATCGAGTCCTGCCCTACATTTTTTCTTGTTTGAGAAGCCGTTTCACTCAGATATAAGCCATAATAAGGAAGAAAACACTACTGCAACTTCCATTTCATGTTGACTTTAATGCTGGATGGTATTTACTGTGAGTTTTTCAGATCGCGGTAATCAAATACGGTTTTAATGCTAATTAAAAACTGAAACGGTCTAACCATCAGGAATTTTGGCATAATTTAGTGTCGAACCAGTAACTATTCCAGACCATCCCTGAAATAAATAAAAAGCCTGACTGCTTGTCCCTCAAGTCTACCTTGGACAGATTGACAAATTTGATTGCAAAATGGATTAATGTGGACTGTAGGTCAGTGTTTTCAAGGTGCCATCGAACGTTTTTTTTACAAGATGTAATATAAGTCTAAGGTGTCCCCTGAATGTGTCTGTGAAGTTTCAGCTCAAAATACCCCATAGATTTTTTTTTATTAATTTTTTTAACTGCCTATTTTGGGGCATCATTAAATATGTGCCGATTTATGCTGTGCGGCCCCTTTAAATGCTGACGCTCCCTGCCCACGGAGCTCGCACTTGCCTTAAACAGTGCCTAAACAAGGTTTACACAGCTAATATAACCCTCAAATGGATCTTTACAAAGTGTTCGTCATGCATGCGGCATGTATGAGTCGGATTATGTGAGTATTGTATACTGTTATATTGTTTACATTGATTCTGAATGAATTTGAGGCTGTGCTCAGTGGCTAACGGCTAATGCTACACTGTTGGAGAGATTTATAAAGAATGAAGTTGTGTTTATGAATTATACAGACTGCAAGTGTTTAATAATGAAAATAGTGACGGCTCCTGTCTCCGTGAATCAGGGTTTCCGTTGTCCGGTAATTACCGGACATTGGCCGGGAAAAAAATTAAATGTCCGACAAAATTCAATCTCTCCGGTCAAATTGTCAGATTAAAACTGCCTAATAATCCCGCCCCGCCCCCTAACACAATCTGAATCGACCGTTTGAAAGTTTTTAAACAACATCGCATGTTGCATTTCAAATAAAGCGCACGCCTAACGGCTATAATATAGACCTAAACCACGAACTATTGTCATGACAGCGCTCCGTGGCTATGGAGGATTGCATTTCTCCACAGCCTGCGAAGTCCTCATATGTGATTTCAACGAAATGTATCCAGAGTGGACCAAGCTCGCCAAGATAGCCTGTGTAATCCCTGTCTCGAGTGTTCCTGCAGAGAGGGGGTTCTCGCTGCAGAATCGGATCAAGACGAAGCAGCGAAGTCGCCTTGCGTTACGCGGCTTATGCGCATTGCAAGTTGTGGAGAGACACTGGGAAGTTTTGATATTAAGTCGGCAGCTGCACAATTCAGCACTGCAAAAAAACGTAAAAAGTAGCCAAAAATGACGCGAGACAACGTTATAGGCTTAGTCATTTGTTTGTTCAAGTTCATTTGACAAGGAGTCATTTCACACGGTGGCCAATTTAAATGTTACCAGCTAAATGAGACATACTGAGTTTATAATTAAGTTTGCTTGAGTAAAAACAATGCTATATTCGGATATTTTATGTGGGGAAGGGGGGTTGGTTTGTTAAACTATGAAATGTGAAACCATAGTAAAAAACAATTGGTTGATTGACGCCAATCGGACGTTCATGTTTTTTTTTCCATCTATTTGAAAGTTAGGCTAATAAACATGTTGCATATACGGCCTGATTATGTCATTTTTTAAGTTACATAAACTGCTTTCAGTTTTCCTCAACTTGACTAATTAAGAGGCGATATTTGACCGGCATATCATCAAAATGTCCGGAAAACGAAACCTCTGCCGGTCACTTTTGTCACAGACACGTCAGGTTCCACCTCACTCCCGTATCCACGCACTCAATCACCAGTCTACTAATCACCGCCACCTGCACATCATCACCGCAGTCATCAGCACACAGTTAAATACCACACACTCACACACACTCATCGTCCGGTCTCGTTTGTGTTACAACCAGTTGTACGCTTACCTTCAAGGACTCCAAAGTGATACTTACCTGTCTCCATTGTCTTCGGATCTCCTCGTGTGCTTACCTGCCTGTGTGTGAGTGTGTTCGTCTGCCAGCTCCAGCGTCTCCCTCCAGTTCCATCTGCATCATAAAGAAAAGGACAGTATTACCTCTCATTCACCTTCAAGATCTTCACCTTCATCTATCTACTCACCTGTCTCACTGCTGATCATTACAATAAACTGTTACGTTGCTTTCATCTCTGCCTCCGGTGTCTCTGTCATAACAGAAGACCGGACCATAACAACTATCGATCAGCATGAGCCATCACGACCCGTTTCAAGAGCTCGTGGATGCACTGCGACGAGCACTCACTCCACAACCACCGTCACCGTCACCTGTATCCACCGCCGCGGCTGCTTCCGCATCCACCATCACCGCTGCTTCTCCAATGTGCACCGCCAGTCCCATGGCCAAACCGGCGCCCTTCTCAGGATCGGCGGAGGACTGCAGCGGATTCCTCCTTCAGTGTGAGTTGGTCCTGGAGATGCAGCCGCACTTCTATCCCACCGACACGGCGAAAATAGCGTTCGTGATTTCTCAACTGCAGGGTAAGGCCCTCCAATGGGCGGATTCTCTCTGGACTCAGAAAGGACCAGTTATCAGATCCTATGCTGCTTTTGTTTCTCACTTCAGAGAAGTTTTCGGAAAACCCCTGACTGATTCTACCACTGGTGAGAGATTGTATAATTTAAAACAAGGTAACAATACTGTTAACGATTATGCCGTGCAGTTCTGAACGCTCGCCGCGACCAGCGGATGGAACGAACAAGCCCTCATCACCACCTTCCGACAAGGTCTGGAGCCCAACGTGCGGCTGCATCTCGCTGCATACGAGGACTCCATAGGACTCGAACGTTTCATCCAGCTCGCCATCCGAGTGGGTTCTCGTATGCAGTCATGTCTCCATGAGCACCAGGGCCAGCCACTAGCCAGCACTCTCCTCCGTCGGTCCGAACCCGTCAGCTCTCCAGAACCAGCCACCGAACCTATGCAAGTGGATAACTCCCGTTTGTCACCCACAGAAAGACAAAGAAGGCTGACCCTGAATCTGTGCTTGTATTGTGGATTACCTGGGCATGTCATCTCTGCATGCCCAACCCGTCCTCCTCGACCCGTGGTGAGTGCTATCATTCCCTCTATCCAGAACATGAAACCACTCACTACCATTGTAAACCTTACTGCTGCTGATGTTTCCATTCCAGTGGTGGCACTCCTCGATTCAGGGTCAGCAGGAAACTTCATCTCCGGCGCCCTCTGTCGACACCTCGGGATCAAGACCTCGCCGTCTCCGACTCACGATCAAATCAACTCCATCACGGGCAAACCCCTGAGCCGTAAGACAGTTCGCCGTGTCGCTGGACCCCTTCAATTACAAGTGGGTATCTTCCATCAAGAACTCATCCATCTGCTGGTTCTGGAGGAGTCCACCGCTGACGTGGTTCTAGGGCGCCCGTGGCTGGAACTCCATCATCCCACCATCTCCTGGCGCACGGGCGAAGTCCTGAAGTGGGGCGACCACTGTTTCTCCAGCTGTTTTCCAGACCTTCCTGTTCCAAGATCTCCTCCATTCAAGAACCTCTCCATCAATGCTACCTCCATCGAGAGCCCTGTGGAGAAACGCTCCATCGACATACCTCCATCGACATACCTCCCGCCCCCTTCAGCGACGTCTTCTGCCCGCAACGCGCCTCCAAGCTTCCTCCACACCGGCCATGGGACTGTGCAATTGATCTGTTACCGGGTGAGCCAGTGCCTAGGGGACGTATCTACCCCCTATCAGTGCCGGAGGAGAAGGCCATGGAGGAATACATCAAAGAGGCCCTTAACCAAGGATACATCCGCCCGTCTACTTCCCCTGCTGCTTCAAGCTTCTTCATCGTGGCCAAGAAGGACGGAGGCTTGCGGCCCTGCATCGATTACCGGTCACTGAACAAAATCACCGTCAAATTCCGGTACCCACTTCCCCTCGTCCCAGCGGCCCTGGAACATCTCCGCGGTGCCACTGTGTTCACCAAGCTGGACCTCCGCAGCGCGTACAACCTCATCCGGATACGCGAGGTGGACGAGTGGAAGACCGCCTTCGTCACGCCCACCGGTCACTACGAATACCTCGTGATGCCGTATGGCCTGGTCAACGCCCCCTCCGTATTCCAGGATTTCATCCATGAGGTGCTCCGGGAGTTTCTCCACAAGTTCGTGTTGGTCTATATCGATGACATCCTGATTTACTCCCGGAGCTTGGCCGAACATCGCCACCACGTTGCGGAGGTCCTCCAACGCTTACGGCAACACCATCTGTTCCTGAAAGCAGAGAAGTGCTCATTCCACCAGCCCTCTGTCCACTTCCTGGGATATGTGATTGATCACAGTGGCATCCGGATGGACGAGGGGAAGGTATCTGCCATCCAGAACTGGCCAGCTCCAAGCACCATAAAAGAACTCCAACGATTCCTTGGTTTCTCCAATTTCTACCGTCGATTCATAAAGAACTACAGTACCATCGTCAGCCCACTCACCAACCTCCTCCGTAAGCAGCCCAAGTCTCTGTCCTGGTCCCAACCTGCCACAGAAGCTTTTGAAACGCTCAAGAAGGCCCTCACCACCGCTCCCCTCCTCGTCCACCCCAACCCGGACCTACCATTCGTCGTGGAAGTGGATGCCTCCACCACAGGAGTGGGAGCGGTCCTATCACAGCAGCAGGGGAATCCAAGTAGGCTCCATCCATGCGCCTTCTACCGCAAGCTCAACCCGGCGGAGGTGAACTATGACATCGGGGACCGTGAACTCTTGGCTGTAAAACTCGCCCTTGAGGAATGGAGGCATTGGTTGGAGGGGGCCAATCACCCTTTCCAAGTACTCACCGACCACAAGAACCTCGAATATCTGAAAGCCGCCAAACGACTCAGCCCTCGCCAAGCCCGATGGGCGTTATTCTTCTCAAGATTCCATTTCACCATCTCATACCGACCTGGCTCTAAAAACCTGAAAGCCGATGCTCTCTCTCGTCTCCACGCCCCGGAGGAAAAGAATGAAGAACCCGAAACCATCCTACCTGAATCTATTTTCGTCAGCCCCATCGAATGGTCAGAAGAGACCTTACCCTCCTCCAATGCCTCCCCACGCACTCCGCCGGGTTGTCCCCAGGGCTTCCGCTACATCACCAGGACACGACGCACTCCACTTCTGCACTCCGTTCACACTTCACTTGGCACTGGTCACCCGGGGGTCAATGAAACCCTCTCGCTGCTCAAACAGCGCTTCTGGTGGCCAAACATGGCCAACGATGTCAGGAGGTACGTGCAGGGCTGCAGGGAGTGCGCCATCTCCAAGAGCCCACGCCATCTTCCCACCGGCAAGCTCCATCCTCTGCCCGTTCCTGAGAGACCCTGGTCACACCTGGGAGTAGATTTTGTCACAGATCTCCCCGAGTCTGATGGTAACACCTGCATTCTGGTCGTCGTAGACCGCTTCTCTAAAGCCTGCCGTCTTATTCCCCTGGAGGGTCTACCAACAGCTATGGCCACAGCAGAATTAATGTTCAACCATGTCTTCCGTCACTACGGAATCCCCGAAGACATAGTCTCAGACAGAGGACCACAATTCGTCTCGCGGGTATGGAAGGCTTTCTTCTCACTCCTGGGTGTGACCGTCAGTCTGTCGTCTGGATACCATCCTCAGTCGAACGGGCAGACGGAACGGAAGATCCAGGAGATTGGCCGCTTCCTGCATACCTTCTGTCACGGCCACCAGGACTCCTGGAACCAGTACCTGGGCTGGGCCGAGTACGCCCAGAACTCCCTCCGCCAAGCCACAACAGGATTAACACCTTTCCAATGCGTGCTCGGCTTCCAGCCCCCACTGTTCCCCTGGGACGGGGAACCCTCCAACGTTCCTGCTGTCGACTACTGGTTCCGGGAGAGCGAGAGGGTATGGGACTCAGCTCACCACCAGCTGCAGAGAGCCCTGCGCAGGCGCAAGACGACAGCCGACCTTCGGCGCTCCCACGCTCCAAACTACCAACCGGGGCAGAAGGTCTGGCTGTCCACCAGAGACATCAAGATGCGCCTGCCCTGCAAGAAGCTGAGTCCCCGCTTCATTGGCCCGTTCACCATCCTCCAACAGATCAACCCTGTCACTTACCGGTTACAACTCCCAGCACAATACAAGAGAATTCACCCAACTTTCCATGTTTCACTATTAAAGCCTCACCACCCTTCTGTTTTTCCTCCCACAGAACCTGACGTGGCAGCCGTCGAGCCCCCCCTTCCACTCATTCTGGATGATGGAACAGCCTACGTTGTACGTGAGATTCTGGACTCCCGGCGCCGTGGTGGTCTTTTAGAGTATCTGGTGGACTGGGAGGGCTACGGTCCTGAAGAACGCTCATGGGTTCCCAAGAATGATATCCTTGATCCAGCTCTGTTACAGACCTTCCACACCAACCACCCAGACAGACCTGCCCCACGACCTCGAGGACGACCACCACGACGTCGGGGTCCACGGCCCTCTGGAGCGGGCCGTGGGAGGGGGGTACTGTCACAGACACGTCAGGTTCCACCTCACTCCCGTATCCACGCACTCAATCACCAGTCTACTAATCACCGCCACCTGCACATCATCACCGCAGTCATCAGCACACAGTTAAATACCACACACTCACACACACTCATCGTCCGGTCTCGTTTGTGTTACAACCAGTTGTACGCTTACCTTCAAGGACTCCAAAGTGATACTTACCTGTCTCCATTGTCTCTTTCGTCTCCATCGTCTTCGGATCTCCTCGTGTGCTTACCTGCCTGTGTGTGAGTGTGTTCGTCTGCCAGCTCCAGCGTCTCCCTCCAGTTCCATCTGCATCATAAAGAAAAGGACAGTATTACTTCTCATTCACCTTCAAGATCTTCACCTTCATCTATCTACTCACCTGTCTCACTGCTGATCATTACAATAAACTGTTACGTTGCTTTCATCTCTGCCTGTGGTGTCTCTGTCATAACAACTTTGACCGGCACCATTTTTTTCTAGCGGAAACTCTGCCGTGAATACAGTAATAACCGATGGTAACTTTAACCACATTTAACAGTACATTAGCAACACGCTAACGAAACATTTAGAAAGACAGTTTACAAATATCACTAAAAATATCATGATATCATGGATCATGACAGTTATTATTGCTCCATCTGCCATTTTTCGCTATTTTTCTTCTTTGCTTACCTAGTCTGATGATTCGGCTGTGCTGCTCCAGACGTTCTGCCCTTGTCTAATGCCTTTCATAATGTTGGGTACATGGGCTGGCATATGCAAATATTGGGGGCGTACACCCCGACTGTAACGTAACAGTCTGTGTAATGTTGAGATTCGCCTGTTCTTCAGAGGTCTTTTAAACAAATGAGATTTATATAAGAAGGAGGAAACAATGGAGTTTGAGACTCACTGTATGTCATTTCCATGTACTGAACTCTTGTTATTTAACTATGCCAAGATAAATTAAATTTTTCATTCGAGGGCACCTTTCAATAATATGGAAATAAAACAACAATATATTCACTTTTTGTATGTCTATTCAAAGCTTCACTAGTCTGCCGTGATAAATGTCATTTTCTTAATTTGGTGGCTCAACCAATATTGATGTATGCAATTAATTGTAATTAATTCAATTAATTAACTGGCATATCATGTGACTAATTAAATTAAAAATTTTAATAGATTGACAGCCCTAGTTTTTTAACTTTCAGACAAGGTTTTATCAAGCCAACATCAAAGTTTGTCTTGACGAACTTTCCTTTTCTAGTTTTTTGATTTTGAAGCTCTCCTCTGATGTGAAGTGGGGCATCAGCAGCAGTGCGCACGGCAGGCAGGAGAGGCCTTGCTTGTTTTGGAGAGGCAGATGTCTGGGAAAGCTTATCTGGGCCAGTTTGTGAGATACTGCATTGCAAGATGCTTCTACCCCCATGGAGCATCAGCATGACACTGCAGGGGGAGCATCACGCGTGTATGACTAGACTGTACCAACATGTGTAAGTGGTTACAAAGATCAGCTACCACCAGATGAGCTTAGCATGGGCAATATCGATGCCAGAGGCAAAAGCTTATGTACACACACACACAGATTTCTCGTAACAAGTGCTAACAGATTTGTACAGACTTTGTCTTCTTTTTTTCCCCTCCAACCCTCAAACAAACAAATTTACTTTCATTTGTCTAAGAAAACAATATTGTGTGCACATTTATTTATATATTTATTTATGAACACAGACACTGCTACACACATTTAAAATGAACAATAGCAAAAATGCTAAAAAACAGCTTTATACTTTACACTGTTGCAGTAAATATTAAAGGATAAAGGAAAAAATCTGACATCATTTACATACTCTCATGTCATTGCAAATCCATTTGATTTTCTTTCCTCCATGGAGAACAAAATGAAAAGTGCATGCTTCTTTTATCAAGGCATAACTTATTTTGTACAATACCTGTCAAAAGTTTGGAAAGATTAAAATTTTTTAATGTTTTAGAAAGAAGTCTCTAATGAAGGGTCACATGATCCTTCAGAAATTATTCTAATATGCTGATTTACTGCTCAAGAAACATTATTATTATTTTCAATGTTGAAAACAGTTTTTTGCTGCTTAATATTATTGTGGAAACAATGATACCATTCAAACATTTGTTGTGAGACAAAAAAAAGAAAAAAGAATGCATTAAATGTGACAGTGAAGCTATTTATAATGATACAAAAGATTTCTATTTAATGCTTTAATAAATGTAAAAAAATAAATGTAATAAATGCAAATAAATGCTGTTCACTGAACTTTCTATTCATCAAAGAATCCTGAAAAAAGTATCACTATTTGCACAAAAATATTAAGCAGCACAACTGTTTTCAACACTGATAATAATATCAGCAGATTAGATTGATTTCTGAAGGATCATGTGAAACTGAAGACTGATTATGTTAAAACATATTCAAATAGAAAAGAAAACAATTCTTTTAATTTGTAATATTACTGCTTTTACTGTATTTTTGATTAAATAATCAAAAGCCTTGGTGAGCATAAGAGACTTATTTCAAAAACTTTAAAAAATTGTAATGTTTCCAAACTTTTGATAGGTACTGTAGCCTATGTAAAAGAGCAGTGTCAAATATCTCCTTTTAAGTTCCACAGAGAAAGAAAGTTCTTTGGGTTTAAAACGAACACGTTTTTGGGGTGTACTAGAATAGGTTTTCATGCTTGATTGTTCATAAAACGTTCAATTGTTCATGAAAATTATTTTTCACATATTTTACATTATTGCAGCACCTCTCTTCCCAGTCTGTCTCAAATGCTCTGTATAGTTCCTGTTTCGATAAAGCCTCTCCTTCCGAAATACGAAATGTGCTCCGATTAGTTAGCTGGCTCAGTGTGTTGTGATTGGCGAACCATTTAGAGCGTGTTCTGGAAAGTCACGCCTCTTACCATAGCCACGAGTTTCATCTGCTCAATTTTGCCATACAAGTTTGAGCATGATTCAGACCCTGAGAAAGTTTACGAACAAGAGGATCGTGCAGAACCTTGGCAAGCCTTTTACAGGACGTTTCAGAGAGCCCCGTAGCTAAACACTACATCAGGGGAATCCAACCCTGGTCCTTGAGGGCTACCGTCTTGCAGATTTCAGTTCCAACTCTGCTCCAACACACCTGTCTGTCATTATCAAGCAGCCCTGAACACCATGATTAGCTGGTTCAGGTGTGTTTGATTCGGGTTGGAGGGCAGTAGCCCTCCAGGACCAAGGTTGGACACCCCTGCTCTACATCAGCACTGTAGCTAGCAGGCTAGAGGAGCCAAACAGCTTTGCCCTTTACATCGTAGTAACAACATAAAACTTATAATTGGAACTGTTAATAGAAAAAACATCAACAAATAATAAAACAGTTAAAGGTTGTGATCCATCACAAAGAAGCAAGAGAAGCTTTTGTGCATCGCTGTAATTGTACTCACTTATGTTCTAGAAGCTGTGCTCCATGAAATGTACAGCACACAGATAAACGTTGGGGTAATACTATTCAGGAATAGTGTTAAAAATAAATGTTAACCACTGTTTTCTAAGTTCGTCCACCTTGGGAACAGCTCAACCAGGCCTTGCCCCCTTTTTTGCATTTTCCGTGGGTTGGATTATTTAATTGAGTGACATTGTGACTTCACAAGATCCGGAAGAGAAGCGAGCTGTACTCCCAACGAGCCATTTGTTGTAGTTCTTGAAAAGTGTTTTCTGTTAAAGAGATTACCTCCCTTTGGAGTGAACTTTTATGCTCAAACAGCAACATTACACACTAACTAAAATTGAAAAAGTGGAAAAGCATAATAGGACCCCTTTAAATGATGACAGATATTTTATTTTTGGGTGAACTATCCATTTATTGTAATCATAAAAATAGGTAGCTATAAAAAATGATCACTTTCATGATGTCATATGCATTGTTTGCGGCTTCCTGTGGGGAGTGGATTTCCAGTCTAAGTTTACGATGAATGTATTTTTAGTTTTGCAGATCGGGGAAGAGGGAGAGGAACGGAGCACAGAGCCAAGGTGTGTTGATGGAGCTGCAATCCTGACCATCCCCTGGGCAGCACGTGGAGTTACAGTTACATGGACGAGGAGTGTGTGCAAGATCAAATATTCACTTGTGAAAAGTCCGCAGAGGCTGCAGCCTCCTCCCATTAATATCAGCTTCCGTCTGGATTTTGTCAGCCAAACCCAGTGGGAGGAAATCGCCTGTCATCAGGAGCGTACACGTGTGCGCTCATATATACAATCACACACACACTGTTGCAAAGCAATGCAAGGAGAGACATGCAGCGCACAATGCCGATTTTAGAATTTGGTGCTGTATGGACTTTTATACACGATATCATTCAGCAGACAAGTGTAGGAGACCATGAGAAAATTGGTGTGAGAATGAAGCCTCGTCCTGCCCCCTCCTGTCCTTTCTGTATCAGAGGATCAAGGTTTGATCCTTAAAGTTGCCATGAAATCATCTATTTATATTAAACAAGACAAAAATACCAAAAGAGAGCAAAAAAGTGTCTCCGGAATTGACTCCCTACAAGAAAAGATAGCAATATCCAGATTGTGTACTTCATGCACCAGCCGAGCAACTGCCATTTACAGTAGATGAATATGAATGCTAACAGATAGCTGAAGAATGCGAATGTGAAACAATAAAAAACAGCAAGGCAATGGCCAAAGATCTATATGTGTACATAGATCAACATTTAAAAAAAATAGAGCAAACTACATTTCTGCTTAATAGATAAAGGATCAATATCTATATACAGTACTTTTTTTGCATTATCATAGTTATTGTGTTAAAGCACCACAACTAAAATAACAAAGATATATTTTTTAGATAAATTAGTAAACTTCACTATTGTGTCATATTGTATCACACAGTCCTGCTTGTCCACTTTAGGATGGAGAGGTGAGAGAGCAAGAAAAGAAAAAAAAAAGCAGGGAAAACTAGCAACAACGCAACAGCTTTGTTGTGCTTTGTATTCCTCTCTTATCCTTACTTCCTTTATCCATGACTCTCTTATGCTTTTACCAGCTCAGTCTAATATATATGCTAACACACACACACACACACACACACACACACACACACACACACACACACACACACGCACTCTCTCTCTCATACACACACACACACACACACACACAAACTCACTATACAACTGAGGGCAAGCAAAAGGGTGTATTGGGTTTCGCCTGTCTGATAAATAGCCTGTTTACTTATAGAATACGTCAGAGAAAGACTATGATGGATGAGAAAGACAGTAGCCTCCCCTAACACATACAGTACTCTCCCTAAGACACACACCTGCCAGACTCACACAACACACACATTATTTCAAAGAGCTTATTCACACTCAGGGGCCGTTTACACGACACTGTTTTCAACATATAACTGAAAACGTTTTATGCGTTTTGGCTGTTCATTTAGCCTACACAATAATGTCATTTATGGAGCCTGAAAACGCAAACTTTTGAAATGGGTTTCAAAGTGCAAGTTTTTTAAAACTATACTGATATTGTCTCCATGTACACTACAAATATAGACTGGGTAAACCCAGCCTGATCTGCCGGCAATTTGATTTCGCCCGGCAACTCAATCTGGAAACCTGTACATTCATTTCTACTGCTTCTGTTACACTTTTGTGGGAACCAATCACAGACTGGCTTATCCACCTTGCTCGCTATTGGCGGGTATAACATGATGACGATAGAAAAGCGACAGCAAGCACGACCGTCAATCCAATTCCTTTTAACCTCTCGACGATGCTGAATGACTTCTTTAGTTTAGCAAACAAATCGCTCGAGTGGGTGTAAATCATGTTTTTTTTTTTTTTTGCACAACCTGCAAAAATCGCTCGATGCCATTGCTGCTTCTGCAAACCGCTGATCAATGCTACAAACCAGTACAAACTAAACCTGTCTGGAGTTTTCGCGTTGCTCTGCAAAGTACGTCACCCGGATCGTTGATCTGATTGGTTGAAGGACTATCCAATTGCGTGAATAATGCTCGTTGATCATGCCTCTTGTGCAGTAGAAAATACATAGCAAACTCCCCAGACCAATGTTCAATTTTAAATTGAGCTTGGTCTGGTGATAGCCAGACAACTATAAATACGCAAATTTGTGAAAATGGTGACGTCATGTGCATGCATATTATGTGTTCAGTCTATAGGCATGTAGTTTTTCTTTACAAATTGAACATCGCCAACTACTGGCCTGGCATGCATAATACGGCATTTTTAATCGTTTTCATGGATCCGTGTGAACGAGGATCATTTTGACAATGTTGTGGTCTGTACATTAAAATCACAAAAGGAAAAACTTTTCCATTTGTTAGTACATTGTTGTTGTGTAAAAGTATTCTCAGAGCATTTATCTGTATATGCAAAATTTTTGTATCATAGGCATTTCCTCCAGACGGATCCAGCGTTTTGGGAGCCTGAAACCGCTATTTTTTTTAACCGGGTCCCTGAGTGGATAAATCTGAAAATGACACCCTTGCGTTTTTGTGTGTACAGCTAATCCGTATATTTTGTAAAACGATGATGTCATCACCCCATGTCTCGACCTTAGTCAGACACCGTTACGTCACGTAACAGCAACAACAACATCAGACTAAATGCTTGTGTTCATGTGTCAGAAGCTACCGAGCGTATTAGCTTTATTTCTAAGCTTTACTAAAGTTTGTATACAGGACACAAGGATTATGCGCATGCTCCAAGTCTTATTCTCCGTTAGCGTATTTCTGTGGCAGAATTACAGCGCCACATACTGGTCTGGCATGTATACTACATCGTTTTGAGTTGGTTTCAATGGTTTTGTGTGTACGCAGATATTTCTTGAGACGAGGAAAAAAAAGATTGGATAGGGAAAGCTCTGGCTTCGTGTGGATGTGGCCTCAGTCTCTAAACCTTTAACTAAAAAGCATGAACCACACTGCAGCTTATTCTGGCCAAGAACCACCCACTTAGACAGGAAGAGACATGTCTGACCAAAATGTAAAGCGACCAACCATGGTTCATTCTGTTTTTATGTGCCATTTGAGTTTGTCTGAAGCAGTGTTATTTTAGTATAATTGTGATCCTATTATAATTTTTATTAATATTTTAAATGAGTCTTTATTTTTATATTTTCAGCTTTCAATTTAGTTAAAGTTTTAGTAATTTTGTTGTGTGTTTTTGTCATTTTTATTAGATTTTTATTTCAGTTCTGGGTCATTCTGTGTCAAATCAAACAAATTTCGGAAAACTTCCCTGGCTCAAATTTTTGATTTTGTTATTATTATTTATGTACAAAGACAAACATAAATAGTGATGAAAGCCAAAATATTAAATGTCACAGATGTATACTGACTGAGTAATCCACTGTTTTGTAGGTCACAATGACAGTTTTCACCTGAGATTTGGAGCCATTTTACAGGGGTGTAAAAATGACTGTAGAAAGATGGCAGCATCATTATTTTATTTTTACACAGAGATTGGTAGGTCTATTAGTGGAATCTGTTGACTTTAGTAATCTTTGCTGCATTATCTGCCAACAGTGACAGCTCAAAAATGAGAAAAAGCACTTCTTGTGTTTTTTTGCCTCAAGTTTGCATGCCTGTAACTCAAGAAGTATTAAAGATATAATATCCTTTTAGATTCCGGGTCTTAACAAACTTTCCTTTTGGCATCTTAATTTTAAAATAATAAAATAAAATAACAAATTAAAATTAAATAAAAAAAATGAAAATCTTTGAGTAAAATAAAATGATCTGTGCTAGCGCAAGGTAAATGGTGTCTCATACAGTAAGCCTTTAATGAGGAAACATCAAATGGAAATTGAATATTCAGAAGTCCACCACATGCCACTTCTGCGGATCATATCCACTGCTCACATGCACGAAAGCACACCTGCACATATGCATAGGAAATCCCCCTGCCAAGTAGGAAACTCAGACTTCTCTTTCCCCTTTCTGTCCCTCTCACATTCAACCACAATCTGAGAACACACACAAAGACAAAAGAGAAATAGAGAGAGATTTATCACTTTGTTTGTGCATATCACCCAAATGGAGGCTTTTAAAATGCAGAGCGGTAAGCAAGCGGAGTTAGGTTTCATGGTCACACTCATATTATCACAGAGACACAATACAGCCAGTGCATGCTGGTCCGTCTGACGCCCACAGTCACTGCTTGAGCGAGCGAACACATCAGCGGAGAGACTAAAGGATGAGATGAGATAAGACAAGATCAAGAGATTGCGCTGGACTGTTTATGGCTGCATATTCATAATTTCAAGAAGACAAAAAAAAAAAAATATCCCTCAACTGCACAGTGGGAGCAGTGTGACTATATATAAGGTCTCCATTAACTAATTAAAAAATTAAATCTATTTAGCCAGTTTTGTTAGCAATCATTTTATCGTTTTCAAACTCGTATGACTTTCTTTCTTCCATGGAACACAAAAGGAGAAGTTAGTCACTACTTTTGTCCTGCTTTTTTGTCCCTTTTAGAGTTTGACAGACCCCATTCACTGTCTGCTTTCATCATTTGACAAGCATTGAAAAATGTTTTTAAATAATATTTATACAAAACATAAAATCAAATATATTGTGTAAAGCACTTATTTTTTTAACTAATACTGCATGACCAGCACATAAAGCACAAACTTATTTTTTTAAAGGTGCAATAGTTGATCTCTTCAGTAACATTTTTTGTTATACTGGATGAAATTCTCCTCATATCTTCATCTTCAATCACTATGTTAAGCGGTCTAAATGTATTTTTTAAAAATATATATCAACTGTGGAAGGCACAGGACCATAAAATGTTCAATGTGTTCGGTCCAAAGGAAATGATAGCATCTGTTCCCTGTCGGTCAACGTGTGTTTGCATACAGTTTGTAAATTTAACAGTAAAATACTGTTAAATTTACAGTTTTTGAAAATAAAAAATAACAAGTCATTGTATAATTTATAGTGAAAAACCATAAATTGACATTCCCACAATTCCCTGTGTGACACTTCACATTTGATGTATTTTCGTTGAAATGTTTCTTCTTAGTTTTTCCTAATCAATTTTGTACATTAGGGTTTTATGTTACATCTAATGTTGTTAAATTAATGTTTATTGTATTTTTAAAATGTCATGTGTGTTACCATGATGGTGTTTAGTGTTTGTGTGAATGACACTCTGTGCACCTTCTATACATTAGTATTGTCCTTCTCAGCTTTTGGAAAAACTGCTTGTGATGAACTTTGATTCATCTTGTGACTCTCATCACCACTGTGTTTGGGGGGTTGTCAGTGTATTACAAAAAGGTACAAAACAGATATTAGTACTTCAATAGGTTACTAAATTTAACATTTTTTTTTACAGTATGTAAAGGAAACAGTTATGAACCGTAATTATTACAATATAAACCTTTAAATTATATGTAAAGTAAACCAAGTAAACTAAGTGCTGTACCGTAAAACCTAAAATGTTGCTACTGTATTTTTTACGGTAAAGTTCTGGCAACCACAGCTGCTGATTTTTTACCGTAAATTTTACAGGGATGTTTGTTTTTTTTACAGTGACCGCTGCGCAGCCTGTTCACACAGGCATCATAATTCTTCAGCGCGTTTCTTATACGCTGTGCAGAGTCAGCGTGAGATTGATAGGTGAACAGCAACAACCTAACTTTCCTTCTGAACCGCCAACAAGTGGCACTGGAAAAGTATCAACCAAAAGAAAGGTAGTGGGGTTGGGGTCCAACGTGCATTCAAGCAACAACGTCTGTTCTCACATCAACACAACATGTATTCATTGTGGTGCTCTCGTGAAGGCGCGTTGAGAATAATATTGTGTAAATAAAGTGGTAAATTATGTTTTTTGTGCAAACAAAGCACCCACATCGTAAAACTGAGGTTAAACCAGTGGAGTCACATGGATTATTTTAAAGGTGCCTAAGAACATGTTATCAAAAGATGTAATATAAGTCTTAAGTGTCCCCTGAATGTGTCTGTGAAGTTTCAGCTCAAAATACCCCATAGTTTTTTTTTTTATTAATTTTTTAACTGCCTATCATTATATATGCGCCGATTCAGGGTACACGGCCCCTTTAAATCTCGTGCTCCACGCCCCAAGAGCTCGCGCTTGCCTTAAACACCATAAACAAAGTTCACACAGCTAATATAACCCTCAAAATGGATCTTTACAAAGTGTTCGTCATGCAACATGTCTAATCGCGTAAGTATAGTATTTATTTGGATGTTTACATTTGATTCTGAGTGAGTTTGAGGTTTTGCTCCGTGGCTAAAGCTAACATTACACACTGTTGGAGAGATTTATACAGAATGTGTTTATGCATTATACAGACTGCAAGTGTTTAAAAAATGAAAATAACGACAGTCTTGTCTCCGTGAATACAGTAAGAAACGATGGTAACTTTAAACACATTTAACAGTACATTAGCAACATGCTAACGAAACATTTAGAAAGACAATTTACAAATATCACTAAAAATATCATGATATCAATGATCATGTCAGTCATTATTGCTCCATTTTCCATTTTTCGCTATTGTCCTTGCTTGCTTACCTAGTCTGATGATTCAGCTGTGCACATCCAGACGTTAATACTGGCTGCCCTTGTGTAATGCATTGAACATGGGCTGGCATATGCAAATATTGGGGGCGTACATATTAATGATCCTGACTGTTATGTAACAGTTAGTGCTATGTTGAGATTCGCCTGTTCCTCAGAGGTCGTTTAAACAAATGAGATTTATATAAGAAGGAGGAAACAATGGAGTTTGAGACTCACTGTATGTCATTTCCATGTACTGAACTCTTGTTATTCAACTATGCTGAGGTAAATTCAATTTTTGAGTCTAGGGCACCTTTAATGATGTCTTTACAACCTTTCTGGGGCTTGAAAGTGGTAGCTGTGTAGGCTGTCAACGGAGGGACATAAAGCTCTCAGATTTCATTAAAAAGATCTTCATTTGTGTTCCGAAGATGAGCAAAAGTTCTACAGGTTTGAAAGGACATGAGAGTGAGAAATTAAATGAAAGAATTTTTATTTTCGGGTGAACTAATAATCCTATGCATTATGCTTCTGCAGTTGCTTCTCCAAGACTGCTAGCAGAGCTCCTAGCATCTCTCCAGGCATCTGCCCCAGCTCCCACAGAGAGAGCCCCTTCCCCCTTGATTCCCCTGCGCTGTCTCTGCGTGCCTTGGACCTCCTGCCTGAGGGACACGGGTAAATCTGCATAGCTGGCTTGTCTGACAGACGGAGATGTGTGTTATTTGGCCGAAAGAGGTATGTGCGAGAGTGGGCGCTCTGTGCCATGGCTGTGCTATTGCTGCCCAACTCTGCCAGTCCTTCCATTTCTGCATGACGTCCGCCTGATTTACAGCACCCTGCGGGGGTCCCCAGCTGCCTGACGCCCACCCTGATACCAACACGCCTGCCCAGGCACCATATGTAGGGGCGAAGCACCTGCTTACATAAAGTGGACGTAAAGATGCAGTAGGCATGATGTTTACAGCAGGTGGACCTATATATATTTATATACTTTTTTATTATCATAGTTGTTGGCAGCAGTAAGGAGTTATGATGGAAAACATACTGAGGATGTATGCAGGGTGTTTAGAGGGGGACAGTCTCAAGTTCCTGATGGATATTGTGCAGGTGAAAAACCAGTGTGGTTTTAGCACAAGCATACGCAGACATACTGATAAATAAGAGTTTGTGGGGGGTTACACAAGTAGTCTTGCCAAGAGTCTTACTCTGCCTTGGAGACAGCAGGTGAATATATATTTATAAACACAGATCGCAAAAACTGTCTGCCTCACACTGACACATTCGCCAGCTACATTTTAAACAGGATTTACAGGGTGTGGATTCAAATATACCCCCATAAAATGTCCATGGTAAAACTGGTTCACCTGGAGTCAGGCGGCACTGAAGTGTCTATCAGTTCATTTCAGGGAGTTGAACTCCGGAGTCCTGTTACTATGTTTTATGACACCCTTCACTTTATATTTCAGCTTTACAGACAAGGAAAAAAAAAACTCTACCCCAGCGGTTCTCAACTGGTAGGTCACGGACAGCAGGACAAAAAAACAATGCTGAATGCAATTAAGAAGATGACAAGTTGCACAAGTCAAGAGTTAATATGGTAATATAAATATATATTCTTGCAAATAAAACTGATATATGCATAATGTGTATCATATATATATATATATATATATATATATATATATATATATATATATATATATATATATATATATATTTCACTGCCGTTAAAAAGTTTGGGATTGGTATGATTTTTAATGTTTTTTAAAAGAAGTCTCTTATGCTCACCAAGGCTGCATTTATTTGATTAAAAAAAAAGTAATATTGTGAAATATTTTTACAATTTAAAATAACTATTATCTGTTGGAATATTCCTGTGGAATATTCATTATTCCAGTCTTCGGTGTCAGATGATCCTTCATAAATCATTTTCTTTCAGCATTTATCTGAAATCTTATTTTTGCTGTTGTTTTGACCTTTCTATTCATCAAAAAAACCAACTGTTTTCAACATGATAATAATAATAAATGTTTCTTGAGCAGCAAATCAGAATATTATAATGATTTCTGAAGGATCATGTGACACTGAAGACTGGAGTAATGATGCTGAAAATTCAGCTTTGCATTAATAAACTAGTAAAGTTTGATTTAAAGAAGTTTTATTTTACTTTTGTACACTAACCAATTTTACTAAACCACCACTGTTATTTTAGTATTATTAATATACTATTGTAGTATTTAGTAACATTTTGAATTAGCTTTTATTTTTTGTTTTTATTTTTTAATTTTTTTTTTTTTTTTTTTTTCAGTTTTATTAATATTAGTGGGCTACTTCAACTTATTTTATTTCAGTTAGTTTATATTTGATTTTATTTTATTTTGGCTTTATTACAATTAATGAAAATTAACAACTACAGAACAGATCACCAATGTAAAAACCTGGTTCCTACAGCAAAACCTGTTGAGAACCATTGCTCTATCCCAACTTGCAGGTAAATCTCATCTGAAAAAAAGAGAGCTTCTCACAATGGCATTAACCAAAGGGGGAAAAGAGAGAGAGAGTAATCAACAAATGCCGTGTTGCGCAAGGGCAGAGTGCAATATAATCGCTGGCACATCGTTCCGCGCACTGACCTGAAAGCGCACACTGAATGTGCTGTGGATGGATATGTTGTGTGCACAGGGGCCCCGGCTGTAAGAGGGATGGATGGGGTGAGCTGGACGGGTTCCATGCCCTTAATCCCCCTCCGCAACCTCTGCGGCATTGGTCTGGATCACCATATCCAGCACTTTCATGCAGCTGACAGCTATTCATTTACACACGTGGCTCATAGAAAGAGAAGCATCAAATTTAGGATGGAGAGAGGGATAGAAAAAGAGAGATGCAGTGCTGGGAAATGTTACTTTCATAAGCACTCCAATTACTTTCTTACAGAAAAAAAAAAACAGCTTAAAACATCCAGGTCTTAGCTGCTCTTCCAGCCTGGTCAGGATGTTCTGTTGGCGGTTTTAGAGAGTTTTGGGGTACTTTTCAGCTGGTCAGGCTGGAAAACAAGCTGGTCAACCAGCTACTCCAAGCTTGGTAACCAATTAGACTAGCTCTGTCAGGCCGTGAGACCTGATCTTAAAGGAAATAAGTTTAGCCAGGTCTAAGATGGGTGTTTTTCTCAGCAGGATATGGCTTAAATTCAAAACTTAACATGTACTTCTTACTTCTAAACACTGGTGATATCTATGGCTGAAGATAGCTTGTCCTTCACAAGCGTTTTTGTTGGGTCTACAAGGTCTACCTCTGTAGAAAACGGCAAATATTCACATACTGATGTCTGTCACTGCCAAACATAAACTAAAGACAGTACAACTGTTTTAGAGCAGTAGCCCCTCTGTAACATTATTCTGTAACATATTTAATAATAGGAAATATAACTGAATCTTGAAACACACAAAAATTAATGTCAAATATGAGCAAATATCTCCAGATCAAGTACATATTACACCACAGAAATGAGGTCTATTCCAGCATTAGAAAATCTTGCAGGCATATCTGTTCAGGAAACAGCTTAATCCTGTGTAATTCTAGGTTAAAGGCATCCTCAAATCCAGTGCATCAGAAATTCAGTAAATGTCAGAAGTGATAAGTGGCAGGTGGATAGTGGATTTAGGGAGTTAGCAGTTTAGGGATATGCAGTGTCTGGATAAGTATTCTGGGAACGCACAAAGACATTGAAAGTCACTGTTGCAAATGTTGTGAAGCTATAGAGGGTGTTGACAGACATTATAAGAACAGGGGATTTTTTTTTCCTAGTTCAGCTATCTAACATATGTTCATGTTTCTCAGCCTGTGCAATTGCTATGTTCAATTCCTAAATCTCTAAATATTCTTGATGCTCTGATTACAGGGGCCTGATGGCATAATTTGTACATAAATCACATTTACTGTCTCAGTGTCTGCTTTGTGTGTGTGTGTTAGCTTGAGCACTTATTTATCTGCCTAGTATCTGCACTTGCAACAAAATTAAACAGTATATCTTACAAAAACAAACCAAACAAGCATTCAGCTCACGTGACAGCAGTGGTTCTGCTCAAATCATATGAAATTCATACACCACTGGTTATTAAAGGGTTAGTTCACCCAAAAAATGAAAATTCTATCATTAATTACTCACCCTCATGCCGTTCCACACCCGTAAGACCTTCCTTAATCTTCGGAACACAAATTTAGATATTTTTGTTGAAATCCGATTAATATTATAAAGCGACGAGAATATTTTTGGTGCACCAAAAAAACAAAATAACGACTTATTTAGTGATGGCCGATTTCAAAACACTGCTTCAGGAAGCTTCGGAGCATAATGAATCAGCGTATCATGATTCGGATCGCTTGCCAAACTGCTGAAATCACGTGACTTTGCCACTCCGAACTGCTGATTCGACACACTGATTCATTATGCTCCGAAGCTTCCTGAAGCAGCATTTTGAAATCGGCCATCATTATATAAGTCGTTATTTTTCAATTTTTTTTGGCGCACCAAAAATATTCTCGTCGCTTTATAATATTAATATTGAACCACAGTACTCACATGAACTGATTTAAATATGTTTTTAGTACCTTTATGGATCTTGAGAACGGAAATGTCATTACTGGCTATGCAGGCCTCACGGAGCCATCGGATTTCAACTAAAATATCTTAATTTGCGTTCCGAAGATAAACGAAGGTCTTACGGGTGTGGAACGGCATGAGGGTGAGTAATAAATGACAGAATTTTCATTTTTGGGTGAACTAACCCTTTAAGATTTTTTAAATATTTTAGAAAGAAGTCTTTTATGCTCACCAAGGCTGCATTTATTTGATCAAAAATACAGTAAAATCACTAATATTGTGAAATATTGTTACAAATGAAAATAACGGTTTTGTACTTAACATTTTTAATCCAACCTATACTTCAAACAAATCTGACTCTGAGCCATTTCTCCAGTCACAATGATGATCCTTCAGTTCTCAAGAAACAAACAATTATTATTATTATCAATGTTGAAAACGTCTTTGAAAATAAAACGTTCAAAGGAACAACATGTATTTGAAATATAAATCTTTTGTAAAATATACAAGTCTTTAATGTCACTTTTGGTCATTTTAATGCGTCCTTGCCTTTTAAAAAATCTGACTGACCCCATTTAACGTTAGGCCTATACTTTTTAACGATGTAGGACACAATTCTGATATTCACAGCACAATTGTAACTGTGATACTGCTTTTATACAACAGTTCTGTAAACAAGAAATTGATATTGAGTAACTTACGTTTTTGAAGTGTCTCGGTTGGTATTTTTCTTCTCCGAAGAAGATACAAACGAAATTATTAGGCCAAAGTCAGAAAAGTCAGCTTTGATAGTCGCCAAGCAACGCAAAAACTAAACGCCGGCCTGGAACTCTGTATAAGTGGAGCGGAGCCCCCGCTCAAAAGCGTTCTGTAATTACTCATATGAAGATCCACTCCGGCTTTCCAACCCCGCCGACGCTCTTGACTTTGAAGCTGCAGATAAAATGACACAACTTCGGCTATCAAAAGACGCTTCTCGCTCTGCTCGTTTCCAGTCACCGAAAAAATTGAGTCGTAGTAGCTATAATCTGAACGCAATGTCTATGAACAACAAGCAAGCAGTGAAAGGTCACTGTGCTGTTGAACACTCGGAAGACCTCTCGGCCAATCAAATTTGAGAACAGGTATGTTGACGTTGAAATTATAATGTATATAAAATTGTATTTTTAATTTTATATTGTTATTATTTGTATTACCTTTACTAAGTTTTATTTTCCCGTCACTGCTTTTATTGTGTTTATTGAATTATGTTTTGGCATACTTTAAAAATTACTTTAAAAAGTGTGCTATGGTGTGTTTTAATGTGCTTTCAGTTGCAGATGTAATGTACTTTATTGGCTTATCAAATGTTTTGTATATTTGTATTGTATTGATAAAAAAACAAATTGATTAAAAAAAAATCAGATAGGCTAAATATGGCTATTCTAACAATACTTCACTAGCATGGCAAATTATGGTGTATTTTTGCAACTGCTGAAGCAGTTGCAAGTTAGATTGTCTCTCTCGCATACATTCCTACCTCTATCTCCATGTACTTGTCCGCTCTCTGCTCGGGCCTTTCACACACCGACAGGTTTGGGACCCCTGAGCAGCATGACACTGCATGATGGATGAGCTCTCGGACCTTCAAACCAACCCCACCATAGGAGGGGTCTGTGTGCGCTCCTCATCTCACCAGCAGCACCTCATTCAGAATGCCAACCCCCCCGCCCCACCCCACCCGCTCCACACACTCTCCTCTCGTCCTCCTGAGAGCCACTCAGCAGGCAGGCCAGAAGAGGTCATGCCGAGGGCAGGACATTTATGAGGTGTAGATATTTGCCTTCTCTCACAAAAACACACTGTGGCATTGACATGGTCTGGTTTTTGCTCTTTCAGGTTTTCAAGTTTCAGGTTCAGTGAGTTGCTGGAATAGCTGGCCATGTCTGATACAGCTAGCAAAAACATAGTATTTGTTTATTTGTGTCAGTATACGTGTCAGGCAGCAGAACATGATCAAATCCTGGAGTGTTGCCCAAAAGATACTGTAAAAGTAAACTGCCTTTATAGCGCAGAAACGAATAAAAAATTCCTCCCCCAGTGGTCACATGAGTCTGTTGCATGGACAGGCCTCCGGCTCGGGGTATGACTGATGTGAGCTCATTAACTCTGGTTCTTATGGTCAGTCTCCCCCTCCAGCACCAAAGTAGTCACAAGCATCCCAAACCTTCCTCTCTGAACTAGGTGACATGGCAAACAGGGAAACCTTGACTGGAAAAAAAAAATAAATAAATAAATAAATATATATATATATATATATATATATATATATATATATATATATATATATATATATATATATATATATATATATATATATATATATATATATATATATATATTTCTTGTGCACCAAATCAGCATATTAGAATAATTTCTGAAGGATCATGTGACAGACTGAAGTAATGATGTAAATTTAACTTTGCCAGCAAGGAAAAAAATACATTTTTTAAATATTACAACAGAAAATCATTCTTTTAAATTGCAATAATATTTCACAATATTACTGTTTTCACTGAGCCTTGATGAGAATGAGAGACATCTTTTAACAACATTTAAAAATCTTAATTATTCCAAACTTTAGTGTATGAAAAATGTTAAAATTAGGCATATGGGTTTTTTTAATTGCTGACTTCTTAATGCATAATATAACACTTTGTGGAAACACAATTAGATATTAAACAGCAGCAAGAAAAAGAAAAAAAAAGGAAATGTTACAGAAGTTTTCCTGCTGTGTTTTGAATATTAATGTGTCTCTAAAAAGCTTTACCTGAAGAACCTGTTTTCACCAATTATTTTGCTCAGGAAAAATAAATTTCAAAATAAGGAGTCATCATGAATGTAAATCACACACAGGATAATCTTCTAATCCTCTCACTTTTCTGGTTGTACATTTAACTGTGTGCATAAACCATCTTCTTCTGGCAGTGTAAAGGTGCATAATACAATTAATGCCTGATGCCATAAGAAAACTTAAGTGGTTCTTTTGAAAACCATCAGGTGCTTCAAAGAATCCAGAAAGGCTGAATTTTTCTGGAATCAATACACTGATCTGAAGAACCTATAGCCTAATGTACCATTAAGATCTTTTTAAATATCCATAAAATCATATATCCAACTCAAAAACATTATTTTTTAGAAAAGGGAGTTCTTTGCTCAATCTAAGGTGCAAAGAGCCTTTGTGTTTAGTGTAGGTCAGTGAATCAACAAAAATATGTAAAGGCCATTTTTCACCGCAAAAGCAAAAGATAAAAAATTATATTTTACACAAAGTAGATCAAGCCTGTTTTAGATTAAGCCTGTTTTAACATCATTACTGGTGATTTTTTGGAGTGAAATATGACATATTCCTAATATTCACTCAGTCTAATCGTTTTAGAATTCAAGCTCTTTTATTGCCTGCAGAATATCCTGTCAAATTTAATGCCTACCATGTTTGCAGACTTCATTTCTCTATATTTCTCCATGTCCTATGCTTCTCCTCTTTACACCTACCTCTCTTTATCTTTCTCTTCTCAAGGCGGTATGCTGTTCATGACCTTACGCTGCCTTCGCATGCTATTGGAAATTTCCTACTTCCCATTTCTAAAGTTGTAATGACGAGCTTGTAGCATTCAACTGCTTTGTTGTCAGAAAGAACTGGATTCATGAAGGACACAAGGTTTATTCTTGCCTGTTTATTGGGAAAATCTTATTAAAGCCAAAATGGTATTTAGCGAGTTGATGTAAACATTCACTGAATTATCCAGATAGCTTGCTGACGATTCTGTAATTTCGGTCAAATACAGGCTATTTTTGCAGTGTATAAAACATACAATACGCTAATTATTCATATATGTAAATATGTACAACTTTAACGACAAGATAAGGCGACGAAACTGTTGTGGAAAAAACTAATAAAGAATAGCATTCACAGCAGCAATCGTTCTCCCCTCCGCCATGTTTAAAGTTTACGGCACGGCCAACTTGGAAACTTGGGTATTACGATTATCCCGAGCTTTCCGGTGGTAAATACAACTCGAGAGGGCATTTATGTCAAATTTTAACTAGGAAACTCTAACTTAAGATAATTCCAATAGCACGTGAAGACAGCATTAGTTAGCCAGCTATCTGCTCTATGCTGTAAAACTGCTGAGCTCAAACTGAACAATAGACAGTGAATACTGTGGATGACTTTATCATTTTTAAAGTTATTAGGCATTTGCAGACAGTGAATCAAGTTTCTGGGTTAAATTTAACAAGACATCAATTTAAGATTATACATTCAAGTAAATTAATGGCTTCAGTATCAAACAAGCTTGAATAAAATACACTGAGGCATGGTAATTTAGATTTTTTAATTAAATGCAACACGAATGCAATAAAATTAAGATAAATAACGTTTTAACAGTGGAAATATCTTAGAGTTATATTCCCCACAAGGTCAAAAAGAACATCCACTGTAAAAATCAGTTCCAAGTGGGTCTCAAATTCAGGTTACACAATGATTCTATTTCCTTTGAGGCTTGGCCAACTTCCTGGCACGCTGGTGGTGCCAGTGCCACCATATCAAGCGTTGAATCCAGTGTTTGTTTACAAAAATACCATTTTTTCTTTTTCTTTCTTTTTCTAATTTTTTTATAGACCCAGAAAGTGACATTACATTTATTTTCACATCAGATTTCTTAAAGCTTTAGCTTCTGCAGTGTAACAGCAACAATGTCATTAAAAAAGTAAGTCATCCTTTAGGATTGAAAGGCATATCTGTCACCTTTTTCACAATTCCAACACGGAACAATCTGTACAGGCTTGCATATTGAACAAATAAGAGTACAACATTGACAATGGAAAAAAACAACAGAATGATTTTTTGGCAAAGCAGGAAGAAAAAGTGACAAGAGGAAATTTTTTAGATTAGATCTATTTTAAACTGCCCTCACTTACAGGTTATGATTGTCCTTCATGATCACGTGACATAGGACAGCAGGAGGCTTCAAGTGCTGGAAGCGTCTGTTCACGCTTTGCATGTCTATACCCACTCCTTGCAGACAAAAAATCCTTGGCCGACACTTTGCTACAACTTTGCTGAAACGTTGTGAGAACATTTCAGCTGTTTTCAAACACAAAAGCATTTGGAAAGCTAAAGTACATCTAAAGTCTAAAGTACATCAGGCAAAATCATTGCAAGTGCCCCTTGTTCATGATTCAGTCTACATATTTATTGCAGTTGGAAGTATGCTAATTCCAAGGACATACTTTGGTTTGTCATTTTGGAGGCCAGATTCCTTCAGTCAGTATTTAAAATGAATTTCCGGACGGTAAAACCACCTCCAAATATGCTATATGGACCTGGCACTTTTAACTTTTTGCTCAAATTGTTACCAATTAGATCACACAAAGACAATGAAATGCAATAGAAACAAACAATTCTTTAGAAGCCAAAATCAAACTCCAAAAGAAAGATGAAATATAGTAATGAAGTGTACACAGACAGCCTGTTTCCTCTGACTGGACTGCATTGTGTCGGTTCGACTGTTTGCTCCATGAGCAGAATGTCTCCTAACCCTCCGTTCCCTCCTATACAACAGTGAAGAGGGTATTCAGTAACTAAGGTTGCCTAAATCATGCCTGTCCCCAAAACAAACCTCCCAAACAAACAGAAAAGTTATTTCATTTTAAAAAAATAACACAATCAAGAGCAATAAAGAGGAATAGAGTTCTCTCTTCATTTATATTATATTTACAGTTTGTTGTTTTTAATATATATTTATATATTTATATATGTACACACATCAAATAAATCAATTGTACAACTATACACCTGAATGAGAAGATAAGCAAGAGGTACAGAAGTGTATGGCTTGACTGGAAAAATCATTCCTTTTGTTTTGTCTGTGTATTTTGTTTGCTCATAAACTGACTTATTAATATATTGACATAATCATTAGCGCCAAAAAGAACAAGAAAAGAACAATAAAAAATCCCTGGTATTGTCAAAAGAGGTTATTAGACTGTACACATGTGAGAGCATCATTCAATTTAGAACACCAGTTAGGCCTCTAATCTCCAGGTTAACACCCATTCCTGTTTGTTTTTTGTTTTTGTTTTTTGTGGCTGATCTCTACATACACACATGGTTCTTCACATATTTGCATACAGCAAAAAAATTACCCTCTCATTCACATCTCCTCTCACGCAAACACAAACAAACAGATCATACCACAGCTCAAAGTAACAGTGTATTTGGTCCTGCTGGGATATTTATAAGTCCTGGTGACATCAGTTTGACGTGATTAACCAGTGAAGATCTTTCTGAAAGAACTTTCCGCAAATCCAAAATTTCAGTCAGTGTTTTTCACCTCCGATCCATGTCCGTCAGTCTAAATATCTTACTCTGAAGAAATCCAGTGCCTTTTTCACTAATAGATAAAAAAATATTCCATGTCTGTGGAGCCTTCATAGAGTGATCACCATGAGTTGTCCTCCCCACAATCCTTTTGATAATATACTGTTACTTTAAGAGTAGAGATGAAAGTGGCTGCAGAAACCCATGGCTGTGGGTTAAGCTCACTTTTCACATCATGCTAGTTTTGTATCTTGGATAAGACTGGCCTGATTGTCAGCCATTTCTTGTATCTCACGATTTCAGTAGTGCATTCACCCATTTTCAAACGTTAGCAGATGATCGACTCTCCCTCTGCCGTCACCAGCTGGCCACTGGTGGGGTCGTAAGTTCCAGCCAGATAGTATAGATCTTGACTGTTGCTGTTTGGTTTCCTGATCCGGCTCAGGCGCTCATATTCAGCTCTGCTTACCACCTGGCACTTATGGGAGATGGTTTGGACGTCGTTTTCGTCCTCATGGGAACTTTGGTAAAGGGCATGCTGTGAAGAGAGAGGAAAAGAAGTTTTAGGTCTGCAAAGTCTACCTTAAGTCAATCAAAACCAAACAAGACTTCTGGTCACTACTGTACCTTCCCATCCCGGTGCCTTTTTCCAAGTTTGGTCTCCTCAGGGTGGTAGAACCACTTTACTTTGACTACCATGTTGCTGGACCAGGATTCCCATAGACTCTCGATGCGACCAATGAAGGGGAGGTGGGGTCGACCAGCAGAGAGGAAAACTGCACAGTCTCCAACTCGGACGGTGTCTTTGCCCCGAACGATGGCCTTGTAGAAGAGCTTTCGGGCTTTTCCTTTCAAACCCCGTCTCTGTTGAGAAGAAAGTAAAGTTTAAGGGACTTTTCCCCAAACTACAACCATTTTGGACTGGGATTAAAACAGAAAAATCAGAACAGGAAATTACCTGAGTGGGGTTCCCAGACCACCTCCACAGCTGCCGTCCTGGCATGAATGAGGATGAGTTGGGTGGACCCTCTGAAGATGGTATCTTCTGTTTTTTAGGGAAGTCTTTGGAAGATTTGGACTGTACTACAGAGGAAGAGTTGTTGGCAATCTCCTTTCTCCTTGGAGGTTTTCCTGTACTACTATTGACTGCACCCTTTGAATTAGGGATAGTTATAGTTTTGGCTCCAAAAGTGTGTCGTGGTTGGGAGGTGGGAGGTTCAGGATGCTGCTGTTGTTGGAGCAATGTGTGATGAGAAGAAAGGCAACCCTGAAGCAGAAGCCGTGATGCCTCTTCTTCATCCGAACTGTAGGACGAGTCATTGTCAGACGAGCAGATGCTAGAGCTGGACAATGAGCCTGAACTAGATGCGCTGGAGGACCCTGAGGACGACGACGAAACAGAAAGACGAGACAGAAAGCGTCCATTGGAGCGCATTGCCGCCCTTCTGGCATCATCTTCCTCATCTTCATCCTCATCCATATCTGAATAGGAGCTTAGGCAGTCGCTGTGGCAGTTTGGCCCATAATCTGCATATTCACTAAGCCCAAGACCCTGAGGGTGCTTACGCATGTCTGAGGAACCTTTGAGAATATGGCAACTGTTCCTTTTGGCATCTTTGACTAAAAGAATGGACTGGGAGTAGCCCATTGTTGAGGTCAGTTCTCCTACTCCTTTGGCTCCAAAGCCCTTTTCCATTCGTCCACCTCTTTGTACCTCTGGGTTTCCAAGAAGCAACAATGCTTTTCCATTCTTAGTCTTGGGGGACGTTACCCCTTCATGGTCCAGTTTGACAAGAAATTCCTTCCTGTCTCCTATCTTTCTACCCCGTAAACCAGGGACGCCCTTGTGATTAAGAGGCAGACCTGTTGCCAACTGCTGATTTCCAAAGGAAGTGCAACCATTCGCAATGCTGCTGAAGGAGTCCACCTCAAAGGAAGTGCTGAAGATGCCTTTGGCTGGAGTGGTCATGGTGGAGCTAAGTAAGGGGAACATGTCTGACTCCTTTCCTCTCAGAGCTTTCTTTGTTAACCCGTTAAACTGGAACAAATCCATGGAGGGTTTCCTCCTGGACATGGCAGCAACTGGCCAGCCAAGAAGAGGGGAAGCGGTTCCAGTCACATTCTCAGAAGCACAACTCTTTGATGATGCATTGACAGATTTTGGCCTTCCTGTTGAGGAAGATAAACAAAGGTATTGCTATGGGGATGTAGGAAAACAACCCTGCTATCAATGCTAACATATTTGCATTTTCCAAGCTCCACTTACTATAATATTACCTTCAGCCCCTTAGAGAAAACAGATACAAACAAATATGCCTGACATGATGAGAGTCTGATGGCTCCATGTTGTTGTACTGTTGCAGATAACATCTGCTGTGTTGGAGCTGTTGGACTGGTAGTTCAGGGCTTTAAGTCAGACTCTATAGTTAAGTGGTGTTCAACCTTGACGTCAGTTTCCCTCATCCATTTGTTCAGTCAAATACATCTCCATTAGTCAACCGAACCCTGATCTCATCAGTGCTGATGTGTTAATTGCACAGGGTCATTAAAAGTAATGAAGGAAAATGCTTTTTCTTCCATATTTATACAGATTATTCAACCTAACGTCCGATAAGACTTTTCAGGCTCTTGACAAACACTAAATAAACCATTTGGTGGGTGCGTCAGTTCCAGGAACAAGAACCAGGAAAGGTAGTGAAGCATGTCCTTAAGGGACAAACAGATTGAGAAACATCTACCCAACAAGTTTCCCTGACAGACCTTGTGATAAATTACTAAAATCACGAAGACCTGTTGTGGAATCTTGTTTGGTAGATATTTCTCAATGTGTCTCTTTGAAACAACATGTTTTACCTCTTTCGTTGCAGGTTAAACGGAACACCTGGGGGATGTATGCGAATTATAAAAAGATTTTAGTCTTAGATGATGCAAGAAGCATTCATTTAAAATGTGTAACTAAAATGATTTGAATCTAATCAATGTGGAATTTGGAAAGTCATGAGAATGAGGATGATGCAGCTGTCATCACGCACCTGGCTTGGCTTTAACAACATTCTTCCTGGGCTCCGTGTTAGCGGAATGCTCTGAGGACACATCAGCCTGCGGAGTTATTTTCTCTTGAGAGGAAATCTTCCTTCTGCGGCACCTAGGTGAGGCCAGGTGGGCTGGTGATGGCTCTGCACCTGCAGTACATCGGCAATGCCACAGGCTTAATGACAAGAACGGAATCTTGGCACACTGTCTAGCACTGTTAACATGAGACAATTTGTTTGTATTGGAGATGAAATCTGTTCATGTGCAGAAACGTACAGTGGATTTGGTAGCCTGGCGGAAGCAGACGAATGCTCGAAAGAGAAATCCATCCCCGGTCTCCATCGTCAAACTCTACCATGACACTGCCCTCCTTCTGTTCCTCACCTGGACCTCCTATGGAAGACACAGATGTACAGCTTTAAACAGAATACATATGATTGTATTTGTGTTTGAAAAAATTATTTAAAAAAATTATTAGCAATGCTTATGATAAAATAATTTTGGGACTAATTTAAACATACATTTATGAGCTCATAAAAAATAATAAGTTGACTATCTGAGCCTTAAAGCTGAAGTGTATAATTTCTGCATAATTAGCAGCAGAGATGTATTTCTTGAAATTGTGACATTAAATTTTAAAACTGCGACTTTATCTTAATTGACTATTTTTAGTAACTGTGCCATTTTCTTTTAATTGCTACATTATACCTGAAAATGTGAATTTATATCTTATGTATTTCAAATATTCAGTATTTTCACAACTTTTTTTTTTTTTTTTTTTTTTACATTGAGTTGGAAATGGGCTTCCATACGAAACAACTTTCAACTTTCAAAAAACAATTAAAAAATAAAAAACTGTTTATCAACAAGTATCTTGGTTGCTTTTGAGTGTTAGATGGGGACTTTGTGTGTGTGTGTGTGTGTGTGTGTGTGTGTGTGTGTGTGTGTGTGTTTGCGAGAGAGAAAGAGAAAGAGAGAGAGAGAGAGAGAGAGAATGATCTCACCTCGACGAACATATCCAGGATACAAACAGCGCGAGCGTTCACTCCAGTAAGCGCACACTCTTGTTCCAGCCGTCAGAGTTTCCACCGTCTCCGGCTGCACATCTAAAACCTGAAACACATGGATAACTTTAAAAATTAACCATACATATCTTGCAGACAGACGGCTTATCAAGCATAACAAGTTGATTTAGTTAAAAGACACACATGAAGAATATGAGACATCCACTTTGCAAAAGCATGGATATTTTTGAGGCCTTCCCTTGAGGCAATTACAACCATGGGTATACCTTTCTCAAGAAATGCTGTTTGTTGATTTTGGTCTCATACTGAACGAGAATGAAAAAAGAGAGAAAAATCAGCATTGCTGAATGGAGAGTTTGCTTTGAAATAATGGAATAAAAGAGCACAGAGGTGAAAAAGGCCTAAATCGATGACTTTATAGTGAGGCTGCCAGCTCCCCTCCCACTACACAGAGCACATGCACTGAGGGCTCTTTTAGGCCTAGTTCAAACGTGTCTGCTGTAGATACAGCCCTTTTGACAGACAGAGCAAACGGGGAGTTTTTGGCCAGGATATGCAGGGAATGGTGTTGGAAGCAAAACCACTGATAAGAAGTCTTAAAAGCAGCACAGGAAAAAGGAGGTATCACTGAATCGGGGGGCTAATGCTAGTGGCTAGCAGTGTCTCTATGAAATCTGACTTTTTAAAAAAAGGTATTTGTAGATTGAGTCCCCTGAAAAGTATACTAGTATAAATGTTAGTTTCTATCAATTCACTGCTATTTTTTTAGTGTACCATCTAGCCCAATATGGCGATTGGTTGCTTTCAACCAATGGCATGCGTTTGGGGCATGACTATCTGTTTATCCGACCAATGACGGAAAGGTGAATGCTTAGGCAGCCTGTTTGAATATAGTCATTATTTTTGCAATTTGTTTGGTGCAGAAATTACCCACACCATCTTTAAGTCCAGAGGAAATCTGGGAGTAATACACTTGATATATAAATATAAATATACTTTTATATTCCATATAACTTTATCACAGTAACCTGAGCTTGATTTTAGCCGTTTATAATTGATTGGATTGTGAAAAGTGGGATTTATACACCAAAATGGATATTGCATTAAGGATTTCATTATTTTGCATTATTTCATGTTGACTTTATGCAAACCTGAGCTGTGTTCGCTTTGTAATTCCACACTAGTTCCAGTAAAGCTGATACACAAACATACACACAAGAACAATGCTGCAGGCTTATGGGTGAGTCCAATTTTGTGGGAGTAGACTGTAGCGTTCAGTGTCAAAGCCTTTACTGTGCTAGCCTTCAGTGAGAATATAGCGCTCGCTCTCTGTCTTTCTGTTCTCCCAGCTTTATCTCTCCCACAACTATGCACAATCACATCCAACACTGACACAAATGACAACCTCCTCTCTTTGTTTTGCATTTTGTGAACAATCAAGAGCTTTTTGTGTTGCAGCTTGTGGATTGTATCAAGAAGAGATATCGTCAGATGTTTTGTGTACTGTACTGAATTTGAGAGTTGCATAGAGCATGCTCATTAATACGTCTTTGAGGGAGACTGGGGACGGGTGGGTAGAGCTTGCGATAGGCAGTCCCTAGGCAGCGAGACACTTTTTTTTCTCCAGCCCATGATACTGAGAGAGATGAATGAGAGAAGTAACGCATGTAATGTATTCAAATGAATGCATGCTGACAAAGAGCTGTTGGTTTACGGTGTGTAATCAGCTCCCTTTTTCCCCGTCGGCTTAGATAAACTATGCGTGTAAGTGCAACCCGCAGTTCAGCCCCATAGATGTTCCTAAATAAGATAAATAAATAAAAAAGGGATAAAACATGGTTTTCTGTACGTCCTCCTGAGGGGCCACGCAGAACTAATAAGGAACAGTTATATACAGTCACAATGTGAAACTGTATATGCAGGAATGTAGTGGACTGCTGGACCACATTAGGAGCAGCTAAGCTAAGAGTACTTTTTAAAAAAACAACCAGGCTATATTAGTGATATAAGAGTTCCTAAGGTTGTCAACCTTCCTCTATCACAACCAGATGCCGAAATGTTCCTTTACTGATGAATTTGTGCTCAATGAGATAAGAAATGAGCAATAAAAGACGCAAATGTAAAAGAATGCCTAAAGTTGGATCGGAGTCCTTCACACACTGATCATAGCAGTTTACACGCTTCATGGCTAAGTAACTGCCTATCGGAGCACACTCACACAACCCCAGATGGTATGTTCCTAACTGCTTTAGCAGAGAAAGTCAGAGCTGGGATGGATCCAGCCTTGAGCTGATGGGGCTCTGGGGGAGAACAAGGGGTCTGTGAGAGCCTGTGAGGGTGGCCTGAAGGGCTGGTTCAGCCCGAAGCCTGTATGGGAAGATGGAGAGAGTCTTTGGGGGAATGAGTCCCCTGAAGAAGCTTTTTAAAGGGTCTCACCGCTTCCTGAAGCAGCTGCTCCAGAGAGTAGATCCTCGGCCTGTTTCCACGCTCTCCCTCCACGACAACACTATAGCTGAAGAGACAAAAATTCTGAACTGTAATTTTCCATCTATCCATTTATTTATCTATCTACCTATCTACCTATCTATCCATTGTTCAATCCATCTATCTATCGATCTGTCGTTCATTCATTCCATCCATCCATCCATCCATTTATCTGAAAGTCTCCATTAATCCATCCATCCATCCATCCATATCTAACCATCCATCCATTTATCTGCACCTCTCCATTAATCCATCCATCCATATCTAACCATCCATCCATCCATACATGTTTTTTTTATATTGAAAACACATGGTTGTTGTCTTACATATCAGGCAGGTCCAGTGTATGTACATAGGCAGCGTACAGTAACTCGTCCTCTTTTGAGATTAACACTTTCAGCCCATCCTTCAGGATTTCTTTGGTGAGAATGCAGTTGGGCAGGGCTGGTTGTAACAAAGACAGATTAAAGTGAGAGCTCATCCTCCTTTCACCACATTCACACCTTCTTGACATGCACAGAGTTGCGTGTGAATGTAACAGCATTATCTGTTTGTATGTTTCTTACCCGGCAATGCACTGCCCATCGGCTCTGGTTCCTCCTCCTCATCGTCTTCATCTTCCTCTCCCTCTGAGAAGCTGCTGTCGTCATCCATCCGGAATCCCTCATCTGCAGCAAAGCTCTCCAGCAAACGACTGACTGCTCGTCCCTTAGCCTGCTAACAGTCACAAAATGGCATGTGAGTCTCACACACATACTCACACACTCTTAATGGCCCCGGAGAGAGTGATTCAGGGCTCCAACATTCGTTCAAACTCCCATACAAATATATCATAACCTCTTGCACCTTAACAGGTCCATTCTTGTGCACAGCCCTTGGTACTTAACATTGCTCAAAAAAGCTGTCATATATTAATGTGATGGAGGTTTCGTCACTTGGGGTGATGCTGTTCGGTTTTCATTTTACAAGTGTGTCTCTAGGGCGAGGCCCAGGTGAAGAATGATGCGTGTCTTTGTTCTCTATCGCGCTCTTTGAGCAAAGCGGGAATTCTCCCCGCCCTCTGATTAGGCAGGCAAAGTCCCCTCGCATGCCTCGCTGATGACCTCACAAAGTGCCGACAGTGACAGCCTTGACACCTACGGTGTAAATCCTTTCAAAACTATTGACTGTTTTATTTAGACAATGCATGATTCAGCCCGTGAATTAGCAGGCGGATCCCATCTTATCTTTATTGTGAGTAGATTTACGAGAGCCCCTGACAGGACAAACCACATGAGAATTGCATAATCCTTCTCGGAGGGATGACTTTTTATGGGTGCCAAGAGGGCAAGGCGGATAGATCTAGGCCACTAGGGGCTAATTCGCTATGTGGCGCTGCAGCCTCGCTAGATCACACCAACGTTCAGTTCTTATAAATGAGCTCAAAAGCTCCTAGAATTGCTGGTCACCAGCATACATTTTTTTTTTTTGGAAGTGACCATAGCCGGATTTCCACCGCAGGAACTTTCCCTTAGGAACTAGGGACTTTGGGGTGGTACTCAAGTGTGTTTCGACCAAAGGAACCAGGGTTTAAATGAAGTTCCGGGTAAAAATTCCCCCTCAGAAAGTACTTCTTTTTCAAAGTTCTGCAACTTTCGGGGGTGGGACTTGAACACTGAACATGCTGATTGGTTGAGTTCACGCAGCATTTTATTTCATTTTTAAAAGTCTGTTGTGGTGCGTGCAGTAAGAGTTGTTTGCTATTCGAACCAACAATGGAGTTTAAAAAATACGACCGATGGACCAGCAACGAGGTTCAGGCTTTAATAATCTTATATGCGGAGGACGAAATCCAGCTGGAACCGGAAAGTCGCGTCAGGTCTGGGGGGGAAAAAGTTCCTGGTTGGAAATTTCGGTGGAAAAGCGGCTCATGTTAGTCATCCAATATCCATGGAAACTGAGCGGAGGAACCATTCCATACCTGCTTGTTTCTGATTCGTCTGCTCCAAGTGATGTCATCATACTGAGACGACAGTGCTTCCAACCAACAGCTTTTCCTCTGAAACAACCATAAGGGATATGTTAGCACTGTTAGAGCCTTGTTTGTAGTTAGTTTACCAAAGAAATCCAACAAAACATAGCTAATACCTTTCCAAGAAGCACTGCGCTCTTCCTGGTGGTGATTTCTCGTGCAGTAGGTGAGGTCTTGAGGACCCTAGTGTGGTCAAAGGTGTTCTCTCTTGACCCCTCTCTCCATCTGGGGCCGGTCAATCTCCTTTCCTCCTCCAGTTCTGAGTGGTTATGGTCAGCACTGACCAGGGCTGACCTACAGGGGGCCTTCCTTCTCTTCACCTCTTCTTTAGTGATGGACACATTCATAGACCCTGGAGGGAAGACCAAAAAAATAAAATAAATTAAAAATGACAGTGAAAGATGAGTGTTTGTGAACTAAGGTGATATCCATCAATCCCTGCTGTCTAATTAAACAAGGATGTAACATTTACCGAATCCCTGTCTTTCTGTTTTGTTCTTGGCTTTCTGATTGGCCTCAAGCTTCACGATGGAGCATTGTGAAGGACGGCTGACTCCAGACAGTTGCTCTTTAGATGATAGATTCTTGATGCCCTCTGCCCCTTCCTCGCTGTCGTAGATGCCGTCATCTTCCTCCTCTGTGAAAATGATGGATCGATTGAATGCATTGACATCTTGACTGGACTACAGTTCACAGCGGGCATCTGAATCGGTCATGGTGAATGCAGCCTGACGATTCCTCTCACTGTATGATTTGTTCGATATTTAGCAAAGTTCATGAAATGGGTGCCAACTGTGGCTGTAACTGTCAACGTTCACAGGAACTGTGGCAGTCAGAGAAGTCTAGTCACTGACAGGTTTGACCACCAGACCTTTGCTTCCCACAAGCATTTGCCTTACAGCCACACATACATTACCATTCCAAGTTTGGAATCATTATAAAACAATGTTTAAAAAACAAAAACAAATGTGTTCTTCAAACCTTCTAATGAATTTTGGGATATTGCACACAATTTGCAAATAAAATGTATAAAATTTACGAAACTTGAGGTGGATACATTTTTTATTCAGTAAGAATACATTTTAAGTGATTTTTTATAATTTGATAAAAAGAGACACAATGGTTTCCCCACAGTGCTGTTATTAACTAAAACTAAAACTACTTTTAAAAAATTAAGCTTAAATATAAATAATAGATGAAAAACTAAAAAAACTTGCCTTCGCCACTAAGTTGAAGTGCTAAAACTACTAAAACTAAAGCTTAAATAAAAATAAATATAAGCTAATTAAACGTCTAAAATTGCAAACATTGCTTCGCCAATACCAACAACTTCCATTTCTATTTTGTACCAATTTCCCCAGAAGTGATGATTTTGCTCTCTTGATATAACTTAAGTTCTTAATATGGATGGAAACAGCTATTGACACCATCTGCATTCTAGCTGTCAGTTTATTAACATTCAGATAAAGTTACATCTCATACTTTTTGTGGCACTGTTTTTGTATCATTTTGTATTTTGTACAGTATTTTTGATAACTTTTGAATTTGAATTTCTTACAAAAACATCCAAATGCCTTTGTGATTCCCAATTTTTGAGCGGAAGCGTATACACACCAAGTCATACTCATAAGCTTGGGTGTCACAGATACTTATTGGCAGATGCCGTCTGTGGGCTATGTGTCTCGCATGGAGCGGAGATGGCACGGTGGCAAGCAGTGTCGGGTGTCAACACAGTGCTGACACACTTGTCACTTACAAGGCACTCGTCAACACTCTCGCAAGCTCGTGAAATGTGAAAAGGATAACTTTCAGGGCAATTAACAGAGCGGCAACAACACCGCCTAGCTCGACCGCAGGCGTAGCTCACATTAGCGTTCATTACTGCTATGATTTCATTTCCACTTTGTTCACTTACAGAGGTGTGTTAGCACAAAGTCTGGACTAAAATGTGTAGCGGAACTGGGGCGGTGGAGGGAGTGTAGCTCTTTTTTCCCTATAGGTGTGGCATTTTGAATGCAGTATGATGCAGGCTAGCATTACAGCTCGGGTTTTGCCCAATGCATGCCTGAGGAGGCATCGTTAATTCTTTTTAATGGCATGACAGTCGAGCAGGGAAATGAGAGGGTTCGCTGATCGTCATGCCGGGATGCATCTCTCTCGGCCCATAACTCACCTGTGTCGCTGTCGGACGGAGAGGTGCCCTTCTCGGTAGCTTCTAGCTTGCTATCAATCACAGCCGTATTGCACATCAGCTGCTGAGTCCGAGTTGGCAGGGATGAAATGCTCAGGATGGCCTTTGACCTCACACCTCTTCTCATCATAGTCCGCTTCCCTTCTGATCCCTGATGGACTGCTGCCCTACTGCCTGCTGGGATAGAGCAAATGTTCTTCAAATTTCTAAATCATGTACAGTAATCTAAACATGAATGCAATTAAAAGTCATTTTGTCACATACATCTAGTATGTTTACCTGTGTCACTGTTCTCTGCAGTTTTGTTACAATGTGTGTGTTCTTCTTTTCCACTGTGCTCTCGGGACAGATGTTCCGTAATAGTACTCTGTGTATTTGTCTCTCTGTGACACAACAGGTTCACCAGTCTCGATCCACGCTTGGCTTTGGCTTTCTGCTTCAGCTGTGAGCAAGCTTTCTGCTTAAACTTAGTGCTCAACAGTCTTGGCCTGCCTCTTGGCCTACAGTGAGCCTTCATCTGTAACAAAGAGAGGAAGAGAAATAAACCAAAGTCAGGATTCGTGTTGCATTTTTACAATGCTTGCAAGGCAGTACTGTATTTATGTTCCTCAACCAATTCTCCTCTAAATATTTCATATTTTTTTGTCACTGCATAACTATATACTATTGATGTTTGTCTCTTTCACTTCATTATTATTAATATGATTAAATGTTATTTCTAATATATGAACTGATGCATTATCTGTTAACCAATAAATGATTTATTTAACAAGAAAAAAAAGTAATAATAATTTTAAAGAATTTTTCTTTTAGGTATTGGTATACCTAATTGTGATCTTTTGTAATTGGTCAAAATTGTGATGGGTCTTCCATTTTATACATGTATTTAACCATGTGAGAGGAAAAAAAACACTAACCAATGGAGAGAAAACGGTGACATTTCAAAAAACAAAGAATTATAAAGAAATGTAGAATTCAAGTTTGAAAATCATGTGACTTACACTAAGAATGTTTGGCATTCAAAATCCTACTCACAACAATTACATAATTGTGATATTTACTGGTCTTTTTTCTTGCATTTATTTGAATGTTGAATTGTGATGGATTTTTTTCTTTCTTACATGTATTTAACCATACGACAAAACAAACAAACAAACAAAAAACACTAACCAACCAACCAACCAACCAACCAAACAAACATCAAAGCAACAAGCAAAAATAAAATAAAATTAAATTAAAAAATATAAAATAATACAATTTACAATGCAAAAATTTGTACATTTTTAAAATCAAACCAATAATGATGGCATAATTTGATAATAATTGTGAACTGGTCCCATCGTGCATTTAGTTGAATGCTAAATAGTGATGGGTCTTTCCTTTCTTGCAAGTATTTAACCATGTGACAGAAAACCAACTAAAACAAAAACTACTGAGCATCACGAGAACAGCAAACTTTAAGGTGACATTTTCAAAACCATACAAATCCATTTTCTTTTCAGCAGTTTAGAAGCGATTAGCTACAAACCTGTGTGCTAGTGAGATGGTGGTAAGGGCTACTGGTCATCCTCCTCTTCTTCCTCTTCCTGTCTCCGCCTCCAGTCAAGTCCTCCACTGTAAGCAGGCCCGGCCCCGCCCCCGCTCCAGCCGACCTGTCCATCACAACAGAGAGGTATTCATGAGGGGAGAGAAGAACGAAGGATGAAAAGGAGAGATCAGAGGCGAGCGGAGGGCTTGCCTTCCCTCTCTGTGGCTCTCTAATGACCTTCTTTTCAGGCTTTGATGAATGGAGAGGCAGGGGCCTGGTTCCCCGCTGCACGCTTGAAAAATTGGGATCTGACGCCAAACCGAGAAATATCTGAGAGAAGTGCTGGTAAAGCAACCTCCCACTCATAATTTTGTTTGTTCTTTTTTCCTCGCTCTCCCTCGTCTCAGTCTCTCCGTCTCTGCTTACTCCTTTTCCATTCTGTGCCAATGGTTTCAGGGCTGTGAATTCCAGCATTACATTAATAAAAAAACCCTTCTCTGTCTTATTACCATATCAATGCATCTGTTCCTGCACAAAGCAGTACAATGCATAGGCCTTCAGGAGGGCAACGAGAGTGAGTGAGTGAATGTGTGTGTGTGTGTGTGTGTGTAGCCAACCATCTAGCAGACCTATTACACTGAAATAAGGCTCATACACTCGCTCTGCGGCGATCGGCCTCTCGTTTTGCAGTGTGTAAGCATCAGTGTTTTTACTCCTGAAGCAGACAGCTACTTCAAAACTCGCCACAGGCTGCCTTAGCCTGTGCTCGGGGTGGGGGGTGGCGGCACAGACGTCAGCTGGCTCGTCAGTCACCGGGATGATTGGCAGGTGAGTGTCAGAAGCCGTGTCGGCGTGTGGTTGGTGAATTCCAGCCTCCCTCCTGTGTCCTAGCGACAGCTAGTCAGTCACTCCCAAAGCGACTCCCCAATTCTGACATGAAGACATTTTTAATTTTTCTTGTTAATCGAGGTGCCACATCACCAACTTGACCCCGTGATTTCTGCAATGCTGGATGCTGGACTGTTTCCCAGCATGCACTGCAGCATGCATAAATCAATTACCGCCTTATTGTGCTTAATGTTTACTCCATTTTGTGCAACGGCGTTGTTGTGTTTCCTTAACTCAAGGTCAAATATAAATGGATAGTTCACCCAAAAATGAAAATTCTGTCATCATTTACTCACCCTCAAGTTGTATGAGTTTCTTTCTTCTGCTGAACATAGAAGAAGATATTTTGAAGAATGTTGTAAACCAAACAGTTGCCGGTCCCTATTGACTTCCATAGTATTTATCATCAACTATTTGGTCAACCATATTCTTCAAAATATGTTCTTTTGAGTTCAAAGAAAGAAATTCATACAGGCTTGGAGGAAATGATGAAATGATGACAGAATTTTAATTTTCAATTTTCCTTTAAGTGCATATTTTACGTTAATAATGTTAAGGTAATGTATAAAGTATAATGGGGCCGTATATGTAGGTTTGAAAACCTTCATTTTTCATTATACAGGAGTCACAAAGTGTCATGTTCCTATTCTGCAGAAATTCTCATTTTAGAATATTGCTCATGGCAAAATCTCCTAATTTAGACATAAGGAGCAAAAAACAGAATAAAAGTGGACCCAATTTGCACTGAGCGTCCCAACTGGGTGGACCGTTTACTTGTGCGACCCACTAATAGTGCAGCGCTGGCCAAATTGATCTGCGCAGAAATGATCTGCACTGCCCACTGGGTCGCACGTGAATAATTTGTCATTAATAATTCATATAATAATAATTGATTAATGAATAATGAAATACTAGATAATTTGTTCAGCTGAATAGCACAATTTCATCCTAGGAGCATTTGGCTTTCCATACACCTTATAACTAAATAAAAAGGCTGCGTGAAGATGAAGAAGATGCTTTGGCATGCATATGCAAGGGCCTGAACAAAATAAATATATGATTTTTGAAGATTGCCCATTTAGAAGAAGACCTGACAGTAAGGAATGATACAAAATACATATGCACATGCATGAAGACATTCTCTTACATAGACACACATTCATATATACTTTCACCGCACAGGCCCAAGCACTGGCTGTGTTGTTTTCCACTCTTCCTTTCAGCTGTCTGAACACTGGCTGTCTGCCCTTTACTCAGGCCGGTGCTGTCAGAAAGAATCAGTGTCCTCACCGCATAGACCCCGGCCCTCATCCTCAATACAAAGAGACCCTGCTTTAGCTGGAGATGGAGGGAGGATACCCGCAGAGACAGAGAGGCACGGATACATGACCAGGACAGATGGGTGGAAAAACATGCACCACGGTCCAAAACCCTCAGTAGAACATAAAATTCTAGTCTACAAACATGTTTGTGTGTTAAGAGTTCTTCAGATTTGTAGATGGTAACTTTCTCAAGGCGTAATTTAGAAATAAAGACAGGGTTCTCTGAACAAATGCACCAAGGTTGAGCAGTGTTAACCGCCGGAACCTTTTTATTTTTTATTTGGTGCCGTGTTTATTATTATCAATGTTGAATACAGTTGCGCTGCTTAATATTTTTTGTGAAAACCATGATGCATTGTTTCAGAATTATTTGATGAATATAAAGTTTAAAAGAACAACATTAATTTGAAATAAAAAAATTTTTTTTTGTAACAACGTGACAAGTCTTTACTGTCAATTTAATGCATAATTTTTAAAAATATACTGACCTAAAAGCTTCTGAACGGTAGTGTGTACCAAGTCAGTACTGAAATTTTAGAAATGTGACACTTTGAGTGCTGCTGAGTGGATTTGTAAACACCTCTGATTGGCCACTGTGTTCACGTGCTCAACAAATACGTCTGTGACTGGCTACAATGATCAACATACGCAAGCATTTGAAAGCACACGGAAGTGTTTGAATTTGAAAGTGTTTTGAAAATGTGTATATCTGTGTAAGCGCTCTGTGAAGAGCGTCATTGATGTCTATTTACAACATGTTTTTAAAGCATTGATCATTGTAGACAATCACAGACATATCTGATGAGCACGTGAACACAATGGCCAATGTTTACGAATCCACTCAACAGCACTCAAAGAGTCACATTTTAAAAATTTCAGTACCGACTTAGTTTTGAAGTCGGTACTTTTAACAACACTAGATTAAACAAAACCAGAAAAGCCAGAAGTGTACCAAAACATTACTACAGAGAAAGAGAAGCAGCCCAAGATCAAAGTGGACACAAATGAGAACAACTGATGTAGTGAAATGAAAGAAAGAAGAGAGAGGGAGGGTGAGAGAGAGAGAGAGAGCAATCCAGAGGGAGTCGGTTGACCGACCGGAGCTGGATCAATGGACACTAACCTCTATCGACCTGCCACCACATGCGACGTGAACATGCCCATCTACATCCCATTCTCCACATCTGCATCCAATAAATTTATCCATAAACATCATATGTTCATCCCATTCCAAACAAGCCCCTTCAAAACACACCTGGAGATTCATTATTGTTTTTTGGGAGAAGATGCAACAATCCCAACAGACCTGAGGGGAACTGGAGGAAAAATCCTAAAGAACAAAAGCATTACCAAGAGTAAACTGTTCAGCTCTGAACAGAGTAGAGAGAGCGTTGAGTGCACTTCCCTTTCTCCTCCTCATGGCACAAGCACATTTATCTACAGATGCTCAACTACAAAGTCATTAAGTTTTTTGTCAAAACAGAATAGTAGCAGGGTGGTATTTTCTCTGGCCGTGTGCACTCTGATTCGCTTCTGCTGCATTTAAATGCCACGGAGTCTCTAAAACCCCCAAAGCCCGGGAGACCAGGTAACCGTGGAAACCTGATTAGTAACCCGACACCAGGTCCGAGGCAGGGTTCGGTGTGCGGTTGCTTCAGCTTGATGAGGACTGTGGCATGGGCGTCTATTAAAGAGCAGAGCTGACAGCCCCCCTGCCCTACTCTCCGCTCTGCCTGTCGCCACCCAAAGGCGACCTTCTGACCTCCTGACCCCGAAAGGCCCCTCTAGTCCTTGTGTCAACTCCATGTCACATTCCTGCTGTTGAGAGAGTGTGTGTGCTTGAGCGAGTATGCTGGTAGGAGAATTCACAGTCCTCTAATTACAAACCCCTTCCCCTCAGAGAGGTCAGGATTACACAGTAATGCTATTCAGGGAAGGGCATTGATTAGCAAGACACAATCATCAAGCTGAGAGAGAGAGAGAGAGAGAGAGAGAGAGAGAGAGGAGGAAGACAGCAGAAGAGAGCAGGAGAAAACGGTCATGTGTGTGTGTGAGCGCGTGTTCCTGCCACGGTCCCCTTCACAGTCCAATAATCAAATTCTAGCATTCTCTCTCTGAAAAAGATGCTGAATGTTGCTATTATTTACCATTGAAACCCTCAATCATTCTGGCAAGTGAATATATATCGGCATAAATCCCAGCATAAGAGCACTCTGCTGTTTTCTCATATGCAGGAAATCGTTTGACAACCACAAAGTGGCCAAATAGGTTTTGTTTTCATTTTGAACTGTATATATTTTGTCCATTTAAACCGAACAACCTTGCTTACAAAGTGTACATATGCTATTTTTCACCTCCTTAAAATAAACATCACCTTCTTTTGGCATTGTGTTAGCTAAAGTAATAATGTTATATAAATTATATATGTTGTGGCCTTTAAAAAAAAAAAAAAGTCTATAATGCTCACCAAGGCGGCATTTATTTGATCAGTATAGTAAAAACAGTAGTATTGTGAAATATTATAATTTAAAATAACTTCTATTTTAAAATGTGATTTATTCCTATGACGACACAACTGAAATTTCAGCATCCATTACTCCAGTCTTCAGTGTCACATGATCCTTTAGAATATGCTGATTTTGAGTTCAAGAAATGTATTATCAAGATTGAAAACATTTTTCAGGAGTCTTTGATTAATATAAATTATTTATTTGAAATAGAACTCTTTTGTAACATTATAAATGTATTTACTGTCACTTTTGACCAATTTAATGCATCCTGGCTGAATAAAACTGCTAATTTATTTAAAAAAAAAAAAATATATATATATATATATATATATATATATATATATATATATATATATATATATATATATATATATATATATATATATATATATATATATATATATATTGTACTGACCTCAAACATTTGAAAAACTGAAATGACCAGACTTAAGCTGTATCCGAATTAGCTGGAAGTACTCATTTGATATAGAACATCCATACGGACAATTAAAGTAGGTTCTATAAGTTATAATTTAGCAAAAATGTATTCTTAATTAGTATTTTGTCTAAAATATAAAAAAAAAAATCCTTGAACAAGATAAATTTACCTGAGAAGCAAAACTGTATAAGATATTAAGACTTGTTTTCAGACAATGTATCTTTAAGAGAAATGTATTTTATCTTACTGCAATAGAACTGAAAAATGAAAAAAAAAAAAGTTTTAATATCTTAAGCAGTACTGCATCTCAAGTAAATCTGTTTTAGCATTTTGTATTTGTTTGTTTAAGGGACTTTTATATATATATATATATATATATTTTCCTGGAAAACAAGTAAAAAAAAGCATCCGTCGAAAGGAAACTAAGCGTATTTGGACACATGGTTAGCCGTTGTTGTGGTCTAAAATCTGTCTGCGCTGGTCTCCAATCCATGCTCTCATGATGCACCATCAACATCCTTAACCTTGTCTAATGACCTCTGACCTCAAACAGATTTGGCCCGATGCCGAAGGATGTTACACTTTTTAGTACACAAATGCATGAGGGGAATGACAGACTGAAAAAGCCCACATAACCTCAAATCCAATAATCCTGACAAACACTACAGTAAATGTTACCATTCAATTGCTCAACAATTCATGTCTTCTGCCATCAAACTGACATAAACCATGATGAGAAAGTCAAACCTTGGCTTCTCTCTGCCATTCTCTCTGGGACTCTAAAAAAAAAGCTTTTTACGACTCGGATACATTTTAGTGGCGGGAAGTTGTCATTTGTTTTATTTGGCAGGGGAGCTTTATTAACGACAGGGATAAATGTGAGCTGGGTATAGCATGTGTAATTAAGCTCTAGCTCCTGCTTTTCATTAGCACGCTGCTAATCAACCAGGCTAGTAATAAAATGGGAGTTTTGTTAATCAGGTAGGGTAAACTTGATTTGACCGAGTTTATCAAAACATCTAAGGCCTGGCGTAAACAGAGGTGTATCTCATGGGAGAACGCTCATCCATCAGAGTGATAACTTAAAGCCCTGACTTTGTGCAGGCAATTGGTCTCCGCGCTTTATCAAATTAATATCGCAGACGCGTCATCGGTTAGAAGGGAGTCGCAACACTTGTAGATAATCAATGGAAGTTGTAAATATGATTAATGACGGCTCTTTGCACTGATTAAGCACTTATTCTGCCTTGTATGAACTGATAGGAGCCTTCTAGACTTATTTACATACACGCACTCATAAGTGTCGCATTGCACACGCACGTACAAAATGAGTTCACAAACATAATCTTTCAAAACATCTCCTATCTAGACTGTTATTAATGCATGTGAAGCGTTTGGCTACAGGTAAGGAATTGTTTCCTGAGCTAGGCTTAATATCGGTCGCAGTAAAGCTCTAATTTAATCTCAACTCTCTTGCTCTAGAAACTGTGAAAGTGCATTTTCATTATTACTATATGAGAGCTGCAGAAGAATAACACTTTATTTGCTGCTCTGCAGAATTATACGATTCTAAACACACACATACAACTTATACATCTATAATTGTGAGAACCTCCCATTTACTTATATAGCACTTAAAGGGTTAGTTCACCCAAAAATGAAAATTCGGTCATTAAGTACTCACCCTCATGTCGTTCCACATCCGTAAGACCTTCGCTCATCTTCGGAACACAAAATATAAAGATATTTTTGATGAAATCCGAGAGGTATCTGACTCGTCCATAGATAGCAATTTAACCACCACTTTCAAGGTCCAGAAAGGTACTAAAGACGTCTTGTCGCTTTATAAAATTAAGGTTGAACCACTGCAGTCACATGGACTACTTTAACAATGTCTTTAGTACCTTTCTGGGCCTTGAAAGTGGTGGTTAAATTGCTGTCTATGGACGAGTCAGATACCTCTCGGATTTCATCAAAAATATCTTTATAATTTGTGTTCTGAAGATGAGCGAAGGTCTTACGGATGTGGAACGACATGAGGGTGAGTACTTAATGACTGAATTTTCATTTTTGGGTGAACTAACCCTTTAAATATAGCTAATTATAACTAGATTGCGAACTAGATTGTTAGCCTCATAACAGTATTCTCTAAGCAAATGCTTAAAGTTGGGAGTAGTGACAGATCTTTTCTTTCATATTATGATGAACATCCGAGTGTAATGAATTATAGAAAAGGCGAAAATGAAGGGTGGTCTAAGTCTAAGGGGGTTTTCGGCTAATCAGCGCTTAAAATATAACAGCATAGTTTGAGGTATCAGTAAATTTAAATAAAACACTAACTTCATTTATGAACCTTTCTTCTAGCAAGTCAGAAATGTGTCCCTCACAAATACATGGAAACACTAAGCATGAGGAAACAAGTATAAAAGGAAACACTCACTTGACTTTTTTGGGGGCATCTGTGGGGATAGGGGGTGCCGATGTGGACTTGCGCTTGCGTGGCCTTCCAGGTCCTCGACGAGCTGGACTGCGTGAGGTCTCTTCTTTCCTGTAAACACACAAACACGCACACACACACAGCCTGTCAATCACTCTAATTCACACTAATGATGTTGAATGAAACGAAACACTAAGCCATCCTAATTGTGAGAGTGGACTAGAGGAAAGACTTAAGCACAGCTCAGGCTTATGCAAAGAGGGCTCAGCACACACTGGGTGGTCTCAGCAGAGCGTTACGAGGGGACAGAGAAAGAGCTAGAGAGAGACTGAGCGTGCATGCTGGGGGATCGAAGAGAGTTCGATCTCTCCGTGCATGTGTGTAAATGGGTTTTGAAAGGTGTGCGGAGTGCATTTATATGTGGAGGGTGTGTATTTGTGAAAGTGGTCTGTGGTTCACTCACTGGTGGTCATGTTTTCTCTGTAGCTTGGCCAACTCCCTCTGTTTTTCCTTGTAGCGTCGCTGCAGTTCTGCCAGCCGCACACGCATCGCTAGCTCCTCCCGGTCGAGCGTTTCCATGGTACCCTTAACAGGACACACCTACACAATGGAATAATCTCCAGTGAGTTTACAGTAAAAATGCCTTTCAACGTTGTGCCGTACTGTATCACGGTTTTTCTTCCACAGAACGCAAAAGGAGATATTTTGAATAACGTTCACAATGATCTTTTCCATACAATGAAAAAATGTGATGGCTCTCCAAAAAGGACAAAAAAGTGCCATAAAAATATCATAAAATTGGTCCATATGACTTTTAAAACCATACAATAGATTTCTGTGAGAAACAAACCGAAATTTCAGTCATTAATAACTAAAAAACGTTTCCTTTTTTGTAGTTATTTGAATTGCAAATAGGGCTAAACGATTTGGGGAAACAATCTAATTGCGATTGCGATTTAAAATGTTCAAGGATTAGTTCACTTCAGAATTAAAATTTCGTGATAGTTTACTCACCCCCATATCATCCAAGATGTTTATGTCTTTCTTTCTTCAGTCGAAAAGAAATTGTGGTTTTTGAGGAAAACATTCCAGGACTTTTCACCATATAGTGGACTTCAACAGCTAACAACAGGTTGAAAGTCCTAATTAAATGCAGCTTCAAAGGGCTCTACTCGACCCCAGCCGAGGAATAAGGGTCTTATCTAGTCTTATCATTTTCTAAAAAAATAAAAATTATAAAACTTTTTTAAAACCACAAATGCTCGTCTTGCACTGCTCTGCAATGTGCCAAACATTACGTTGGAAAGGTCACGCATGACATAAGCGGAAGTACCAAGCAAGTGTTTACAAAGAGAACATGCAAAGACCAAGTCAAACAGCCTTTACAAAAAAAAGGTAAAACAATGATGTTAGATGATTTTGAAGTTGGAGGAGAAAATGAGATGAGTTTTTTACCCTAACGCGGTACTTCCACCTACGTGACGTAGTGACCTTTCCAACGTGATTACGTAATGTGTGGCGCATCGCAGAGCTAGAGCAAGATGAGCATTTGTGGTTAAAAAGTATATATGTTTTTCTCAAAAACCATAATTTCTTTTCAACTGAAGAAAGAAAGATATAAACATCTTGGATGACATGGGGGTGAGTAAATTATCAGGAAATTTGAATTCTGAAATTTGAAGTGAACTAATCTTTTAAATCCTTGAAAAAGGTTTGCTACGGAAGAGGATTAGGGCCAAGCAATAATAAAAAAATAAAACCATCTCGAGATTAAAGTTGTTAAATTTCGAGAAAAAAGTTGAGATAAAATGTTGAGAATAAATTCGTTAAATTACGAGAAAAAAGTCAAGATAAAATGTTGACAATAAAGTCATTAAATTATGAGAAAAAAGTCGTTAAATTACGAGAACAAATTCGTAATTTAATGAGTTTATTCTCAACATTTTATTTAGACTTTTTTCTCGAAATTTAACGAGTTTTTTCTCGAAATTTAACAACTTTAATCTCGAGATGGTTTTATTTTTTTATTATTGCTTGGCCCTAATCCTCTTCCGTAGTTTGCTGTGCTTGTTTGTAGAGCTGCACAATTTTTGCCAAAAATCTTGTTATTATATATCAATATGACTATAAAATAATAATTAGAGCTGGTTTATAACTGCTTCTTGTTGCAAGTGTGGGAAGATGGTGCATGTTGCACCTCATAGTGCTTGGAGTTCACGTGGACACAGTGCTGCACTTCGCTCTGAAACATAATATGTATTTAATTAAATGTGATTTGATAATTGCACACAGCCATATCATGATTTGTTTTATTTCAATTAATCGAGCAGCCCTAACTGCAAGCTTTACGAGATTAGGCATCATGTGTTTTTATGCAACAAATTAGAATATGCAAAAGTACAAGAGTAAAAAGATTTGAGAGCTACAGTTGAAGGAAAAAGTTTCCCTCAATAACAATTTTTTATTTTTGAATGTTTTTGTTACAGGAGTGCAACTGCTGACTATAGTCTAAACAATGAACAAACAAGCAAATGTAAATGAATGAGTCACATGTACCGGTTCAGGCCGTGGTGTCCACTTGCACTTCCTGCGCAGATTGAGGATTCTGCGGAGGGGTGGGGTTGAGTCTACTGGTATGGGCGGGGCCAGCTCCAAGGCCCGGGCGGCAGCTAGGGTTGCCAAACTTTGGAGGTCAAAGGTCAACATGTCGTCTTCTGCACAACATGAGAAGAAAGAGATTAAAGGAGACATTACATTATCTGATCTTATATTACAATGACAGAAAAGAGGATGATACAGAAAGACATCTTTCTAGGGAAGGGGTGTCCAATCCAGTTCTTGGAAGGACAACTTCCTGCAGTGTCTAGCTCCAACAAGCCCGCCTGGAAGTTTCTAATAATCCTGAAGACCTTGATTAGCTGGTTCAGATGTATTAAATGAGATTTGGAGCACAATTATTAAAGGAATAGTTCACACAAAAATGAAAATTCTGTCATCATTTACTCACCTTCAATTCATTCCAAACCTGTATGAGTTTCATTCTTTTCCCAAACACAAAAGATGTTTTGAAGAATGTTGTTTCCACTGGACAAAAAAAAAAAAAAATCTTCTTTTGTGTTCCACAGAATAAAACGTCACACGGGTGAGTAAATGATGACAGAATGTTTATGTTTGGGTGATCAACCCATTTATAGTCGATTAGTCATCATTGTTGTCTGAGATGCATCAAGATGTGGTTACATGTTTTCTGACCCTAATGTTCTGAACCTTGTTTACATGTGTATTAAATGGGAATCACTTGAATGCCATGTGTAAACTGAGGCCTCTGTCTCTCCATGTATATTCAAAAGTGACCTAGCAAACAGACATCCAGCCTGTCCCAGTAGATGCAAGCATAAAAAAACCTGTGAAGAAGCAAAAATAAAAAAAGAGTGGAAGAGAGAGAGAGAGAGCGAGAAAGAGGAAAGCCTCAAACGGTACAAAGCCGCCTCTAAGCACGCCGCTGTTTCCTGACAGCACTTTGTGCTTTCAGAGGCTGAATGAGCAATGATGATAGCTATTAACCAGAGAGCTTATCTCTGTACATGAGGCTTAGATGCCAGGAGCCATGTTACAGAGAGAAAGAGAGAGAGAGCGGGGGGGAAAAGAGAGAGAGAGAGATGAAGAAGGGCGAATTCTCAACATTTATCACTGTCATTAGGGCAGGCCACATGCTCAGTCTCCACTCAGCCAATGAGGCTTGAATATTCATGACAGCTAAAGCTGGCTTGGGGATACTGAGAAGACTGCATGAGTGTGTATGTGTGAGCGTCTGTGTCTGTGTTAGCGGGCATCCACAGCTCGCTATTCTGTTGCGTCACTGCAAGGCAGGGGCACAGTATGAGATCGGCGAGGAGAGAGACTGAGTAAGGGGGGAAAAGAGGGAGGGAGGGAGGGAGCGAGGGAGGGGAGACAGGCAATAAGAAGTAAAGTGTTTATTGAGCTATCTATTTATTCGCAAACATCCCCTCATTACTAACATGGAAAGAATCCAATTTTCTCCTCCGAGGGGAAATGCACGGTGCACAAGCAGACCTGTGCGCAGAGGGCAGAGAGCAGGAGGAGATCAAAACCAAATGAGAGGACAGGAGAAGAGGGTGGTGAAAACTGTAAATCTCACAAAAATTGTCAGATCACATTTACCACAAAATACTTTTTGTATTAAAAAATAAAGCCTTAAAAAGATCACTCGGTTAGGCGTCTTGAGATAAGATTATTTTAAAGGGTTAAATTAATAAACTTAAACACGAGGTGCTCATAACACAAAACGCTGAAAATAGCAAGATGTTGCAACAGTGAAAAGAAAGAGTTGGTTGAACAGCCCCTTAAGATTTTTTTCATGACAATTAAGCACATTTTCCCCACAAAATCTCAGTGTCACAAGATTTTCTCAGTGTTTCCCCATTATACTCACTGGTGATTCTCATCATAAATGGTGATATGTAGCAATGAAAAATACATAATGGAAGCATTTCTTTAATTTATATGGATTTAATACTTTACATGCTGAATAAATACTGTACAATTTATAATAATAATAAAATGCAATTCTTAGCATTACAAATAACTGGTCAAAAAAAATTCTTAACGATCATGTCAAAATATATTAAAAAATAGGCTTATTTTTTTATTTAAATAAGTATATATAAAATACAAATATTTTTAATTTCCCATAATTTTCAAAATGTCCTTTACTGTACATTGAATTACTACTTTAGATACTGAATAAACACAATTTATAATAATAATACATTTAAGCTTTACAGTAATGAGAATTGGGTTGGGAAATGTTCTTAATTGTAATAGAAAAAATATAAAATGTTAAAGTAGTATATATTAGTGCTGTCAAACAATTAATCACGATTAATCGCATCCAAAATAAAAGTTTGTTTTTACATAATATATATGCATGTACTGTGTATATTTATTATAAATACACATGCATGTATATATTTAAGAAATATTTCCATGTATATTCTGTATATATATATTTATATAATTTATATTATATATAAATATAACATTTTTTTTTTAAATATATTCATGCATGTGTGTGTATTTAAATATACATAAATCACATAAAATTCACAGTACATACATACATATTATGTAAAACCAACTTTTATTTTGGATGCGATTAATCACGATTAATCGTTTGACAGCACTAATGTATATATTTATGAAATGTGATCTGGACATGTTTTTGACCCATTCTGTGAGATTTGTCTAAAAAGGGAGGGAGAGGAGAGAGAAAAGTGAAAGACACGTTGTACAGGCTTTAAAAGAATTATAGCCGCATGAAGGAAATCTCTCAGCTGAAACGCAAAGTGAGAGAGACAAGTGAACAGAAAGAAAAAAGAATGAAATACAAGACGAAGAAGACTGGATTATGGGGGTCTAGGAGGGTCTTTGGTTTCCCACCTGGCTGAAATCATTGTGCCACTTTTAGCCCTGTGGTGGTCTTTTTGAAATCGATGCCCATCGCCATGCCATAATGAAACCGATGGGGACCATGGAACGGTATATGGATAGAGTGATAGAATGAAAGCAAGACGTATGAGAGGGATGGAAAAGCTGAGGCCCAAAAAAGACATTGAGAGAGGGAAGGAGAAAAGACAGACAACGCTGATCTGTGGAAAAAAACTGTGATATCACTGACCAATCAATAACAACTACCAACAATACTTCAAAGAACCTCTCAAAATCTATATAATTTTATCACACGTTATTTGTCTGTACTTCACAATACCCATAACACCGCAAGGAATGTTAGCCGAGCGCCAGAGACGTCTGCCATAGATAAGGATGCTTGAAATCAAATCGGTAAATCACTGAAGAGTAAACCCAATCGCATATGAAATCTTTAGCTGGCGAGAGACTGGGTCCTGACAGCCCGAGCGGCCGCCTCACCTCCAGTTCTTTAATAATTCAGCGGCGGGCGTGTTTATTGATGACTTCTTCCCCACTGCAAAGAGCTTCATCATATTCTCTTATTAGTCCCTTTAGTGCAGCTTGCTTAGACAAGAATTACACAGCAGATTACATTCCTGTTTTAATATGGGCAGAAAACACACACACACACACAAACAGCTAAAACGATGCACAGCGCCAAATGCGGTTAGAATTTTTTTCCTGAGCAGTGTGAGAGTTGGGGATTTCTCAGCTGCTAGAGGATGCTGGTGTAAATAAAAACATCCTTTGGCAGGGAGACCCTAAACGGTCCCTGGAAAAGCAACAAGCCTTTAAAACAGCGCTCACAACAATGGGGCCTAATTAGCCGACAAAAACGCTGTCGTCCTGAGAGGGAAAAGATCAGCTGTTTTTACTATTTCATCAACTTCGCACTGTGGGACTCGGAGAGCTGTGGGAAAGCGCCGGGGCTTTTTTCCATCTAAAATGAGGCTTATAAAAGTGATCAAACAGGTTTGAGGAGCAGGGGCAGGGGAGCCGTCCCTCAGGATGAGTGAGTGGACACAGTCCAATCCGACGGACCCGGGGGGAACTAGCTATCATTAGAGCTGCCTTTTAAGACAGGCTAAAGCCCTTTAAAAACACGGCCCCCTCCTCACTGCTCCGTCTTAGTCTCTCCCACAGGAAGTGCTGAACCCCAAAAGACAGGGGAGCATTTGATCTGTAGGCAGGAAAAGAAGGCAGGAGTGTGAGCTAGTGCACAGCTGAGTGAGCGAGAGTGTGTGTGGGTTCCTATGAAAATGGAAAGCTGGACGGTCAGCTGAGAGTTAGTGTTTGTGTGTATTTCGGTGTGTCTCTGCACGTATTGTCGGGATGGTGGTATGGGGGGGGGGGCTTTGTTATCTTTCCTTCACACAAAGCCTGGAGATCTGGCTGGGCTGAAAACCCTATTTTTTGCACCTCTTTTTGTGAGGAGAGAAAAAAACAACAAAATGAAAGCCTCCGTCGTAGTCTTCCCCTGCTGCCTGTATCACAGCGCTACAAGACCACTCATGCAAATCACTGATGAGGAATTAAATCATGTGTGTGACTGGGCATGCTTTCTATTGTGATAAGAAAAACGGAACAGAACGGCCATTTCTCTGGCTTTTTAACTACCTTTTGTAAACCTGTTGGTGCTGGAAATGTTACAAGATGGACAGTCTTCTGAAACTGTGGGAGTTGATGTGGTGATGGTGTACATTGTGAAGGATGTAACCAAATGAGATTTAGGTGCGAATAAACAAGGACTCTCCAAATAAAAGTTTGGTAAGGTCTTAAAAGTACTCTTAAGTACATACTTAAAAGGTCTTTTTTAGGTGCAAGTATATTTCAACACATTTCAATAGTCCAAGTTCAACGGAGAGAGGAACTCGCACACATAATAGTGGAAGATTTCTCAAAAGCATTTATTTAGAGGTCGCTTTCGATTTACATCATAATCAGTTTCATCTACGGCTTTGTTTTTTTTGGGTTTTTTTTGCTGTTTCTGAACACGTTTCAATAGCCACAAAAGTTAGCAAGCAAAATGTTAAGCATAGCAAGTCAACATGCAATTAAAATTCACCCTTCCTATTTATTAAATGCATATTAGTGATCTTATAGCGAATGATTCATCCTTGCATATATTTTTTGAATATGTGTAATTTTTAATGAAAGTGTAATAACTCAATCTTCTGGTGAAACGACAGGCTTCTCTCTGGTGATGTATGCCGACCTCTCCAATCATTTTGTCTACTTTAGCCCCACCTTTTTCTTACAACTGACTGCAAGCTCACACTCAGATCTGCCTCCATCATTTTAACAACCAATAGATATAAGTCCCCGTCCTACATTTCACTCAGATGTACATCACAATACAGAAGGAAAGATCTGTCACTACTTCTGTTACATCGCAACTTTAACATGATATCACAATGACACACTATGTTTTAGGTATTAAAACAGTTACCACAGGAAAAGAATCAACAGCAGTAAATAGATGCTCATGAACAGAAATTGTTTGCCTGTTAACAACTATTGACCATTCAAGCACTTTTTGTTCTTTTATAAAAGAAATTCTATAGGGAATTTTTGGAGATTCATCTCATTCATGAACCTCAATGTTGCTAGCCAAAACCCTATAAAAATTCCTTTGCAAAAGCTGACTCCCCTGAAAATTGTATATTTCGCACATAGAATGAAAGCAGAGTAAGAATTTACCAATCTGCCATTGAAAAACCCAAACTGATCAACTGGTAATCTGAATATTGGTGGGCACATGTGTATGTTCCATCCTTACCTCCATTCTCTCCCGTGTTGTTGCTCTGCTGTTGGGATCGCTCCAGCTCTGCCAGTTCACTCAGTAACTCTATGCCATAATTAGGGGCCACTGCATTCCCAGACACAGGTACAGGGGCCGTCATACGGGCATCTCGTGTGGCACACAGTGCTGCTGCGATGAGTAGCTCCAGGCTCCAAATGCAGCTCCCAGGGTACTGATTGCCCAGGGCAGAGGGCACGGGGCAGGGGGAGAAAGGTGGCGAGGGTGAGTCAGTGGGTGACACGCACTCATCCTCAGCGGCCCTCTCTGGGTCGTGCTCGGTAGGTTCCACAGACTGTGAATCCTGGGTGGTGGTCACAGAAATCTGGACAGGGTCTTGTAGCTCCTCATCCTGCTTCTTGTTGTCTTCAGCTGGTGCTGGACTCTCCATTCCACTAGTCTGGCTATTGGGGATCATGGTTGCCCCGTCCGGATGGGCGTCCGCTACTGTAGAGTCAGTAACGGGGCAAAGGGAAGTTTGTGAGAGACTGGCATCCACCTGTCCTTCATCCACCTGTCCGTCTGTTTCTATCACTCCACCCTCCTCCGCTACATCCTCTACTTCCTGGGACATTCGAGTAGGAGAGCCAACACCAGTGTGGCAAACAGGCTCCTCCCCTTTGGGAGAAAGGGGGTGGGGCTGAGGTGCAGGTTCTGCAGGTTCCGCTTGCTCCGCCTCCAAGTTGGCATGCTCAGCCAATTGGACTTCTTGAGGTGAGGGGCCACCCTTGTAACCCATGGCGATGGCGGGGTAAGTGTAGCCAGGAGGGAGATCTACAGGAAAAAATGGGAATAAAACTGATTGAGTGTTTCCATAAACACTGATGTTAGTTTGGGCTCCTCAACCTTGTTTGAAGTCACTCTATTACAAGCATAAAGATTTAACTGCTCCTGAAACACACTTCAGCGCACAGCGAACCAGCAACCCATTACCATTCATTTGTAATACACATCACAATATGACCTTGTCAGTTAAGGGGCACGGCCCCCTGCCGCTGAAGTGCAGAGAGGGGTGATATATATGCTGTATACAGAAGCATTAGCGACAGTGTGTACCATTCGCTGCGTTTATCTAGTATAACTCACACACATAATGGAGCCGGCGCCATAAAGGCTATGGCACAGGCATGAGCGAATTTTCCATGAATATTGAATTATGTTCAAGTTGTTATGGATGCAGTGTGTGCAAGAGAGAGAAAGAGTGCACTGAAGAATGTTTGTGTATAAATTAGTCTTTAAGTGAGAGTGTGTATTCGTCTCGTCCGCCACGCGAGTGAAAACGATTGCGCAGGGAACGCTGCGTGCATGAAAGAGTGAGTGTGTGTGTGTGTGTGTGTCTATATGAGATCTGCAGCATAGCCGGGTATATTGATGACAGCATGGTGTCTGGGTGTGATTGCACAGCCAGCCCTGTCACCTCAGCGCTGCGTTATTGATGGTATCCATCCGCCAGATGAATGCATATCCCTCCGCCAGCCAGCACTCAAGGACCTCTGAAGGATAAGAGAGGCCCTGTCTGCTGTCTCACTGACCTCCCTACTGTTTTCTGTCTGTCTCTCTCACACCTACCCCGTACGGCAAGCCACTCCCCATGGAGTCTACGCTTTCTTGCACATACAAATGTGTCAGAAATGGATACAATGGTGCAAAGACACAAACACAAAGTGAAAAGTCAGCGCTTATACTTCCATTCATATTAACAGGCTGATTGTCTTCAGTAATCAAAGGGCAACAAGTCCTTCAAAGGCTCTATGTATCTTATCTGTGGCAAAATATCTCTCTCTTCTGTTGACTGTCCCTGTGGCCGTGGTCTTTTTTCTACTCGGCCATCTCTTCTCTTCTTTTTTTTTTCCCTTCTCTCCTTCACTTCACTCCCTCTCCCCCAGGGGTTTGTGGAGCCAGACGCAATGGCAAGACCCTAACCTTGAGAATGAAATGAAATGTTCCAGTCTCTTTACTCTAGTCGCTGTTTTTTTCTGACTCAAATTCGAGGGCATTGGAATAGGAAGCGCATTAGTAGCAAACATTATTTTGGCTTTTATTTTATGCTTTATCCCGTTTACCCCTTTTTTTCAGACTGGGTTATACTCCAAATAAACCAGTCCACTGCCTTTTTATTGTCTGACCCATGTTAGCATGTTTCATGTTCTAAAAGATTTCTAATTATTTTTATTTTTACTTCATAAGAGTTAAATGGAAAATATAACTTACAAAATACTAGTTTACTATGGAAAATCTATTTCTAATAGCTATGCCAATTAGAAATAAATGGGGGTCCCTTGATAATTTGTCTATAATTGGCTTATATCAGCCAGTGGTATATATCATACCAATGATATCAGCGAACATAAACAGAAGCTCAACCGTAACACACAAGAATTAACCTCATTGCTGCTCGCACATCAAGCAAGCACGTTTGAGCTTCCGTTTACCATAACTGATGTGTGCAATAATTAATTTTTATATGTTAAAGTTGCAGTCCATAAGTTTTGCCTCTTTGTCGCCATCTCTGTTTGAAACCTGCAATTGCAGTGATTTGCGGAATTATCATCTTTACATGGGTTGTGCATCGGCATGGCTCCTCAGCACAGGTTAATCTAATGTTCTGAGGTGCAGCTATGTGTGGCTCCTCCTTTCTGTTTACAGACGTGATGTAATGACACAAAGACAAACGTCAGCAAAATCGTATTTCCAGCAAAATCCTACCAGTACCAGTCAGATTATTTAAAACATTATTACAAACTTACCATTGTGAATCGAGCTAAGGTAAGGAGATAGATTTGAACACTGATTGGTTATGTAATTGCTCACTAATTTATTTTGGATAATTTTTAACCAAAAAAGTTATGGACTAACCCTAACCCTTTAAGACCAAGCAGAATGATCTCGAAAGTGGCAGTCTCAGCTATTTTGGTTAACGCTAACTTACAAGCATCTGCCTTTCAGTAAATGAGTTGTGCAAACATTATGATACCTAATTAATATTAATGAGCCAAGTTTACACTTTTCATATTGTTACTATACTCTGCCACACATGTTCACAATAGCACCCATCTACAGGTAAAATCCTCACAATGCACAATGTTTGTTTCTGTAAGTACACTAAATGCGTTCACTGAATAAATATCCTACTGAAATAAACATGAATGCTGCCATTTTTCCACTCACCAGGCTCCAGCGACTGAGGGTAGTCCTGTGGCGGCTGGCCCTCACCCCTCTTATCCTGGGACTCTGCAGGTTTTGGCAGGTGGTGGGGGGTTGCGTGGGGGCTGAGCGCTGGGGAACGAGGGGCAGCCACAGCCGGGCTGGGCTCAGGGCAGGGCGTGCAGGGCGTACTCTTGAGGTGGGACCGCGGGGCGGGCGAGCGACAGCAGGGCGAAAGACGAGAGGCGCAGCCCCCTGGGGACGAGGAGGAGGGGGGAGGTTTAGCGGAGGGGCCAACGGAGAAAGGCTTAGTGTGCTTGGGCGTGCGGTGCTCAGACGATCCCTCAACCAGATCGATGGGGGGATCCTCAGGTTTCCTCTGCAGAAACACAGGAAATACAAACAGACTTCAGAGACTACATAACACAGAACACTACAGCAACATTATTTCTAGTTTTCTCACAACTGAAATGCATTTATAGTGGTAAAAGGATACTAACATGGAACTAGTTATGATTCAGTCATCTCGGGTTTCTTGCGTAACGACATGCACCAGGGACGCAGTACAATGGGTGCTAATGATCCACTGTTCACTTGCATTCTGCTCTGCTTCTTTGTTCAAAAGCAGTGAGATAAAAGCCTAAATCCTGCCCCGTTCCTGAGAAGAATCCCACTCTTTCAAATCTTCCAACATTTAAATGCACTTTGAAATAGAAAGTTGGTCATTCTTTGGCTATAACTGCTATGAATTTCTGAGAGCAGGAATAGCAGGCTTTTCATAACCTCGGGCGCCCTGGGTAGGCCTGCTGAAAATGTGGGGCTTCAGTAGAAAAATAGCTGTTGGGGAATCACCTTGAGTGGTATGAGGAAACGTGGCTAACCACATGTATGTGTGCTTTCTCCTTCATGTATTACCTGTGAGTGACTGTGTCTGTGCGCCAGCTCCATTGCCTGTACCGCTCGGTGCTGCTGGTGCTGATGTTGCTGCAGCGCATAGAGTTCCTGTTGTCGTAGAAACTGGGTGCGGGAATAGACAGCGGGATGCTGCATGTGTGAGGCGGGCCCTCGGGCTCCGTAAACAGGGGGCCACAGTCCCTGCTGCTCCATTACATCTACAGAGAGCGAGAGAGAAGAGAAAAGGAATGAGAAAAGAATGAACAAAGGTTTTTCTTTTGCCTCAAGGCAAGTCTCAGTTATCGCTCTGAAGGCCTATTGATTTACGCCTATAAGGTTCCACTCCTTTTCCGTCCCTCTTTTCTTCCACACTCTTTTTTTTCTTTCCAAAAGTCATCCTCCGTCCGCAGGGACAAAATCCCCTCACATTTCCACATTTCTTTCCTAATCATGTAACACACTCAATCCATGGGCAGAGAGGAAATGCAAACTGCTTCCTTTTTACATAGTCTGTCCCCCGCACTCACCGTTAGCCTGGCCATACCACAGCGGATTAACGCAAAACGACGGTCACCAGTGAGCTCACCAGCCACACTTGCCTGATCTCTGGCTCGCGCATGCCGCAGTGCCAGTCAAGACGATTCAGCGCTGCTGTCTCAAACTGTCACATGAATGTGGCTCCTCTGACAAGACCTTCCTGACAGCCTGCTGAGAACGGGCAAGAAGGGTCTACTCCCAAATGGCTCACTCATTCACAAGAGCTTGGGTTGGGTTATTATGCCAGTAATAAGGGTTAGGTTATGGGTGTTGGCCTTAAAAAGGAGCACAGATGTTATACCCAGAGACAAACTCTTGAGGAAAGGAGACAGACATGGAAGCGTTAAGGTCACCCGTTGTCTCGGCCTCACAAGGCAACACCCACTGGCCACCTGATGCATACTGCATACAAAAACAGCAACTGCTATCTAAAATAGCCAGTTTCGATATGACTGACTGACACTAATTAACTGGAAACAAAGTTGTGTTTACAAGATACTGGGTTGCAACAATGAGCGAGGATGAAATAAATCACTGGATTTGGTAATGTTTGCCAGGTTATTCAAATCAAATCTTGGAACTTAATATCAAGTTAAAGCAATAGTTCACCCAAAAATGAAAATTCTGTCATTTACTCACCCTCATGTTGTTCCAAACCAGTATTACTGTCTTTTGTTGAAGACAAAGATATTTAGAAAAAATACAATGAAAAACCCCACTGACTTTCATTATATGGAAAAAAAAAATATATATTTTTTTTTGAACAAGCGTGAGTAAATTATGCCAGAATTATCATTTTTGTGTGAATTATCCCTTTAACTAGACAAGCTGAAATGTGGATCAGACTTCATGCTACAAGTCAAAGTCTGCCTACATGTGACTAGGCATTTCAAAGATGCACTTTTGTGCTGTTTAATCACTAAGCGAACAGGATATGAAAGGAGTCGGTCATTTCTGAAACAAGCTGATCAGATAGGAAGGACGAAGGAAGGGGGAGAGTGAGGGAGAGAGTGTAGAGGGATGAAGCGCAGCTGTGCAAAGCACTTAGTCTCAGCCTTGAGCCACAGCCCACAGAAATTTCAACACAATATGTTTTTCTTTCAGCCATTCGGTTTTGCATGCTGCATATTCTCCGCCCCTCCTTCCTTGATGTATGGCAAGGACCTTTGTTTGGGAAAGATTACTGGGACAGGGTTATGTTTCCCTAGGGAGGGATCCAATGGATGCACTTCCCTTCTTTGTTGCGGAAAGGGGAGTGTGACGCTAAGGAGCAGAGAGCTAATTAAATTTCACAGCCAGTGTGGGGAGGAGGAATGCCGAACAGAGGCGCACAGCACAGGACAGCAGAGCACAGCACAATACAGCAAAAAGCCACGAAATGATGCGCCGCACGGCAAGGCACAGTATAATAGGGCAAAAAGACATACAGAGATGCACAACAAATCAAAGCACAATGCCAGAACTGTGCAGACACGATAGCACAGCCAAACACAGCATGGCATGACAAGGCACAGTGCAATACAGTTTAAAACCATTAAAGACATGCTAAGTATACCATATCCTAGCTTTGCTCAGGCAGCATGGTGTACCAGAGAATGGCACAAACTGCCGGCATGAGCTAATCCCTAAATATTGCTTTGGTTTAAAGTAACCAAGTGTTCAGGTAGAGTAGGAATGTGTTAAAATTCGGCATTCTGATGTAGAACCTGGAAGCGCTGAGCATAAACAGCGTAGGAGAATGACACAGAAGAGAAGAAATTGTTGAATAAAGTCTTTTTTTTTTGCGCACAAAAAGTATTCTCGTTGCTTCATAAAATTAAGCTTGAACCACTATAGTCAAATGGGCTATTTTAATGATGTCTTTAGTATCTTTCTGGGCCTTGAAAGTAATTAAATTGCTGTCTATGGAGGAGACAGAGAGCTCTCAGAATTCATCAAAAATATCTTAATTTGAGTTCCAAAGATAAACGAAGGTCTTACAGGTTTGGAATGACATGTAGGTGAGTAATTAATGACAGAATTTTCATTTTTGGGTGAACTAACCCTTTAAATATAATAGTGTACAATATGAATAAGAGATTACATTTAACCATGTTATTAAATTATTAGTGCTTTTAAAGATAAATTTTAAGTGAGCATTAGATGACATTTGACATTGACCAATACATTTAAAAAAATAATGTTGGCCAATAACTGATATATATCCTTACTGTATGGCAATTAAAAAGTAGTAAAAAGATGTTCCACTGTGCAAAACAAACAAAACATTTTGATCCCTAAATTGTTATTTTTCCTTGTACCCCTCGCCTTCTCAGGTTCCACACATTGACGCAAAGGAGACAAACTCCTAAAAGCCCACCTGGGCCAATTCTGCTGCCATGCGAACAACGTATTCATACAAATTTAATCTAAACCAACAGACCCTGAAACGTACACCCACACAGTGACTTTAGATCTCCATTTCTCTCACTCGCACACGCTTATCTATGCATACGCCCCCCTTCCCCCCAATACACACTCAAAGTCAAATACGCAAGCTATCTACTTGAAATGATAATTTGTTTAAACAGTTTGAATAATTCCACTTTGCGCATTCAGAGTGTGCATTAGGGCCGCTTGTGAAACTGTTCCCATTAAGTCCATACTACAATGTGCTGTAAATGCCTGCTTGGCTTAGTGAAGCGTTTCACAATAATGATTACAGAATGATACAGGGGCAGAAGGGGATGAGATGGAACTGTGCAGAGGGGGAAGGGACTTTAGACCCAAGGGGAAGGAATTCAGTGTAGAATTCTGGAACAAAACAAGTGGACAGACTGGTTGCGGATTAAATTGCTGTAACTGTCTTGGTGTTAAAGGAAAAGTTCACCCAAACATGAAATTTCTATTTATTTTAGCTATTATTTGATCATTGTATGGAGGAAAAAAGCTGTGTGAAGATTCTTCAAAAATCAGCTTTTGTGTTCCACGGAAAAAAGTCAGTCATATGGGCTTGGAACAAGGTAAGGGTCATTTTTGTGTCATTTATCCCTTTATGAACTATTCACAACAATTCTAATTAAAAAAAAACTACTCAAACAATTAAAATAATTGGGATATATAAAATATCAGTAATTTTGAGAAATATACCAAGGTGATGGGCAGCAGGGTGAGCCGCTGGCTCGGTAGGCAATACCACTAGGGCGGTGGAGGGGTCCTGAGGCAGGGGCAAGACTGGCTGCAAGGGGCTGGGCATGGTTGCTGAGAAGCCTGGGGTCAAGTTCTGGTGCAATGCTGCATGACTGAGACCTGAACAGAGACATGGAAAACTGCTTAATGATGAAATAATGATTTCAGCTCAAGTTTCAATACTAATGGGCAATTCATTGATTATTTAGTAGGGTAAAACTAATTAAACAACACATGCAGAAATTCAACAAGACCATGAAGTATATTGTAATCTAATATCATCAAAACAGTAAAAACAGATGGCATTTGCTCACCATAAGAGTGACCCATCCAGAGGGAGGGACTTCCTGTCCGAGGCATCCAGTGATGATGGGCGGGGTGGGCGTGAGCAGATGGCTCAGTGCCTAATTGGCTACCGCCTGGCACAATAAGGTGTGAGGTCAAATCTCCATGGCAACTACTGGAGGGGTGGATCCTGGCAAACTCAACTCTGTCTTTGTTTTCCCTGAGGAAAGGCCATCATAATGGCACAATGTTACTCTCTTAGGCAGTAAAACTACACTGCTAACTCTACAGGTTGATCTTTGGAAACATCATATGACTTAAAACCATACCTGAGGAGGAGTTCTCTCTCTCTGTCGAATGGAGGCAGTCCAAGCTGTTCCTCACAAACTCTTTTCCTGTCTTCATCCATCTCCCGCTCCAGCGGGTACATTGGGCGTCCAACACCTAACACAAAACAGTTCAGCACCACAATCTGAACACCCACCACTGATAAAAACCTAAGACCATCCTGTGGCAAAAGTCTCAGTGGCTGTGTCTAAAACCAAAGGCAACTACCTGCCTTGTTGTCCAGTGGTCACTGACTCAAAAACACCTAAGGTAATTTTTTAAGATCACCTTCTGGAGTGAGATATCACAGGCAATGAAAAATACATTTATTGCATTCCGACATGTCTAGCTTGTCAGGCATGTCTTTTTATACTGCCTTAAAAAGATGCATTTTCAGGTATCAGACACAGCCAAGGTGTTGCGACTGGGTAATAGATATTCAGCATTTTAAACAGGTGGCTACTAATTTTCATCCTACATTTGTACAACATTGGCATGTGTTTATCTGAGAAGATATTGTACACTGTGTCCTAATGAAGATATAAGAGCAATTTGGCAGTCACCGTAACACCTAAAAAACACAATCTGGCAAGGTTACACCTACTAAAGATCAAGGGATGACAAGTAGTTTGGATTAATAACCAAAAAAATCTTATTTGTGACCATTCCTTTAATCACAAGTTTGTTTTTTGCATGTGAAGTTTGCAAAAGTTTGTCCATCAAACTGAAAAATTATATATAGCTTGTCAGAACACACACTTGTACACACACCAGACCGCCTGTCGAGAGTCGCTTACCCTTCATGCTGGGCATCACTCTGCTATGGTGGCTGTGGGTGGGATGCCCGTCTGGCAGGCGGCACGGGGGCTCTCTCTGCCTGGCAACGGCCACCGCTATCCCTACAGGGGGCTGTCGCACCTCTCCCTCCCCCTGAGCTTCCCCTGAGTCCTTGCCCACCCGCTCCGAGCGCTCGTTCTCCCCAGATGACGAGGCTCTCCTAGGGGGCAGGGTCTGCTTCGCCTCTTGTAGAGCACAGCTCAAACCGCTTCCACTTTTGTCACTTCTCTCATTCCTCTCGCTCCTCTCCCCAGTTACTGCCCCCTGCTTGATGCACCCCAGGCCACCAAACGGGCTCTTCTGAGAGAACAGCAGTGGTTGCTGGCTGCTGTACTTCATCAGACTACTCATGGCATTGCTTTCAGGTCCCTGGGGGCCCAGTGTGGCCTCCTGTGGGGCGGTTAGAGGGAGAAGAGGACCTTGGTCCCCACGTGAAGTCTGGGAAGCAGCACCCAGAGAGTTGTAAGCCTTGTGCGGTTCTTCATCCGGCCGAGCCGGGTGTCCTCGCACCTCCCAGGAGGGATGAGTGCTGGTCTGATGCCCGCCGTATCCCTGTGACGCCGACTCCAAGTCCATCTTCTTCTTGTCTTGTGCGCTGTTGCTAGGCTCCAACTCTGGACCCTGTCCACCAGTGCTAGCCCTGTTACTGTGCTGCTGATGACGTATCCGTGCAACTCTCTGACTGTTCCTCTGAAGAGTACACTCAATCTCTGTTGCACCTTTACCTTCGGATGACGCCCTGTTCGACGGACCTGAGTGGGAACAGTCCCGGAAAGGTGGAGTGCTGGCATAAATGCTACTCTTAGCTTGGTGGCCACCCTTCGTCCCCTGTGGCAGAGAGGGACGGAAGGCATCAGATTCCTCACTGCTGTCCAAACTACATGAACGAGCTGAGTGTGGATGCTGATTCTGACTGTGCTGAACCTCGTTTGTGCGTGAATGGGGGCCCGGGGGCCAGTCTGGGCTCTTGTTTGCTTTGCCATATGCGTGTTGCTGCTGGGAAGATTTTCTTTGGCAGCTACTCGGAGGAGGCAGTAGGGTAGCTGTTCGACTTCCACTGCTACTCCTCTCAGGAGTTTTCATTTCTTTCCCTGCACCACCCCCGACCATCCCACCTCCCACACCTCGACAATGAGGGTTCCCTAGCTGGAATGGTCCACTGGTTTTGTCTCCCAGTGGCCCCACAGAGGGCACAAATGTAGGCCCTGTCACCTCAGAGTCCCTGCCAAGGCTCTTTTCCTGAGCAGTGGGCATGGTTAGTGGAGCAGGGGGTGGTGGGCAGAAGAGATCTGGGTGGGGATGATGAGGATGATGATGGTGCGGATGACTTGGATGCAGCCAGGATGCTCCCACGGCAGAGCCTAGGCCCAAGGGAGGGGGCATGGAGTAGGGCACTGGGTGGGCATGGCCCAGCATGGCACTGTGGCGAAGACAGTCTGAAGGCTCACTAATTCGCATTTCTCCACTAACCCCCTCCTTGCAACAATGACCGTCTCCGCTTGTCTGCCGGCCAGTCCCCAGACTTGATGCCCCGGGCCCCACACAACTGGGCAGGGAGCCCCTGGTTGTGGCCCCTGGATCAGAGCCGTTCTGGGTCTTGGTGCTAAGCAGGCAGGAGCTAAGGTGCTTGGGGTCATCTTTGTGCCGGAAGTCGTCTTCTAGGCCTTGGGGGTGGTGTTGTGGATGGTGCTGGTGGTGGTGGTGGTGGTGAAGGGTGGGAGGACCATGATGATGACGATCCTGCTTGGACTCTTGTTTACTCTTTTCTTTCTCTTTTCCTCCGGGTGCTACTCTTCGCTCCGCTACACCCGTCTCTTTGGAGCTCTTCTGGGAGGCTGTGCTCCCAGGTTCCCTCTCACGACTGCAGGAGTCCAACGGGTGGGCGGGAGCGGTCCTAGATAATGGTGGGAGGCTGTGATTGGTGGAGAGAAGGTGGGGCTGCGACGGGAGGCTTCGTAGGTAGAAATCTTAGAAAAGAAAGAAATTTAGACAAATACTTTTACATAAACTGTTTACTGTTGCTTGACAGGAGAAATTGAACCTCACTCACCTTTCTGAGTGTCATAGAAACGGTGCTGTCCATAGAGTACGCTGCTGTTGCCATGGTGATCGAGGGGGCTCATGGACAGGAAGGTGGGGGCTAGACTCCCTGAAAAGCGGGGATACCCTGGGGCTGAGAGAGAGAAAGGAGAGAGGGGAGAGAACATTGTCAGGATAAACAAATGTAACAAAAGAGAGTGACAGTTTTGGCCTTTTGCTGTGGCTGGACACAGGTTCATGAAGCCCTACAGCATGGTACAACCTTTCCCAGAAAACCCTGCACAAACAAGTTCAGTTCTTTACTCGACATTTATGAGTTGCTTATCTAAACAAGAGTTTTTAGAACTTCTGTTTATAATTATTTAAAATTACAGCCAAAATCACTATTTTCAAGGTAAAAAGAACTTTTTTAAAAATATCACGAATTATTACGTTTTTGGGGAGTCGCACCATTTTACAATCTGAACTATGAAAATTTTATTTAATTTAAAAAGACACTCATAGAAGAGGTGTATTCAAGTAGTTACATGTATGTACATATTTATATAGAGACACAAAGACAAACCAATACAAGACGCTCTTTTAACAGCTATGCACACACATCCTACTGGTACAGAGAGAGGTAAATGGCCGCTCAGCTTGACTCTGTCTCTGACTCCGATCTTCAAGGACACTGAACTGTGTCCTGAGATAGTGAAGGCTACAGTGGGGTGTATTTATGTGTAAACTAAGCACATGGCTGAAACCCAACCACAGACCAGCAGAGGTCAATGGCCAGGCACACAAGGGTCACATGCTTAAGCCGCCCACAACACAGAGCTATTATAGCCATCTGTGATGTGTGTGAGTGTATGTGTGAGTGTGTTTCTGTCTGTCAGTGAAATGGTACTCCATGTGAAGGGAGAGTATCCCGGTGTCTTTTTGAGTGTGTTTTCCTCTACGCATGTATTTGCTTGAGACACCCTGTCCTTGCACACTGTTTAATTGGATGCAGTTAAAAGTTTAACGGTCCGGGGCCAAAGTAAACAGCAGTCCATAATACTCATCCTCAGCATTCCACAGAGCCATTGTCCCATAGCCTACAAAACACACACACTGTCGTGACCCCATCAGTCCTGACACAATAGGGAACTCTGGAAAAAGACAGATGGATGTGCAGGTTTTATTGGTACCATATCAATCATCAGCCAATATTAGAGACTTTTTATCAGTAGCAGTCAATATTGGATATTTAGTTTTGTATGCTCTTTTACTTTAGATTACCTTTGCATCATCTAACACTCTCTTAAAATGAATCTTAACAAACACAAATAATTTAATAACATTTAATAATGTAAGATTTAGCAAATTTCAAAATTAATATCCATTTTTTTAATGTTTTTTTTATTTTTTATTTTTTTAATTAATTTATTTATTTATACAAAATTTAAACAGCTCTTTATGGGTTATCAGCCATAACGTGAAAAATAATTATCAGTATGGACCAGAATTTTAATTTTGGTGCATCACTAAAATTGGTTTGATAACCAGCTTGGCTATGCTGCTGTAGCATTAACCAGCATAAACCAGCCTTGACTGACCGTTTTGTGATTGGTGGAACTGATGAATGCACACCTCCCGAACCTTTAAGAATTTCATTATAGTAACAGACATTTGGGGCATGAATTAAACCTTTGTGTAACACATATATCAATAACGAGCAAGAGGGTGAAAGCGAGAAAGAGAGATGTGAACGAGGGAGTGTGATAGAGACAGAGCATATCATTTCAAGAGGCAGATTATGAGAAAGACAGGCCGTAAGTGTCTGTGTAGGTACATGTGTGAGTGTGTCTGGAAGAGAGAAAGAGCGATTGAGAGACAAAGGAGCAGGGAAGGAGATCTCCCCCTCTCCTGCCTCTTCTACTAATTGACACCAGTGGAGCGTCCTGCTGACAGTGACATCACAAGGGAGTCCAGATGTGTAATATCAGGCCTTCTGGCTGCACCTGTTTCCTACAGCCACAGAATTTTAATTTTATCGACACACATTTACGCGGAGCACACACACATACACGCTTCTGCAGCATGCGCAGATACAGAGAGGCGCACAAATTACTGTGAACATGCACTAAGACGAGGGACAGAGAAATAGAAATTGAAAGTGCAATATTAATTGAACAAAAATACAATACAGTTAAATGCAGTAGCCATTACTCCAGTCTTCAGTGTCACATGATCTTCAGAAATCATTCTTTTATGCTGATTTGGTGCTCAAGAAACATTTCTTACTCTTATCAATGTTAAAAAAGTGCTGTTTTTTTTGTTTTGTTTTTTTGAACAGTGATTTTTTGTTTTTCCTGGATTCCTGGATGTAGACATCTTTAATGTCACTTTTAATTAATTTAATGCATGTTTGCTAAATAAAAGTATTAATTTCTTTCTTTCTTTCTTTCAAAAAAACCCCAAAAACTTACTTTCAAAAAGGAGACGAAAAGGAGATAAAAAGGAAATGGGAACTGAACAGGCCAGACAAGAGCAAGACCATCACAGTTGAGGCCAGACCAGAGGGGAGAAGAGAAGAAGAGGCAACAATCACCACAATCCCTCCGTTCCACAATTAATTTAAATGCCAACAATTAGAGCAGAGCGGCACGGCAGTCTGAAAGCAATCACACTCTAATGATGAGCAATAAATGCAGTCCAGCACAGACCATTACAGGCTAGAGTGACGAGACACACACACATAACTAATCAAACACACTTATTGTAAACTACAGTTCCCCAGTATGAATGAAAACTGTATTCATCTAAATGAAGAATGATGGAGCCACAGGAGCTCAGTGTGCCAGATCAAACTGAGATTGGGCTCAGAAGCCAAGACACTGTTTTTGTTCTGTAAGACTGAGAAGCAGTGAAAAGTACAGGTGGGGAGTGTTGGACAGTATCCCAAACAAAGTCAAAGAGGATCTGTGGTGTGTCGTGTGTGTGTGTGTGTGTGTGTGTGTGTGTGTGTATGTAAGAGAGAGAGAGAGTAAAAGAGCAATAGAGAAGAAATGGAGCTACACAGAACTACCTATTCAATCATCTACACAAAAACATTAACCCGGGTGAGCTGAGCGCCAATGTTTCTTTTATGGAGGTAATTTTCTCTTTAGTCTATGAGAAATTATAAACAAATTATTCACTGCCACTCCATACCTCTTTCTTTCTCTCTTAGTACATCTAATTTGAACTTTTTGTCAACTTCAAATTTAAAATTCAAAATACTTTATTGCTAGGACGGTTTAATATAAACAACTAAATCAGTGACAGAAAAAGTACCAGTAATAAATTCAAATTAAATAAAATAAAATAAAAAATAAAATAAAAAAGTCAATCTGTACCAATCATTAAGAAGTGCTATAAGTGTAACTCAATATCAGCTCCATCGGCACCCAAGACACAATCATATACCTTTACATGCAGGGTTCAATAAAGCGTATCAGATTACAGCCTGTCATTTGCATGACAAACTCAACATCCATGTACAGTGTAAAACCCACCGCATGTCATGCGTCCATACTGGAAAAGGACAATAGAGTCACACAGAGACACACACAGCCCTCTAATCATATATATGTCTTTTATATATTTCTTTTAACTAGATATTTAATATTTGTCATCTTGATAATCTATTCCTTTATATTACTATAATTGTTCATTAAAAGTAAATTTGGTAACACTTTACTTAAAGCCTTTTTTTATAATGCATTATAAAACTATTTTTAATGCATTAATTATGCCTCATAATGCAATATATAATACATTGTACGGTCTCATGAATAATTGTTACCACAGTTATAATACATTATAATACACCTTTAGAAAGTAGAATGCATTAAAACAAGGAAATGTAACAATGAATCTGTGAATATTATAATGCATTTTAACCTTGGTTACAATTATTTATGAAAATATATAATGCATTATAATGATACCTTTATAACGCATTATACATAAAGGCTTTAAGTAAAGTGTTACTAAAATTTTTGTTAATTTTTCTCAAAAAAATTTATTTACCTTTACTTTTCTAAACACTACAAAACAAATATTGCTATATTTTATTTTTGCCATACACATTTTGTTATGCCAATAAAAGTTGTCGTTGATTCTGATATAGAGAGAAAGTAGTACAATATGAAAAAAAAGAAGAAGAAAAACTGATGCAAACGTACGCATCTATCGCACTAATTTGAGCGAAGCGACAGAATGAAGCAGGCAGGCGGAGGGAGGAGAAAGCAGAACAGAAAGGGGAAGAGGAGGAGGAGGGGAGGGGATCTTGTCAGCTCTGTTAATTGCGAGATGTGCTGAATCAACGGCTGCAGAATGTGGCCACTGTGGCTGGCTGCAAGAAAAAGGATGCAATAAGCCACACAAGGCCGATTCACTTCAAAAATCTGTGGTAAAACCACTGTAACGAATACCCTCAGGTGGCTTATTGCTTTAATGAAACGGCAGAACAGCAATACAGTCGATGATGAAAGACGACGATGTTCAATAAATAGTTAAAATTATTTTTTATATAATAGTAAACGCAAGTAAGCAAGTAATATAGTTCATTAGCCTAAAGGATCACATAGTAAAAATGAAGCAATCCTTAAGTGCATTTTAAAAAACTGAACTGATTTTTAACTTGATCAGGCATTTAAAATACATGTTTTCTGGCAACATGTTTTCTATTTTATTATCTATTTTAAAATGTCATTTATTCCTGTAATGGCAAAGCTGAATTTTCAGCAGCCATTAACATTAATCCTCAAGAAATTATTCTAATATGCTGATTTGCTGCTCAAGAATAATTTATTATTAATAAAGCTGAAAACAGTTGTGCTGCTTAATATTTTAGTGGAAACTGTGATACTTTTTTCAGAATAGTGCATCTAAATTTTGAGTCAGGAAGGTTTTATATAAAAAGAAAACAAACAAATAATAAAAAAAGAGAAGCAGAAGAAAAAAAGGTAATGAAGGAAGATGGTCTATCGATAATCAATAGAAAGAGAAGGTGTTAGAACCTCAAAGCAACAAATGATGGAGAAAAAAAGAGTTTTAAAAGGGAAGAGGAATGGATGAAGGTGAAAAAAAGAGAGGAACAAACACAAAAAGCATTAATGTAGAGGAAGAGTGGTTCAGTGCATCAAGGAGAAAGAACTCAGGTATTGAATGAGTGAGAGATAAAAGAAAGATGGACAATGAGACGCTGAGAAAGAGAATATGCGTATGAAAAAGAGAGAGAGAGAGAGAGAGAGAGTCTCGGGTGGCAGATCTGTGTGTTGGCTCGGCGCCCGACACTGGAGTTTGGCCAGCTGGCAACATGCCGATTGGGGCTTCCTGGATTCAGTCTTTAAAAACAATCATTTGGACAGAGTGTGTGTATGTGTGTGTGTGTGTGTGTGTGGGAGAACATATATTTGAGTAGGTGTACATGAGCTACTGTAACCAATTATTTTCCTCTTACGCTCTCATTTATTATGAAATATACAAACTGTCTCCATGTCTTTTCCCAGGCTAAACACACTCCACACACACACACACACACACATTCACAGTCACTGCATGCAACGTGCCAAGCCAAGCCTGGCTTCCTCCACCAGCTGGGACTTCAAAGGTGATCCCCTCTCTGTTGCTTTGAGCCAACTCCCTCGCTCTCCTTTTCTCTTTCTCTCTCTCACACAAACGTAGCACACAGACCTACCTAACACCCTCACGCACACTTAAAGTATAAACTCTTAGAATCTTTAGCTGTTTCGACTTCACTTCTACATGCTCCAGGCGTTTTACATTAACACCCAGCGAAGCACTCAGTTGTGCGGTTAATGCCTCACACAACACTTGTTTAGAAGATTTAGAGGGCACAAATGTGTGTGAGAGTGTGTGTGTGAAAGAAAGAGAGACAGAATAAACGCAAGCATCCTCTGGTCAGGCACAATCACAACCTGATGTTCCTCAGAGGGTTCACGCAGATGGGAAAACAGGTGTCCAGGTTGCTTTTAACTTGATAGTACGGGAAAACATTTATGGATAAAAACAGCACTATTAAAAATCTTAATTCACTCTGACAAACATGCTTAGAATTAAAGGGACCATGACATTTTAAACTGTATGATTTTCTTTCTTCCATGGAGCTCAAAAAGATCAATTTTTGATATTCTGGCCACTATTTTCAATATAATGAAAGTAAATGGGGATTGTGGTAGTCAAGCTCCAAAATGAATATCTTCAAAAAAAAAAAAAGTATCATAAAAGTAAATCATATAACCCATGTGCTACATTCCACCTCTTTTGAAATCATATGAAAGCTTTGTGAGTAAATAAAACCAAAATTCAAGTTGTTTTTCACTTAAAGTCTTGACTTCCACCTTTGAGAGTTCATGCCAGACTGATTTGCAAATGAATCATTATTTTAAGTCAGATCTTTTCATTGATTTATGTATTTTCACAAAACAGATTCATGAACATATTCAGACTGGTTTTGAGAAACTGGATAAAATGATTCAATGAAAAGATCTAATTTTGTGAAACTTGACTCTGCCACTTCAAATTGGCATGAAATAAAAATTTGCCTTATTTTCTAACTGCATATTATTGATCTAATTGTGATTTATCCATTCATGTTTCTTTTTTTAATTCAGTTTTTCATTTAAAATATTATAACCGCATTCCAATGAACTGATGGACACAAGCAAGTCCCCACCCTATATTTTTTCCTTTTTTCGACACTTTGATTAATTTTTCGATTTCACTTAGATGTCTTCCGGTTTGTATTTCTACAGCATGAAGGTAAGATCTTACGGATTTATGAATGAACCGCTCGTTTTAAAATTTTCCCGGTCTACTGACATTTATTACGACATTTGTTTCATACATTACAATGCTCATGATAACTTTCATTAACTCTATAATAAGTAAATCCACTTCACCAGCTACTTCCACTTCGACAGCGAAGAAATATACAGAGCTACCGCAAAAACGGTAGTTCAAACACTAAATTCTAAAGATGGCTGCTTGCTTGTTTGTTTCTCTAGCTCTAGTCTATAACAACTAAAATTTCAGTTTGTTCGCCACAAGCTATGATATTATAGCACAGTCTTCAATGGTGCTTATATGTCCTTTCTGGAGCTTGACAGTCACTATATATACTTCACTTGCATAGAAAAGAGTACCGTAAACTTGTATCGGCAAAATAACTATTTGTGTTCCATGGGAGAAAAAAGAACAAAACATGTTTTGAATATTTGGAGTGTAACTGTTTGAGTCCACTCCATATCTTGTGTTTTCTGTTTGGAAAACACACACACCTCTGGCTGATCTGTCTGCCATGGGGCGGTTGGGCGTTTAGTTATCTGGTTATCAGCTAGGTTGAGCCAGCATGTCTCATCGTTGGCTTATTTCTATGATATGACTACAAACACACATTCTCTCAGACACTCATTTACACAAACACACTGACACACACCTGACCGGGGGAGATAAAGGAGGCACTGAAAAGTGTTGCCTGACCACAAACTGTTCATAGCCAAAAGAGGAGCCGAGGGGCCAAAAAGCAGAGAGGACACACACACATACACACACACTTACACGTGCTCAGCAGGGTCCGGAAGCCAGCAACTCCTTGTGGTGATGCTTCTAACCATCAGCATCTCTCAGTTAAAACCGCATTCACGTACCCACACAAATCCACACACAGATGCACACCCCGTGTGTGAGTGTCGGTTGTCTGAGCAGGAAGTAGGCCGTTGCTGTTGGGTTTAACCGTAAGGGTCACGAGACCCCTGGGCCTGGATGAGGAAACCCCACATCAATCCCCCAAAACAGTGAGCCGCTAATGTTGAGCCTCACATTGCAACGTCTCTTGGCAGTCAGGTGGCCACATGACCGTTGTGACCAGCCCAACTTCCCCATGAAATCCCATTACAATGATGCTCAAAATGCATTTCCACACCTTTTTTTTTTTTTTTTGCTTTTAAGGTAATTTACTAAATTGCCGACAGACATTACAGCACCATCCTCATAAAGTTAATGAATATTAATTAACAATTTCCCAGACTGCACAGGAGATCCCGCTGCATCCAATCAACTAACGTTTTTCTCTCCTGTCCTCCCCCTTTCACCCCCCTGGCCTAATGGGTCAGGTGGGGCGTCACATCATCGGTAGCTGGACCGTCTCCAGGGGAACGGGGCTGGGGTAATTGCATGGCTCGTTTTGATGACATGCTTTTTATGCAAATGAAGCAGAGAGTGCAGGGACACGGCTGGGGGGGAAACGGAGCCATCCAATCAGTTGCTTCAAGGGGCTAAGCACAATTAAAGACTGATTCAGATAATGAGCTCTTATCATCATGATGGGGCCGTTTGTATCATTATAGACGCATTCTGTTATTAATATTATTGCTATTAGTTTTATTATTATTATTTTTATGGTGATAATCAGAAGCATCATCATTATATTTATGATTATTGTTATTGTTGTAGGGTTATTGATGGTTTATATAAAGCTCTTTGCGCAGCAGAATATGCACTAGGTCGGCTAAGGCACGACGTTTTTTCCCTCTCCCTCTAACTCTCTCATTCTGTCTCGCACGCGTAGATTTGTTCAGTCATTCAGTTACAGTAGCGCTGGGTGCCAGCAGTAACACCACTGTGTTCGCTGCCAACCACAATTACTGTTCCATTCTGCCAGCTGCCAAGAGCTCCGCAGATACAGAGCAGTTAACCCGCACCGATACACACACATACACTTGTACACGGTTGTACACGAAACTCTGAGAATACCAATAGCAAGTGCTCAGCTGTGCATACTATTTAAAAAGAGCAGGCATGTGAACTCAAATACACACTATACTCTGACACACACTAAAGGCATAAACATTTATATAAAGATCTATAAATGTTTAAAAGAACATATTGCACGTTATGGACAGTCTAAGTTCAAATATAAGCACACAGAGTGCACATAAGGGGAAAACACAATTACGTTTGGATATAAAAACCAGAAATTATGAAAGCGGTACACTAATATTTGTACGTACTCTAAAGTGTGCGTTTTTCCATCTTAGGTTATGACCTCTATAGAAAGCATGCTGGGTATTTATACAAGACTAGTATAGAAGAATAGTACAGTATTGATAGATATAAGGTCTAAGAACAATATATACAATGTTAGACAGACAGACCGACAAAACAATAGAACAATAAGACAGAATGACAGACAGAATTATAGAACAATAGATAGAGACAGACAGACAGACAGGCAGACAGGCAGACAGACAGACAGACAGACAGACAGGCAGACAGGCAGACAGACAGGCAGACAGATGATTGAACGACAGACAGCTAGACAGATTGAGAGAGAGACAGATGATTGAACGATAGACAGACAGACAGATAGATAGATAGATAGATAATTGAACAACAGACAGCTAGACAGATTGAGAGAGAGACAGATGATTGAACGACAGACAGATAGACAGACAGACAGACAGACAGATAGATAGATGATTGAACGACAGACAGCTAGACAGATTGAGAGAGAGACAGATGATTGAACGACAGACAGATAGACAGATTGAGAGAGAGACAGATGATTGAACAACAGACAGATAGACAGATAGACAGACAGATAGATAGATGATTGAACGACAGACAGATAGACAGACAGATAGACAGACAGACAGACAGATAGATAGATAGATAGATAGATAGATGATTGAACGACAGACAGATGGACAGACAGACAGACAGACAGACAGACAGACAGACAGATAGATAGATAGATAGATAGATAGATAGATAAATGATTGAACGACAGACAGATGGACAGATTGAGAGAGAGACAGATGATTGAACGACAGACAGACAGACAGACAGACAGACAGATAGATAGATAGATAGATAGATAGATAGATAGATAATTGAACGACAGACAGCTAGACAGATTGAGAGAGAGACAGATGATTGAACAACAGACAGATAGACAGATTGAGAGAGACAGATGATTGAACAACAGACAGATAGACAGATTGAGAGAGAGACAGATGATTGAACGACAGACAGATAGACAGACAGACAGATAGATGATTGAACGACAGACAGCTAGACAGATTGAGAGAGAGACATGATTGAACGACAGACAGACAGACAGATAGATAGATAGATGATTGAACGACAGACAGCTAGACAGACAGACAGACAGACAGACAGACAGACAGATAGATAGATAGATGATTGAACGACAGACAGACAGACAGACAGACAGATAGATAGATAGATAGATAGATAGATAATTGAACGACAGACAGCTAGACAGATTGAGAGAGAGACAGATGATTGAACAACAGACAGATAGACAGATTGAGAGAGAGACAGATGATTGAACGACAGACAGATAGACAGACAGACAGAGATGATTGAACGACAGACAGCTAGACAGATTGAGAGAGAGACATGATTGAACGACAGACAGACAGACAGACAGACAGACAGATAGATGATTGAACGACAGACAGCTAGACAGATTGAGAGAGAGACAGATGATTGAACGACAGACAGATAGACAGACAGACAGACAGATAGATAGATAGATGATTGAACGACAGACAGACAGACAGACAGACAGACAGACAGATAGATAGATAGATAGATAGATAGATGATTGATAGACAGACAGCTAGACAGATTGAGAGAGAGACAGATGATTGAACGACAGACAGATAGACAGATAGACAGATAGATAGATAGATAGATAGATAGATAGATAGATAGATAGATAGATAGATCACCTTCATGTGAGTGGGGAAACCAGATCTGTGACGGGGCCGTGGAGTGAGGTCCAGAGCGATAAGGTGGAGAAGAGGGGGATGATGGTGGTCCGGTGGGATGGGAGGGAGGAGATCCCAGACTGCTGGCCAGAAACGTTCCCATGAAGGAGGCAGACGAGTTCCCTATCAGTCCACTGCCTACAGGACAAAATTAAAAAATGGTTAAAAATCAAATCCTCGAAATGACCAAATTATTGAATTACCGAAAATTATAAAGTGGACCTCCACAATTACAGTGCAGCCTTACAAAGAGAAAATACATAAAGATTATTTTCTGCCTAAAATATTCTAACCAAATTAGATAGAATTACAGTGCAATTGTGGGGAAAGACTAAACGAAATATCAAGAGAGCAAAAAATTTAATGAGAGGGAGAGACAGAGAAAGACAGAAAGTGAGGTATGAGGCATTAAAAAGAAAAAGAGAGAGAGTTTTGGAGCATAAGCGTTCCCATAATGAAGTCTCTGTGATCACTCTGCTGTAGCCTCTCTCTCTCTCTCTCTCTCTCTCTCTCTCTCTCGCACACACACACACACACACTTTGCGACAATACCTACAAAGGAGAATAAGAAACAGGCCATAATACAATCTCATCCAAATAATCATTCTCACAGCACACACAAAGGTGGGTGTCTTCTGTCCAGCCAGCAGGGACAAAATAATACTAAATGCAAATAATAAACAGCAACAAACCACAGTTAGCACAGAAAATGGACTTAATGTCCAAATATAAAATCTGGGTCCTGAAGCAAAACCATGTTGAGAACAAATGACCTAAATCACCCAAAACAGAGATGCACAAAAAAGAGAGATTGAAAAAGACGGTGATGGAACGATAATAAGGAAACCCTCGATCGAAGAGCATCAAAGAGATACAACTTTATTCATCCCTGAAGGAAAATGCGCAGGACTTTATACATTCAAGCCAACAAGGGTTAAATCAAATCCACTACACATGCATAGTACATACAAACCACATGGAGAAGTCATTACATTTCCAACACATCATCTATCTTTTTTTTTTTTTTTTTTCAACACAGAAAGAAACAAAGCAAATTTGCAACACTCCAATGAGCTTGATTAACCTATATGCTACAGAGGCACGGCTTTAATAAACTTCAGACATAATATAATTTAAAGATAAGGCAGCTCACCGGAGACGATTCGCTCCTGGTGCGATACAGCATATAGAATCATCAAAACAGCTTATTAAACCTGGAGCTTAATAGAACAATTTGCGTTTAAGACGACGTCTGCACAACATTTACAAGATTAACAACACAGTGAATTCTGTGCAGGTGAAAAAACACCACGCATGAACACATTTAGTTTCAGCGCATACCACTGTGGTTTCCTGTGCGTCTTCCCCCTGACAAAGACCCTGCCCTTGTGTCCTCTAAAACAACCAACACCACCAATTAAACAGCAAGGTGAAGGCGAGTGCGGTTTCATTTCCTAAACTGATAAAAGTTAATTAACGTGGGTGAGAGGGATGAGGTTAAGGAAGACGTTTATGGGTGTGAAATTACTAAATGAGTGCTCTCACAAGATAAACAGAGCACCAGGCCACAGCTCAAGCCCTAGGCAAAAAACGACAGCAAGCAGGAAAAAAAAAAGTCAAGAAGGCAGGAAAAGACCAGCGGAATTACAGGTCTGGAAAGACGTTAGGCCGCTGGTGCCGGGGTGGATGCTGGGATCACAACCGTCAAGACACTTTGTCTCCGCTCACCCACTCACTCGCCTCAGGATGAAAGTAGCCTTTTTGCGCTGGTCTAGGAACAGTTTCCCGCTACATGTAATTGTATAATCGAAGCTGCAGAATTCCCAGCACATCATACAGCCGTCTTCTCCTCCCAAATGTCCCTACCACCTTCCCACAAGTTCCACTCCCGAAATGAAAGGTCTGTGCACTATTCATCAATGCATTATGGGTGTGGTTTCAACAATTCTGGCAAAATCCACCCCTTTCAAATGCATAAGGTCTTTTCCAGTTAGTTAGATCAACAGTTAGGGCAAGACATAAGACTTTGAGACTTTTAAATACTTTAAATATATATATATAATATATATATTTATATACACACACACACATGTATATATATATTATATATGGGCCAGTGCCAACCGGTGACCTTAGGAAAACAGTGAACAGTGGGCGACATGCATTTAACCGGGTAAATATAGGAGAAATATGGCGCTTGAACTGAATATTGCCATGTAGATGTCTTCAGGTCAGGACTATTATCAAACATGTGAAGTTTGGGGCAGATCGGACATTGTTACAACAACTTCCTGTTTCGTGGCGTTAATCGCACATATTAGCACTTGTTGCATGATTTAACATTTGGTACTTATAGCATATACAAATGTGTTTCGGGGAGTGAATTACAGTGTAAATCATGCCATTTCCTGTTGCCAACAGGTGGCACTATGACTAACTGAATATATATATATATATATTTATATAAAATTTAGTCAATATTTCCTTGTCACATTTATTAATTAGTCAATTTTACTCTGACTAAAAACAGCATCTCATTTTACAGACACTGACACAAATTATGTAGTTGACAATTAAAAAATGTATATATTAATGTAAACTAAATTTTTCTTTAAAAAAAGATAAAAAAAAAACAAAATATCTTGCGTTTTCACTTTATATTTCAATGAACTATATTTGAATTAAAATCACATTTTTCATCTCAACAAAATAAAAAAAAACTTTAATATACATTTTTAAATACAGACAGTAATTTATGAGATTGTGTTTAAAACAAAAAGTGCATTTGACAAGAAAATTAAACTAAACTTTTAAACATTTTATTTTTCTTAATACATATAAATAGCCTTTTCACTCAATATTTTTGACCTAATTATTTTGCAAATTTTTTATTTTAACTAAAATCGACATACATTTTTTTATTTCAATGAACTAACAAATTCTTTAACAAACATTTGTCTGATTCGTCTGACAAGATTAACATATTTTATATTATCAGAAAAAAAATCTTGCATTTTTTCACCTCATATTTTCATAAACTACTTTTAATCAAAATCGATGCACAATGTTTATCTCAACAAAATAAAAATTAAAAATTGTTGACAAGATTAGCAGAGAATTTTTAGGGAAAACAATGGGAAGCAGTTGATCATTCTGTCCTGAAATCCTAGAGACTAGAAGAAGCTAAATATTCGATCTATGATAAATTCAAACTTAATGACTGAAAGCAGCTATAAAGGGAAACCTGATCCACCCTTATGTGAACCTAAATACTCCTGTATGATTCAAGTCTGCCAGTCGCCATGGTAAGCCTGGTAATCTCAGACAGTACACCAACAGACCGCCGACACTGACCGTCTGATGGATAACCTACTGAACGCAAAACTGGAAAGCATGTCTGAAACTCACAGCAACAGCAATGCAAGTTCCATGCACACCGGTTCAGCCTGGAAGATAACAAAACAGTGTTTACAAGGCACCAGGTTAATATTATGAGAGCTTGAGAGGAAGAACTAATCACTGGATTTTAATCTAAATGGCACATGCAGACAAAAGTGAACTGCATGCAGCTTTCGATGGGCATTTTTTGGCCAAAATATGCAGTAAAGTGGACCAGACTTTATGCCGCAAGTCTGGTTTGCACTACACCCATCGTACCCAACCATCTGAAAAGCACATAAAGCCCTCGCTCCTCCTCTCCTCTACGCCCTCCGCCAACTTCCCTTTAATAAAACGTTTCCTCTTGTTTGCTTTGCTTTATTGACTTTTTTCTCTCTTTTTTCCTCCATCTCGAGCACGCCGTGGGCCGAGCGTCAGCTGCAAAGGCTGAAATTATTGCTTGCGCCCATGCTACTTCCAACTTCCCCCCTCCTTCCACCACTTCTAATAAACCAAACTGCAGAAATGAAACGCTGTGGATACATGAACAGAGGGATCGGAGGAAAGGAAAGGATGGCGGGAGGTCTAAAAAGAAATGTAGCAGCCAAAAAAAAAGCCCAAACGGCGTGTGTGGGGCAGCACGCTGAACCTGGGGAAGCCCAGTCACTGTGAGAAAAAAAAAAAAAAAAACAGTGGCAGAGTCATTACGGCGGGAATACAGTGAGCTATAAAGGATGATGCTGTCTTGTCAGGCGGATCCCTAAGGGAATGTGTGTTTATTTATGTCCATGGCGCGAAACGCGGCTGAATGAGAGAGAGTGACTCTTGTGCGAGTGCTTAAGGAAATCGGGTCATGTGCATACTAATCGCCTGATTCCAGGCTCAGAGCAACATTAATCCAATTAAGGAATTAAAAGGAAGAATCCTGAAGAGTGGGAGTCCCGAGTGTGTCTGCCACACACAAATACACACTCACGTAACTGCCAATTGCACAAGTGCATGTTCAGCCTTGTCATCAAATGAGAGTCCCCCAGCGCTGCCCTTTAGTGGAACAAGACGTGTGTGTGAGACAGACAGAGAGAGAGAGAGAAACAGAGAGCATGATGTGGGAAAAAAAGTCAAGTCAGAGGTTTGGATTATGTGCTACTTGTTTAAGTCACAGATCCAAATGAAGTGCAATCCATCAGCACACACAACAGCTCGAGGTTCTAATGGGCCTGTGTGTGTACATTACAACAGCTGTCTCTCTCTCTCTCTCTATGTCTCTCTTCACAGGAGGATGTTTATGTCTACTGGTGCTGAGTACTCAGTTCAACAGACAGAGATAACACAAGTGTGGCTCCAACTAAGGTGGAGAAGAGAATAGAGAAGTAAGAGTAACAGGAACAAAAGCAATGTTTTCACATGTACCTAAACCATATAAATTTGCCAAATTATATATTGGTAAATACATACATACATAATTTAGTTTAGGTAAAAGATAAAAATATACATAAAAAAAATATAGTAAAATAAATTATAAATATTCATGTATTATATAAATAATATATAAAAAAATACAAAATTTAGCTTTGCATTTTCTTTTAAATAAATGTTTGAATTTTCTCTAAATAAATAAATAAATACTATAATTTAAGCAAAGTTTAAAATAAATAAAATATAAAATATATATTTTTGTAACCGTTTTAAGTAATTTTTTACATTTTACATTTTTCTATAATAAATAAATGAATAAATAAACAAATAAATTAAATAGTTTTGGCAAAATATAAAAAAATATATAAAAAAATATATACATTTTATAAAAAATATTTTATATTATAAATATCTATTTTTTTTTAGTAAACATTTTGGAAATTAATATTTTTACAATATATATTGTCCTGTATGTATGTATGTATGTATGTATATTTGTGGGTGTACACATACATACATACACACACACATATATATATATTTCTGTGTACACACACATATATACACACACACACACATATATATATATATATAAAAATGTAAAAATATTAATTTAAATATTATTTCCAAAATGTTTACTAAAATAAAATAAAATAAAATTATTATAAATAATATAAAATATTATACATTTTATTTTAGTTTATTTTAGTCAACATTTTGGAAATTAATATTATTACATTATATATTGTCCTGTATGTATGTTTGTGTGTGTACATACACACATACATACATACAAGAAAATCTAAAATTTTACAAATTACGTTTTAGGTAGTTGAGGCAAAATAAAATATGTGTTTGAATTTATTTTAGGTATTGCCAAAAGATTGACAATATTATTTCCCCCAATAAACAGAAATAAACGTGGAATGCTTGATTCTGATCCACAATTGACAACACTCGATTTCCAACATAACTGTGACAGTTTCATGTCTCTTGTATCATTCTATGTCCTCTTTCTCCTCACATAATAAAACAATTTTAATATTGTATGTCCATTATTTACTTGATAAGTAGTTGTGCAATAAGACGGATAATATATGGTCAGAAAGTCGATATTTAAAAATAAACCCTGATAAAGTGAACAGGACCCCAGCGCATATGGTACATGAATCCTGTACTGAATTTAAGAAAAACAGATATCCCTGCAGACATAACTAGGTAAACGTGTAAACATGAATGACCGAGCTGTAAGCAAGCTCCAAAAAAAATCACAAATACAAAAGTAAACTGTAAACATCACACACACACACACACACACACACATATACATGTTGTAGCTTCATTAGTGTGAGAGCTGAACATGCCTTAGATGGCAGAGCTAGTGGAGGAGGGGCATGAGAGACTTCATATTAAGGGTTTTGTCAGGGGAGTGGTTACCGCATATGTGTGTGTGAAGTGAGGCAGTGTTTACACAGCTGGGTTCCACGCTCTCACACAACCCCACATCTCACTGTCCCCCAAAACATGTGCCACTCCAGAAAAACCCCAATATTTTTTCTCTTCACAGTCAAAATAAATAGCCTTTGGGAGGGAGGAAAGGCAGGGTCTGCAGAAACAGCACACTTCTCTCATTGCCTGTTTGTTTTGCGTCTCTAAGCCGTGACTCAGTCAGTTTGGGATTGTGCCGTACAAGAGGATATTTTTGAAGCCATTTGGTTTTGGCCCGATCGCTTGTGCGAATGAGTCTAAACTGACATGGGAGTATTTAGGGTAATCCACATGTAAAATTAGCATTAGTCATTAATCATTTCTGTTCCTAAACACAGAAATGGCAGAGACAGGAAGGATTTAAATGAACATGGCACGAATGTGTAACCCCGCTCCCGCTGGAGGCCTATCCCCAGGTTGCGCTCTAAAATTACATTTGTAGGTATGCTGCTAGAAGAAATAGTGATATGATAGTTTTGCGTATTAAACAGACTGAAATTTAAGGCATCCACTGATAATCTTCCCCTCCAGTGAGTTGTTAACTTCTGCAACCGGATCACTGAGTCATTAAGTTTAACTCAAGAACCAGATCAGAACAAATGATTCATTCAAAAAACTGGTACATCTCAAATAAACTTGCCAAGGAAAGCTAAGGCACATGTCAAGGTTTCAGTGGTTAAAAATTTAGATTTCAGTCAGTTTCTCCCATGTGATTTTTGTCATTTCAATACATTTACAGTAAAACAAACTGTAAAATACATTTTAATTTTATGTTATACTTTGGTCAAGAAATGTGTTGTGGGGAAAAACAGGATAAAAAAGGATAAAATTAAGAACATTAAACAATATCTGTGGAACACAAATTTGCCTAATCTCCTCAGGGATAACTAGTTTCATCCAAACAGGGCTTTAGAGAGATCCACTTAATCATATCACAACTCCATATTGTACTCTACGACAGGAAGCAAGAATCAAGGTCAGCTTACACCTACGATGATAGCTGCACATTTCTTCTTTTTTTTTTTTTTTCTTCAAATCTTGGAGTGAACACCGAAACAGGCAGGAAATAAAAAGTGGACAGATTAACAACTACAGCTCAAACTGTGAAGAACATGCTCCATTTTTCCAAGAACCACTAGAGACTGGCTGCTGTTGTGGAATTTCCTCCCTGATATAATTTGTGAATATTGTGCCAAAAAAGGCAGATTTGCTATTTTAGTATAAAAATTTTCATTTCTTTCGTCATTGGTGTGTGCATAAACATTTTTTAACTTTCACTGTTATGTGTGTGGATATGCCAAGCATAGTATTCCCTGGTCATGAATTAAAATATAACTCAGAGGAAGCGTCTTCCCCTGGGAATCGGGAAGAGGCTGTATGAGTGGGTGTGTGGTCTTGTAAGTGTGTGAGAGTGTAACTCTGCATCTGTGTATTTTAAAACAGGAGGTCAGACTGGAAGTGAGTTAATTCCCAAAGGATTGGGACATGCCACACCCCAGATCCACCACAAAATTTTGGCAGCAATCAGCTGCAGAAATCACAATAGTGTGTGTGTGTCTGTGTGTCACGTGTGGGTCGTCCAATGGCAGGATCATTAAACACAGCTATGCAGCTTTTCAAGATGAGGTACGTCAAATCACACTAAATAACTCACACAGAGGCATGAAATAATATGTCGCAGAGGAGGAAAGGTGATTTGAGAAAAAGACAAATAGGAGAAGGGGGAATTTTAAACCGGCAACAATGAAAGAAAAGAGTAGACAGAAAGGCACACGGCAGAAAACCAAAGGCCCAAAGATCTATAGCCGAAGTCCGACAGCCAGGTCTGCGGGTCGGAGTGTTTGTGTAGGCACAGACAGCACAGCTGGCGGGAACAACGGAGCATCGTTTGCTGGACAGTAAAAGTGCATCGTGCATGTAAAGAAACAGAGAACTGCACACCACCCAAAGAGAAAAAGAAAACAATGACGGATAGTCTAGAAGCAACACCATGAAGTGAATGAGTAATGCAAAAAATACATTTGTTTTTTTGTATGATAAAGAAAACAAATGTGTCAAAATACAATTCATAATGGGTTGTTTTAGATATATTTTTTGTCATTTTTGGCTTTACTACAATAGGATTGTATAGAGTAGACAGGAAGCAAAGTCGGAGAGAGAGGGCAACGGGACCAGGAACGGTCCACGAGCCGGGACTAAAACTCGGGTCGCCCGAAGTGCTATCGCGCTACATGTCGGAGCGCTGCCTGTGAGGCTATCGGCTCCGACTACAATTCATAATGTTAAACAAGTAGCCTACATGTTGCATTCTCAGTGTTGCCACAAGGGGCACTAAAGCAAGCATGAGTGTGAACTGTTTTCTTCTCTGGTCAGTTTTCTCATTCAGGTCAACTGGTTTAAATAGAATTGTGAAGCTATGTAATAGTGATGTGCCAACATTTCCATTTTGTAAATCATTGACAAACAGTGATGTTTAATTAGCACTTCTCCATGTTTAGACTGTTTCAGCATATGGTTTGTACTCACAACATGGATAAGCTAACATGTCCGCAGTGTGGATGCAATTTACTCTGACCAAAAATGATGATAGAGTAGTAATATGTCAAATTGGTTTGACTGAAATATCGAGAGGTGGCTTGTGTCCAAGAATGTTATTACGACTGGTTTAATTTATCAAGATGGTCCTCACTGCAGAACACGAGATCCAGGGGGCAAGATTGGATCCAGATCCAACTCCTCCCACTTTACATATCCCTAAACCTACCAATCTCCACCCCCTGATCCCTAAACCTACCCATCTCCACCCCCTGGATCTGGATCCAACTCCTTCCACTTTACATATCCCTAAACCTACCAATCTCCACCCCCTTATCCCTAAACCTACCCATCTCCACCCCCTGGATCTGGATCCAACTCCTTCCACTTTACATATCCCTAAACCTACCAATCTCCACCCCCTGATCCCTAAATCTACCCATCTCCATCCCCTGGATCTGGATCCAACTCATTCCACTTTACATATCCCTAAACCTACCAATCTCCACCCCCTGATCCCTAAACCTACCCATCTTCACCCCCTGGATCTGGATCCAACTCCTTCCACTTTACATATCCCTAAACCTACCAATCTCAACCCCCTGATCCCTAAACCTACCCATCTCCACCCCCTGGATCTGGATCCAACTCCTTCCACTTTACATATCCCTAAACCTACCAATCTCCACCCCCTGATCCCTAAACCTACCCATCTCCACCCCCTGGATCTGGATCCAACTCCTTCCACTTTACATATCCCTAAACCTACGCATCTCCACCCCTGGATCTGGATCCAACTCCTCCCACTTTACATATCCCTAAACCTACCCATCTCCACCCCCTGGATCTGGATCCAACTCCTTCCACTTTACATATCCCTAAACCTACCAATCTCCACCCCCTGATCCCTAAACCTACCCATCTCCACCCCTGGATCTGGACCCAACTCCTCCCACTTTACATATCCCTAAACCTACCCATCTCCAACCCCTGGATTTGGATCCTGGATCTCATGTTCTGTCAGGCAGAGCAACTACTGTCATGGCAGAGCAACAATATGAGGAGAATCTTGCTTAGCAACTTATTCAAAGTAGGTTAAAATAACAACATCCATTTTAATGCCTCGTCAATTTAACCACCATCAATCACCATTAATCACCATATTTAGTACTGACGTTTGTCCCTGTAATACAAAAAAGTTAGTTCAACTGTAAACATGTTTATAGCTACCTGGAAAATAACCCATCCAGTTTTACGGCACAGACATTTGAAGGTAACTCTATCGCACTTGAGTACTGGCCTAAGATTATTTTCAGAGAGATGGTTTCAGTGTTTGGCAAGAACAGTTTAGTCCTGGCAAGAAACTAATGATTTTACTTTCTGATGAAAACCACAAGGACAAAACATTAATGAGCCAGCATGGCCACAAAACACTGGTGAAACTGAACGGTTGTCTTTCTGTTTTTTAAAAATTAGTAGGTGCTATTCATCAGCTCCAGATGTTGGATTCAGACTACATATAATTTTGGTTTGGAAAACCGGGAGGACGTGTCCAACCGCATTTTCAAAGATGACAAATAGCTATTACGTCTCCATTGCAGATCAATTAAAGGCATTCCCACAAGCCAGCACTCACACGGGTATCACTTTAAATCAGCGACAGGTTTTCAGCCCCCTTATTAAGAACCTAGTTCATTCAAACACTAGCTGTCAATCAAAAATCACACCCAGACTATTGAAAGTACATATCCTCAGAATGTGTGTGTGTGTGGAAGTGTACATGTGAGACTCAGAGATGAGAGTCAAACCGAGCAGACAAAACAAAAGCGGTGATGAGCAGACATACACACACTCCAGGACACAACACACACACAGCTCCCTGCTGGCACTGCCGCCCTTCCATTTCCATGTATGAATGTTTGAATCAACCCCCCTGGGTGCGAAAACACCCCTCTATGATCAGCAGGTCTCTAAAATCACTCTACCTTCAGAACAAAGCAGAGAGCGAGCGAGAGGGGATAAACACAGCAGTACAAGGTCAAACATTAAAGCCATACACACAAATAAAAAAAAATAAAAAAAATCACACACATACACACAGTGCTTTACAACGCAAACATGGCAGTCTGGGTCAACTCAGGGTTCTCAGATAGGACACCAGCTTCACACACACAGACAAAGCGTTGTAGAAAAATGAGTTTGCACAGACAGCAATAAACTCCTTCACTCCTAACCATGGCATGGCAGGAACACTGGGTCAGGAGGGGCAAAGTCATCTTTTCTTCTCTCATGCTATTCACGCTAATCTACGCCTGCTAAAAAAGACCAGCATATTTGGCGTTTTGGCTATCGTGCTGATTTCTACACCAGACTTCTAAACTAGTATGATGAGTAAAATTCCTAGGTCATCGGAGAAGTGGCCCTGTCCGAATCTGGCTTGAGCTGTTTCCCTGCTTCTCTCTATCACACTTTCACTGTACCATTTATGGAAGCATGTTTGCGTCTCAGAGTAAAAAAATCAGAAGGAATTTCTGAGATAAAGTTTAAAACATGAAATAAAGTCCCTTTGTGAGGCAAGCTGTCGCAATTGCCAGATATAAAGCCACATTCCCAGATATCAAGTCAAATTATAGCATATAAGGTCAAATTCAGGAGATACAAAATCACAACTTCATGAAACAATGCTGCAAATGTGACATATAAGGTCACATATAGATATTTAAAGCTGCAATTATGCAATATAAAGTCACACTGAGCGATATAAAGTTGCATATATGAGCAACTAATTTGCCATTATGCAATATAAAGTCACACTTTACAGGCTTGGGACAAAAAAAGCCATGTCCAATACTGAATATTTGAGTGACATCTTTGCTAACTAGCATAAACCCGAACGTTCATGCCAGTAACAATTTCTGCTTCTTTCTCTCCTGCTACTTTAGTACTCCATTCTAGTATTTTTTTCTGACACATCAATCTCATCCACAGCAGCCATGCTATCTACATGGATTTCCACCTGGCCAGATCACAGGTCCGCTTGCCCGTCACCCTCCCTCCACACCACCCTGCCCTTTAATGAGGAAAACCTGCCCTCATTCCCCCGGGATCAACATCTTGCTGTCGCCATCACTTCATTGTTATCTTAGCAAACAGCAGCTATGTTGAATTGTCATTTTTTGTGCTCTTTACCTCATTAAATCTCTCTTCCTTCCTTTGCTGCTTCCTGCGCCTCCTCTCCTGCTAAAAATGCTGCGCTAGTGGCTAGCGCTCTACGCTCCAGCGCTTACGGTAAACTCACACACGCTCTCGCACCCTCTCAGACATATGGATGCTGTCAGCCCGCCTCGGCTAGGCTAATTACATGCAACAAGCAAAGCCACCATTTGTTCCAAACAGGGAACGATTCAATTGTCTGCTACAAGCATTTGTTTTCATGCTAATCGGCCTGTTGTCACAAGAGCACTTTGGCTCAGGGGCCGAATATCATTCCACGTCCCCCCTATCCACCCTCTGTTCTATCCTGAGTGTCGGTATGGGAAGAGAGGCAAAGACTTATCCAGGGAATATCAGATGGAGCTCTCAGTATTAACTAATGACAGGACACCATCCAAAACCTGGGGCTCAAGCAAGAGCCGCTTCCCAACCCGAGGGGCGGGAGCGGAGCAACCAAGAGAGTGGGAGGAATTAACATGGAGTCAAGCCCTTCTGCTCTCCGGATCGACCCGGCATGCCGAGCTGGAGGCAGAGGCCGAAGCTTAATGGATCTCGGTGGGCTACTGGACGGGCCAAACGGGTTCTGGACAGATGACTGAATGATGGTTTGTGTGTTTTCTAACAGTCCTAGGGCACTCCCAGTACAGGATTCCTGATGTAAAGACCAGCAAGTGCCTCTCTTGTTCTCTTCCCAGCATTCTTCTATCTTGTTTTGATTCGAGTTCTTCTTTTCCACTGGCACTGTATGGAGAAAATCATATTCCCTTTCCCACTGGGCTCATGCAGTTGCACTGATATGGAAAATTATTTCAGAGGCAGCCTGAACCGTAAACGCTATTTTGTTTTCTTTTTTTTCTCTGCTTCTCTCTCTCTCTCTCTCTCTCTCTCTCTTTTTCTCACACACACACACCCACCTCATTTTTCCCTCCCTCTCTTTCGAACTCTTTCTCTGTTTCTTTCATTCTTGGTAGGGAGGATATATTCCAAGGCCTTGAGAGCGCACTCAGTGAGGGCGATTTGGCCGGTCTGTCCATTCCACAAAGAGCGAGAGGTGAGAAATCCATTTAGCATGTACAATACCCTTCACACACACCTGAATCACACCAGGTGCACGCTTTCAAATCGACCGGCTCGGCTAACACTCCTTCATTCAGTCCATTCATGGGGTGAAGTCAGACTCGCTGCGCCTCTCTTTTCTGGATTATGTTTTGTATCATCCACACTGCTGGTGGAGAATTTGACCCACTGTAAGCAGAGATTCTTTGCCAGGTCAGAGCCGTCTCCCGTGGGCAGCGAGTTTCTGTGAGCTGAGTCTGGGGGAAGAAAGCCGCTCTATTTCATGGGTGGAAATTCACAAGGCATCCAGCGAGACTGGAAAACAGGCCCAGTGTGAGACTGATTCCTGTAATAAATGACTAATACATTGCTTATCCTCACGCCACTATGTGTTTGTGCATGTTGGCTGCGTCTTTTTGGTTTTAGCTCAAGCATGTGCGTGCATTACAGTCTTCCCCTTTGGTTTTCTGAGCATCATACCATTCCGCTTTCTCCGGCACACTCCTGACAACAAGATGCCACGTGGCATGGCAAAGAAAAATTGCAAATGAGATTTTAAATGTGCAAGTGTAAGACTGCAATGAAATTGCTTAAGACTCCTGCTTCTAAGGTTTTCCTTACAAAAAAGACCCCAGAAATCTCAGGTCTCGCCTAGAGTTTTCAGAAAAGTTCCAACTTTGTCAAAATACCAAAGTCTTTACTGAAAATATTCTACTCAAAATATACTTCAAAATATTCTACTCAAAATAGACTACTCAATTTTTTAATATATAATTTTTCAAGACCATGTTATCTGAGCTATCAACGTCAACGTAATGGAGGCCAGCTAGTAAGAGCTGTGCGAGTAAACCTCACTCCCCTGGCCGTCCCATGTCGGAGACGCCAGTTTGAATCCCGCTTGGAGCAGGTCAAGTAGGACTGGTTACATCAATATGAATAGCTTTATTATAGTTTTGTTTCTATTAAGAAATTCTTATGGAAGTTTAGGTCAGTGCTTCTCAGACTTGGGTGTGTTTAATGAGTGAGACATACAAAAATATGCAGTGGTGGGGACAGGCTTGAGAAGCACTGGTTTAGGAGAAAGATTTGACACAAAGTTGATATTAAATTAAACATAAATGAGAACTTAAGTCTCCTGAGCTATTAAAGAGCAACCTCTAAACCTATAGAAACATATGAAGACTTCAGATGCAAAAGCCTCTAAGTCCATCTGACGTTTTTCTTTAAAATTAGCATTTGTCAGGCTCCCATGTATGGGTTTCTACCTAAGTACCGGTACTTCTGATTGGGCTGAGGGTAAAAGGGTAAAAGTTTTTGACGAATGTATACAATGTGTGGAGAGTGTTCACTCAATATTGTTATCTAATTTTTGACCAAGGTGGCTTTTAGAGCCTTTTGCACCAGAACTTTTCATATAAATACTAGGGTTGTACTCCATTCAGAATGTAAATTTGAATTTAGGTGGCAAATAGGAAATAGAATTGCAGTTCAAATTTGAATTTAAGAAAGTATATTAAAATGAAGAAATTCATAAAAACAAGTATGATTTTTTTAGACAAATTTTGATTGTTCCTTGAGAGCTTTGATTGAAAATGTAAAAAAATTAAAAAGTCTTAAAGTTTGAAGAATTCATAGGCATACAATCAGAAAGATTTAAGAACGGGGGTTGAAAAACCTGTCATTTTCCAAAATTCGATACCTGTTGAATTCATTTGAATTGTAATTTAGTAATTTCCACTTCCTGTCATTCAAATTCAAATTCCAATTTAGCTTTTCCTGTGAGTCATGGTCGATTAAATTTAAGTTCCATCTCATGAATTGAAAGGAGGCCAATTTTTCAATTCTGAATTTTGTAAAACCTTTATACACCCATAAATATGCCAGACAAAAAATAAAATACACATGACATATGTATAGCCACATGAGCCCTCTGATGTATCTGAAGAGTCCTGGGATCAGGTGGTTGGGTGGTCTGGCTGGGGAGGATGGGACTTTGGGCTGAGCTAGACTGTCAGCTGGGTGGGCTCCCAGCATGAAGCCTCAGGGGCCACTCAGCCACTACACACACACACACACACACACACACACACACACACACACACACACACACACACACACACAGTATGTCCAATGCACAGGACTTAATTCTCCCCAAGGAACAACACATTTCAAAAGCAAGGACACACACTGTCTGAACAGCAAGGGAGAGATGGAAAACAAGTGTAACAGGGAAGGAAGAACAGAGAGGAGAGCTGTAGCAATTTATGCAAAGTGTTTTGGTGTTGGTAGGTTACAGTTGGAGAACGCTACTTATCCATCTATCTTTCACTGCCTTTCTTGCTAATTCCCAGATCCTGTCTTTTTCATTATCATTTCAATCTTTCATTTCATCCCTTCATTCCCAGAAGCCCTTGCCCTTCCCATCGGGCTGATTCTTACAAACAAAGCACATCATCATTGTTTTTAATCAATGTCCATCTCGATTATTTTCAATGTCTTCACCAGTTCTACCAAGAGCATTTGGTGCACGTGCTCTTAGTGCTCATTAGACCCACATGTATTCTGCAGACATTCTGCACTGTAGAATTCTGTCGGATGTATTTAAATATGGCAAGAATGCATTTCTATTGTCTTATTGTTTAGCCAAAAGCATAAATAAATTAACTATAATATTAATAAAAAGATATATGTGCTGAAATATTTACATATTTATTTTCAGGGGATGCAGTGCACTGATATTAAAATTTTGATAAGATAAGCTTATAATTATTTTCAAGTTATGTTAATAAGTAAATTCCAGATACAATATATTTTTAAATCATTTAAGTGAATTATAAGTCCCGAGTTCGAGTCCCGGTTCGTGGACCTTTCCCGATTCCATTCCCCTCTATGTCTCCAACTTCGCTTCCTGTCAACTAACTGTCTTGTCATAATAAAGGCAAAAATGCCAAAAATAAATCTTTAAAAGATTGAGTGTTAGATGAAAAGGTAATTTATAAATAAATAAAAAATCAGGGGAAATGAGCATGAACAATTAAATATCCAGCACTGACTTGCCGATAAATTAAAAAAAAAAAACTGATATGGCAGAGATAGATTGTGCATGCGTACTTTAGATATGCCAATGTGCAGAAGAAAAGATTTGTAAAACAAATAAATAATCATTTTTAAAATCAAGGCAAGGGTCTATGAGGCATATTCCATACTTTTCCAGTTTCCCAGGCTTCTTTTCTCTGACCCTGGGCCACGTCATCACTCCAGAGGCCTTTTTGCAAGACTGCAGCCTCACAGAGGAACCAGAGATCCCACACAGCACTGACAGCTCACTGAGAAGTCATTCCTGCCCTTGAATCACAAGACCTTCAGAAACTTTCCATAAAGCTGTAAAGAGTAAACCAGGTCAAAAGGAATCTAAAGGGAGTCGGTACGCCCAAGGTTCAACCCTTGACAAATCATCAGCGGTCAGTATTTACACAAGCAACTCAAAATGCATGTCAAAGATTTCAGACAGATGCAAAATTGCACAGTCACTTCCAAAAAGCTGGACAAAGAAAGCTCATGAAGAATCTGCCGCCATTGTATCAAGAAATAAACAGGACATGAGACAAGCTTTGCCCAAATAACCACCCATTCCCACCATTAACACAGTCCTAACATTTACACAACTTTGAAGTATGGGCCAAATCAGTTTTTGGACCGGCGGCAAACATTCATGTGCCTTGCGCTGGTATCGAGACCTGAGCTTTCTCAGGGCCGCACTCCCACTCCTGTGAGTGAGAAGATCCAGAGCAGGCCAGCAGACGCAAGACAGAGCTGACCATGGCTCAACACCCGCCTGCATCTGCTCAAAGCCCAGCCCTGGGTGGAATCTCCCCGGGGGTGAGAGAGCGCTCAGATTGAAAGCAGAGCTGAGAAGATAAGACTGCCGGCTGCACCGGCCAAGGACTCTCTGCCCCACGGTGCAAGGTCTGGTGCTGGAGAGTACTCTGGGGGAGGTGAGGGAAGATTCTTTTGGGGTTGGAGAAAGAAAGACAGGAAGAGCAGAAGAGGAAGAGTGAGTCAGGGAGGTTAGAAAGAGAGAGGAAGGGAGTAAAGGTGGTCTACAAGCAGGAGGATGAGGTACAGATGTGTCGGGTGCAGGAGTGACCACTGGTTTCTGTACTCAAATATGCTTTTGTTTGAATGCTCTCAGAGGGGGTTGAGCATTTGCCACGTTTCCATAGAAGGAAAAAAAAGAGAAATCTGAAATATGTGATTTGTTTCTCCAAGACAGCACAGAGATCAAATGCAATGTTTTTTTTTCCTTCACAATTTTATATACATACAAAAAAAAAATGAACTCTTTACAAAAAAACTGCCACAAGCTGGACATAATACAGCTATAATGACACTCCATCAATACATAAACTAAGTTTGGCTGGAAAACATTATAAACTATCAATAACTATAAAATCTTTCTTAAGGCCTATTCACACCAAGAATGATAACTTCACTCTAAAAAAATGCTGGGTTAAAAATAACCCAAGTTGAGTTGATAATGGACAAACCCAGCGATTGGGTTGTTTTAACCCAGCGATTGGGTTGTTTTAACCCAGCGGTTTGGTTAAATGTTTGCCCAACATGCTGGGCAGTTTTATTTAACTCAAACATGGCTGGCTTAAAATGAACACAAAATAGGTTGGAAATTAAAAATCAGACTCATAATTACTAGAGGCAACAATAACAATCAAAAGGTGAACATTTATTAATAAGCAATTTAATAAATGTTTATTGTTTAATTATTATTCATCAAATTTATTAATAAATGTTCATTTATTAAACATATTAATAAATGTTGATTTCCAACATACTTTGGGTTCATTTTAAGCAAGCAATACAGTAATTTTTAAACAGTTGTTGAGTTAAATAAAACTACCCAGCAGGTTGGGCAAACATTTAACCCAACCGCTTCTTCATTACTAGTAATCAGAAGATTTTTAGAATTTTTAGGGCTCATTGTCACAGACTATTAATGTAAGTCAACTACTGCCTCATTAGTGGAAACCTCATAAATTCTAACGCTGCATCCAAATATGCCTACTTCCATACTATATAGCTATATATAAGTAGTATATAGTATAGTATATAAGTAGTATGTCCAAATAGGCAAAAAGTACCTGGATGGCTTACTACTTTCGGCGAGATTCTGAATTGCACATTCGATGGACACTTTACTATCCCCTGAAGCCACAGGAGAGTTACGAATGGAGGTAAAGCGACACAACTAACGCTGTAGGTCACATCAATGACAACATGGCAAATGAAGTACATCGAAATTTCATTCATACTACACAGATTATACTCTATAGAATATTCTTTTTTTTATGGTCACAAAGTAAGTTTCAAACCAAATACCTATATACATTCAGGCAGAAATTTCAGACACAGCATTAGAAAGAGTAAATGACGACAGAATTTGAATTTTTGGGTGGACTATCCCTTTAAATACAACTGAGAGCTCCATTATGTCTCCAGCCGAGGTATGAAAGAGCAACCTCTGAGTAATAATTTCCTCTGCTTGTGTTTGCATGTGAGAGCTTGGAAACCACATAGGTTAAACACATGCAGATGAAAAGGTTCATATACAGAGATCAGACAGTCGTCTTATCTTCCTGTCCTCATCATTGCTCTACTGAGGCCTAAAGATTACCCCCTTATTCCTTACAGTGTGTGAACCTGCCCAGGGGCCTCTTTCATGTTTTTCCAGCCTCTGGACTCCACCAGTCAGGGGCAAAACGGAGAGTCGGAGGCGGGTAAAGCATTACCAGAGACACATCTGAATCTGACTTGCACTAAAGTTGAATTACGCCTTCCATCACACAGCCGCATTCATCCGTGGCGTTCAGATGTCTGCTGGACATCTGGTGAAATAAAGCAGCAAGCCTTCCCAGCTGGGGAGTAAAATTAGGGAGCACTTCCTGCAATCTGTACACTCACAGCAAAGGTCATCTTCACAGGGGAGCATGCACAGAGAGAGGTGTCATTTGACCCCGTGACGTTACTGCCAGAGAGACGTCAGCCAATACCTGCACAGCTCAAAGTTTGCTCTTTCATAGCTCAGCTGGAGATATAATGGAGTTCTCCGTTATATTTAAAGGGAGAGTTCACACAAAAATGAAAATTCTGTCATCATGTATTCACCGTCAAGCCATTCCAAACCTGTGGATTTCTTTCTTCTGCGGAACACAAAAGAAGCATGTTGGTAACCAAACCATTTTTTGTCCAATGGAAGATGGAAGAAATCAATGGGAAATTTTTTTTTTTTTTGGTTTTCAGCATTCTTCAAAATATCTGCTTTTGTGTGCAGAGAAGAAAGAAAATCATACCAGTTTGGAACAACATGAGGATGAGCAAATGATGACAGAATTTTCAATTTTAGCGGACTTTCCCTTTAAGTTTCAACTTCTTCTTGTGTTTCTCCTAATATTCTAAAAAGGGGATGTGTGTGATATTGTTCAGATGTCTGAAACACTGAAATATGAGACAAATCTGAAATTTTCTCAGGCTAAAAATGTGAAAAGCAAAACAGTTTGCTCTCCATGGAGGGGGAAAAAAAAAAGACTTTTTAAATTAGTTTTGTCTTCCGGTAAAATAAATCCAAAAATATTTCAAAAAACAAGTTTACAATTATATTTATTTTTTTAAATAATTTATCAATTTATTAGCAATACTATAAAACATATGAAGACGTTTTCATAGTGTGTCTTTAATAAAAGTTAATTTTATTTATTTTAAAATTACTACATCAAACTGGCATACTTTTATCTTATTTTTAACATGTTTATAGTTTAAATAACAGAATCTGTCAGTGAGATAAAACACTTGTATTAGAAAATTATACATTCTCTGAAAACAAGTCTCAGTAAATTTATCTTGCATCAAGGATTTTTAGATATTTTAACTGGAAAACAACACAAAAATACTCTTTTCTGCTGTAAGGAAAGATTTTTTTATTTATATATATGACATCCTTTTGCCAAGAAAAAGAAAACAAAAAGCAAGAATCCCAGTACTTTCTCCACTTTAATTTAATTACAAACAATATGGCAACAATTCAGATATTAAAGAGCTTCCTTTAGCCACAACTATTTTCACTGATTAAAACCATTTAACACACACACACACACACACACTCTTGTTTTCCTCACATAAGGGGGCCCACCGTTTTTTGGCGAGTTGTGGGGTCCACCCTTTCCAGTGTATCTATGCACATATAAAAAATCATGCAAGATAATAAACAGTTCCTAATAACAAATATAACTTCAATGTGACAATTCAGACAAAATTTTCTCCCATGTGTGTTTTTTGGTCACTTGTGGGGTTCTGGTTTCAACATTTAGAACTTATGGGGTCCACTTTCACAGACACAAACATTTCCAGTTTTTATATCCTAGCAAGGACCAAAGGTTACTATCTGGAAACAACCATTTCCATTAGTTTGGCCTTGATTATCATAGAAAATTGTATAGATTATAGTTTATATCCTTTAAATTAATCAGCTCATAAACCCATTAGCTTAGTCACTCCTATGATTGGTTGGATCTGAGCAAAATATAATGAGGCAGAAAACATAGCAGTAAAATGACATTTAGAAAAATGACCTCCGGCTCAACATATCTCAAATCCTAGTCTCCTATAAAACCAATGAGTCCTCAAATTTTGGTCTGAATTACTTCAGCCTACAAGACACCAACTGAACTTTGTCTGCATTGTATTGATCATGAAATGGACTTCTCTAATGAAGTGTTGGTGGAAAGATCTGGTTTCTCCCTGGTTATTTTTTATCCATTTCTAATGCAGTTTTGTGTTCCTAACCAGTAACCTTTGTCTTATTTAATGGGGCCTTCAACATTAGCTCCTTCAAAATGAAGACTCAACATTTCTTATGGGTTTAGAATAACAGTTTATTTAAAAAATAAACTTTTTTTGGGGGGTGAACGAATGCTTTAAGAGAATAATAAAATAAAAACAATGGAAAAAAAGACTTCACTCTAAAAAATGCTGGGTTAAAAACAACCCAAGTTGGGTTGAAAATGGACAAACCCAGTGGTTGGGTTAAATGTTTGCCCAACGTGCTGGGTAGTTTTATTTAAACCAAATATTGTTTAAAAGTTACTGTACGGCTGGCTTAAAATGAACCCAAATTAAATTAAAAATCAGACACATAATTACTAGAGGCAACAATAATAAAAGAGGAGCATTTATTAATAAGCAATTTAATAAATGTTTATTGTTTAAGTATTATTCAAATGTTTGTTTATTAAACTTGAATAAATATTAATTTCCAACATATTATGGGTTCATTTTAAGCAAGAAATATAGTAATTTTTAAACAATTTTTGGTTTAAATAAAACTACCCAGTTTGTCCATTTTCAACCCAACTTGGGTTGTTTTTAACCCAGCATTTTTTAGAGTGTGACCTTTACCTGAAAACACTTTGAACTCATGTCCCAAGCTGAACACTAGTGGACACTATTTTACTCTACTTTTCTTCGTAAAGCAGTAATGCGGTTTTTTATGAAATACTTGACTGCCTTCCAGTCTCGGGTTCCTAAAACTTCTGGTTCTGCCTCAATGCAATGCTCACAGTCCATTTTTCCAGGGACTTGGTTCCTCGTAATGAACTTCTTGAGGTGCTTTTCCACTGCAGCACATTCATCGGCGGACCAGCATCTTCTGGCTGCAGTTTGTTTGCCTAAGTATACATTAAAAAAAAAAAAAAAAAAAGTTATGTTTATGAACTTAATTTGAAAAAAAAAAAAAAAAAAAAACCCATCTGAAACACTACTGGTTTTGATTAAAATTATATATTATACACATATATACAAAAAACAAACACACACACAAACACTTAAAATTGGTTTCGTGCACACAGGGGTAAAAAAATAGCCCATGTGTACAATGAAATATACTACTGGATCTTTAATGTTGTGGGCTTATTTTTCTGCTGGAGGTCCGGAACATCTTGTTCAGATACATGGCATCATGGATTCTATCAAATAACAACAGATGAAAATCAAAACCTGACTCATCAGGACAATGATCCAAATCAAACATCAAAACCAACACAAAAATGTGTCACTGAGCACAAAATGAAGCTTCTGCCAAGGTCGTCCCAGTCCCCTGACCTGAACCCTAAAGAAAATGAGTGGAGTGAAGGGAAGAGAAGAAGCACCAACATGGAGCTGGAATCTGAAGGATCTGGAGAGATTCTGCATGGAGGAATGATCTCTGATCTCTGGTCAGGTGTTCTCCAAACTCATCAGGCATTATAGAAGATGACTCCGAGCTGTTATCTTGGGAAAAAGGAAGTTGCAAAAAGTATTGAATAAAAGGGTATGATTAATTGTGAGCAATGTGTATTAGAGAAAAACATTTCTCTCATAATGAGATTTCCCCCCCATTTAAAATTATTATTCTCCAATGAAAGTTGGGATTTTTGTAGATTTTTTAAATAAAAGATCAAAAGTATTAACGATGCAGATTTATTTTCACAGCCTTCTTTGGTCATATTCACTAAGGGTATGAATAACCATCAAAATAAAGTGAATAGTCGATCTCATAACTCTGAGTGTTAGTAGACTGGTAGGGTTAGGTTTAGTTGAGTTACTTATGTAGTTACTTATAGTCAGTAGAATTCTAATATGTCAACTTTTCCAGGGCCCAAAAACACCCTCAGACCCCAAAGGATTAAAGATCAGCTGAACCATCAATCTGCTTTACTTTAAGCTCACCTCTCTTTTTGGCCGTCTTTGCTTTTGGTTGCAAATATACTGTTGAAGTTGGTTCCTCAATGGACTTCACGCTGTCTACAGCTTCCGGAATAAATTCATCTGAGTGCAAGAAAAAAAAAAAAAAAGTATTTAAAAAGAAAAATCAATCTATTTAAAAAGACAAATCAAAATCTAAATTAACTGCAAGCAACACTGACAAGATTATGACCTATCATACAGAAACTTTAAAAGTCAATGCTCAAATGTTCGAGTTTTTTTTTTTTTTTTTAAGTTTATTTAGCCATATGATGTTATAAAAATGGGGTGAAGCATCATGACTGAACTTTCTATTTGGTCTGTAGTAGTTTGGACAGGACTTTGATAGCACAGATAAGGCTCACACCGTGTCTACACCAGACGTGATTTATCGCGTTGCGCCGCAACAGCTAAAAGCTGTCTACACTGAACGTGACACGATGACCATTGGACTACGTCACAAATAGAATGGGGAATCGCTCCGTGCCGCATCCAGTGTAGACAATATCACGGATTATAATGGGATCTATTGTCTTTTGACATGTTGCGTCGCTCGCATCCGGTGTCACTCCAATGCTCACTACTGTACAGACTCAGGCTCCAAATCACTACTGTGCAGACAAAGGCAAATGACGTAACCGGTCAAGATGACAGCAGCCAATACTGGGTGTTGTCATCAACAATGTTTTAGTTTTACCTTTTCTATAGTGGAATGAAGTGGAGATGTGTCATCTGTTTTTTTTGTTCGTTTTGTTTTGGGTTTTTTGTGTGTGTGGGGGGGGGGGGGTCTATGATTCACAGTCTATGTTTAAAGTAAAGGCTTATATTAAAAGGAACATATGGAAAACACATGAAAAAAAAGTTCTTTATTTTTGTTATTTAATTAAAACAAGCAAACTTTCTTATATTTTAGATTCATTGCACAGTAACTGAAATATTTCAAGAGTTTTTTTGTTTTAATTCTGATGGTTACAGCTTACTAGAGCTGCAACTAACGATTATTTTTTCTGTTGACTAATCTAACGATTATTTTTATTAAATATTTTTTATTAATTTAGTGTTCTTTTTTTTGATTAGTCAAGTCAAGTCAAGTCAAATTTATTTATATAGCGCTTTTACAATTGGTAATTGTTTCAAAGCAGCTTTACATATTAGAAGCACAGAAAAAAGGGAAGTGGTTAAAAATAAGCTGTACAAACAAGCGTGGTAATATGTAACATATACAAGATGGTGCTACATTAAGCCAATGTCGGCTGACTCCCAGGGGTGGAAAAAAACCCCTAGGAGAAAAACCCAGCGTGCTAACACTGGGAAAAAAGTCCTAGGAGGGAAAAAACCCCTTGGAAGATATATATAATATATATATCAATATATATATATCAAAATCTAAATTATACATTTTATTATAGAGATTAAAAATAGATTATATATAAATATATGTAAGCGGATACGGGGATTAGCTACTGAATCCTTTGGATAACTTTACAAAAAATTATAAGTACAACTTCTAATATAATATTTCAACTTTTATTAATTTTTTTTTTTCAACTGACTGACTTCTCATGTGATTTATGAGCTTCTACAACTTTTGACCTCCTAATTGAACTCCTTTCCACAAACTGATCGTAGAAATAAAAAACAGAATAAAAATGGTAACACTTTACAATAAGGTCTCATTTATTAACATTAATGTATTAACCAACATCAACTAACAATGAGCAATATATTTGCTACAGTATTTATTAATCTTTGTTTATGCTAGTTAATAAAAATAGTCATTGTTAGTTAATGATAGTTCACAGTGCATTAACTAATGCTAACAAATGAAACCTTACTGTTTGTGCTTAATAAGATTAAGAGAAATCTGTTATTCATTTTTATGGTAACACTTTACAATAAGTGCAACCATAATCACACTCTCTCAATATTCAAAGTGCAATTAAGACCAATTTTTTTCTTTGATACAGAGCTAAGAGATTGTTACAACTACACTGCCCATCCTAAAATAGCTTTCATATTGAGAGATATATTCATCAGAAATCTCGTTTGAATGCGCCCACGCGTCTACTTTCACATTCACGATGGCATGTAACTCTGTAAATATGGAGCGGCGGCGACCGTTATCCAGCTGAATTAAATGTTTTTTTATTTAAATACAAAGCAAAACGACAGTGGAGGCATAATGTAAACGTTGCGGTGGCATATTCTTTCCTAATCATCCTAACACTCTGTCATGACAATATCACAAGACTACTTTTCACCTCGACAAGAAATCTCGTCACATTTTAATCTAGTCACATTTTAATCTCATGTCACACCCCTAGTGCTCGTGCATCGCAGTTGTGCTGCCGCGGTACGCCATCTCGTTTTTGCAAAGGGAACAAAGGACCATTTTATTTGGCCTCTGTTTAAAGTATTCCCATACTTTTGATAATCGTGGTCTAGGTTTTTGTGATAGAATAGAACTTTCTCCATTCCCAGGAGCAGAAGCCGCCATTACGCAAGATGAATGTAAACAATGTGACGCGTTGACGCATTTCACGCACGTCGATGTATTTTCGTAGTCGACGTAATTGATTACGTCGACACGTTGTTGCAGCACTACAACTTACAGCTTGGGAAAATGAAAAAAAAAAAAACCAAAAAAAAAAAAAAAAAAAGAGCATCTCAAAAAATGAAAATATTCCACTGAGCTTGATTAGTTTTGAGTATAAATATTGGGTACCTCCTAAACTAGTTTAGAACATGCAACCTCAATTATGGGGAAGACTACTGATATGACAGTCGTCCAGAAGATGAACATCAACAACCTACACAAGGAGGGTAAACCACAGAAGGTCATCGCTGAAAGAGCTAGCTGTTCACAGAGAGCTGTATCGAAATATACACATAGGAAGTTGACTGGAAGGAAAAAGCATGGTAGGAAAAGGTGCATAAGCAACAGGGATGACTGCAGCCTTGGGAAGATTATCAGGAAAAGCAGATTCAAGAACTTGGGAGAGCTTCACAAGGAGTGGACCGAAGCCGGAATCGGTGCATCAAGAGCCACAGCACACAGACATCTTCAACTGTCACATTACAACTGTCACATTCCTAGAACCAAGTCACTTCTGAATCAGAAACAAAGCAAGAAGCATCTCACCTGGGCTAAGGAGAAAAAGAACTGGATTGTTGCTCATTGGTCCAAAGTCCTCTTTTCAGATGAAAGCAAGTTTTGAATTTTATTTGGAAATTATGGTCCCAGAGTCTGGAGGAAGAGTGGAGAGGCACAGAATCAAAGTTGCTTGAAGTCCAGTGTGAAGTTTCCACAGTCAGTAATGATTTGGGGTGCAATGTCATCTGTGTTGGTCCACTGTGTTTTATCAAGTACAAAATCAATGCAGCCATCTACCAGGAGATTTTAGAGTACTTTATGCTTCCTTCTGCTGACAAGCTTTTGGAGATGCGGATTTCATTTTGCAGCAGGTCTTAGCACCTACCCACAGTGCCAGAACTACTTTTAAGTGGTTTGCTGACCATAATATTACTGTGCTTGACTGGTCAGCCAATTCGCTGGACCTGAACCCCATAGAGAATCTATGGGATATTGTCAAGAGGAAGATAAGTAGCATCCGACCCAACAATACAGACAAGCTAAAGGTCGCTATCAAAGCAACCTGGGCTTTAATAATACCTCAGCAGTGCCACAGACTAATCGCCTCCATGCCACGCTGCATTGCAGGATTTTTTTTCCAAAAGGAGCCCCTACCAAGTATTGAGTACATAATTAAACCTTTGGATATTGTTTTTTTAATTGATCTTTGAGAAAATATTCTATTTTTTAAGATACTGATTTAATTTTCCTAAGCTACAAGTTGTAACCATCGGAATTACAACAAAAACTCTTGAAATATTTCAGTTTGTCTGCAATGAATCTAGAATATAAGAATGTTTGCTTTTCTAATTTTTTGAGATGCACCTATGGGGTGTTATACAGATCAGCAATTTTTTGGTACGAGTCTTTCCGTTACAACACAGAAGGGGACAGCGACACAGGAATGCAGGTAATGATGTTTACTGAACAACCAGTTGACAGAGTGCAGGTAAGTGATAGCAGGTAAATACGATGGCAGATATGGATGTAGAACTGATACTTGTCTTTGTGTTGCAGTAATGGCAGACGGATGACAGACTTTGAGCTGGAGCAGACTCAGATGAACTCACGAAGGAAGAGGAGACAATGAGGAAACGAGGGAACACACAGGTAAGTATCTTCAGTGGAGTCCTTAAGGTAAGCAAGCAGGTAAGACCATGTGCAAACGAGACTGGACAGTGACTGAGTGAGTGCGTGAGTCTTTTGTGCTGCTGCTGATGAGGGTGGTGATGGGCTGCAGGTGTGCGTGATTAAAACGGCGGTGATGACGTGAGCTGTGTCTGTGTGAAGGTAGAGCCTGGCTAGTCTGTGACATTACTAGGGGAATAGGGAATAGATCTTCCCTTGGAGCACTGGCTCACCCAGAAGCAGATCAATAGCGCAGTCCCATGGCCGGTGTGGAGGCTTTCTTGGGCAGAAGACATCACTGAAGTGGGAGTAACACTGGGGAATGTCCACTGAACGGTTGTCTAGGGGGCTTTCTTAAAGACGTAGCACAGACTGGTAATTCTTCAAAACAAGGAGAGCTTGGAACAGGAAACTCAGGAAAGCAGTCCAGGAAGCAGTTGTCACCCCACTTCAGGATTTCCCCAGTATTCCATGAAATGACTGGGTTATGCTGCTCCAACCACGGGCGCCCTGAAGATCGGTGGATTCCTCCAGAACCAGCAGATGGGGTTGCTCAACGTGGAGGATGCCGACTTGAAGTTGGATCGGGCCTGCGCTGAAGCGCACTTGACTTCGGCTGACGAGCCTTCCAGTTACCAAGTGGATCTGGTAAGTCGACGGCGTGGCTGTTGTCTTGAGATCGAGCTGTCGGCAGAGGGCGCCGGATAAGAAATTACCAGCTGACCCAGAATCGAGGAGGGCACTGACTGGAAGAGACAAACCGGCAGCAGTAAGGTTTTACAATAGTGGTGAGTGGTTTCATCTTATTAATAGAGGGAATAATCACACTCACCATGGGATGAACTGGGCGAGTGGGGCATTCAGAGATGTAATGCCCAGATAATCCACAATATAAACATAAGTTCTGGGTCAACCGTCTCTGCCGCAGACAGACGAGTGTTTTCAATTTGTATGGGTTCATTGGCTGGTTCTGGGGAGCTGACGGATTCTGGTCGGCGGAGTGAAGATGGAAAAGCGGCTGGCCCTGGTGCTCTGAGACAAGACTGCATTCGAGTGGCAAATCTGATGGATAGTTGAATGAAGTGTTCAAGCCCGATGGAATCCTCGTATGCAGCCCTTGACAATATGTGGTGATAAGGGCCTGCTCGTTCCATCTGCTAGCTGCAGCAAGGGTTCTGAATTGGAGAGCATAGTCGTTAACAGTCATTGAACCTCGTTTCAATTGGTATAACTGCTCACCGATGGATGAATCCCACGCGGGTCTTCCAAAGACGACTTTGAAGTGAGCAATGAGACTGGGTAATGGAATTTTTCTGGGACCAGAGCGGTTCAGCCCAGCGAAGCGCCTTGCTAGTTGAGAGATTATAAAAGCTACCTTAGCATTGTCGTTGGAATACAGGTGCAGTTGCATCTCCAGGACCAGCGAACATTGCAGGAGGAATCCATTGCAATCCTCCTCCGAACCAGAGAAGGGTGCCGGTTTGGCCATGGGGACTAGCGACGGCAGGTGGTGAGGAAGAGGCGGCGGTGGATGCGGAAGTGCTTGCTGGTGAAGATGCGGGTGGAGTGGCTGTGAGTGCTCGGCGCAATGCGTCTATGACCTCTTGGAATGGATCCGCGGTACTCATACTGGTGTTCAGCGGTGTTGGGCCGGTCTTCCGTTACAACACAGAAGGGGACAGCGACACAGGAAAGCAGGTAATAATGTTTATTGAACAACCAGTTGAGTGACAGAGTGCAGGTAAGTGATAGCAGGTAAATACGATGGCAGATATGGATGTAGAACTGATACTTGTCTTTGTGTTGCAGTAATGGCAGATGGATGACAGACTTTGAGCTGGAGCAGAAATAGATGAACTCACGAAGGAAGAGGAGACAATGAGGAAACGAGGGTAAGTATCTTCAGTGGAGTCCTTGAGGTAAGCAAGCAGGTAAGACCATGTGCAAACGAGACTGGACAGTGACTGAGTGAGTGCGTGAGTCTTTTGTGCTGCTGCTGATGAGGGTGGTGATGGGCTGCAGGTGTGCGTGATTAAAACGCCGGTGATGACGTGAGCTGTGTCTGTGTGAAGGTAGAGCCTGGCGTGCCTGTGACACTTTCAGTTTGGTACACAGCATTATAGTCGTTTTAATTTTAACCACTGCATTTTAACCACTGTTAAACTTCATCGGAAAAGAAGAAGAAACCATTTACCAAGAGGAAATCATTAACTTTGTTTAACTTAACCTTTGTAGCTTTAAGGATTGAGCTGTATTTAATTTAGAATTTAGTGTTTGATAACTTTATTCAATTTCTGTATATTTCTGCTTAAAGGTTCTCTAAGCGATCCTGGGTGGAGTAACTTCCTGTTGACGTTCTTAGTGTTGTCAAACAAAACAGAGGCTAGCTAGACCCTCCCTCCTCCTCCTCCTCCCCTCCCATCCGTGCTTCCTGAAACAGTCATGAAGGCGCATTTAAAATCATTCTGATCGGTTATTGGCTGGAGCGCGTTTATTATGTTTCGTGGTCCAGGCTGCACCAGTTTGTTTTTGTTGCCATTTTTGGAGCTTGTGGCGACTACAGAGACCACATTTTTTTAACGTGTGT